>NW_020884893.1:1062117-1121134 GCF_003945725.1 Corapipo altera
CCCCCTGCCCTGCTGCCCCCAGGGCTGGGGATGAGCCCAGGACATGGTTTCTTCTTTCTAACATTTCTTCTTTTCTTGCAACTTATTCTGCATATATCTCGCTGAGACAGAAAATTTTTTTTATTTTTTGACTGCCTGGCCCCTGTCTTTTTGTGTGTTTGGTGGAAAACCACTGCCTTGCTCAGGACTGTTTTATCTTCTTTTTTTTTTGCTTCACCAGATCATGGATAAAAGATAGTTGTTCATTGAAATTGTTCATTCCAGTGAAACTGTTTTCATTCAACTTGTGACTTTTCTTTCTACTTTGCTCTGAGCAATAGTTCCTTGTTCAGTTTGGGACAAGAGGTAGAAATAGTGTGGGTAATTAGTCTTAATCACCTCAGTCTTTGACTTCAGCCTGTTTAAGGAGTCCCTCAGAGACTGAATTTCTCTTACAGCAGCAGGAATTGTGAGTCTTTAGAGTCACATGCACGTGCAATACATCTTATTTTACTCAAACTGTGCTTTCCTAACTGAACTGTGGTTGTGTTGGTAAAGTTTACTACTGGTGGCTCTCACTTTATTGGTTATCCAAAACTGAATTGTTAAGAAGCAAAATTAAAGCGGAGTGAAAAACTGCAGAAAAATGAACTGTTACAGGTGGTAGAAATCCCTCTGTTTTACAGAAATAGGACTTGTTAGAGTCACTTGTTTGTGATGAAGCGTAGACAGTATGTGTGGTGGTTTAGGAATAAATCCCCTCGGATGAGTGACATGTAACTCTCAAAACCTTGTCTTTTTACCCATCCTCAGCTGTGTTCTCTGTGGAGGCACAAGCTGCACCACAGTCCTTAAGAACTGAACAGCTATTTAGAAGTCTGTTAGGATTTAAAAAAAAAAAAAAAAAAAAAAAGCAGTCAACAACAAACTTGAGATGCATGTGTTTTGAAAGAGCATCTGCAATATACACTGGCACTTATTTCCAAATAGCTATTACAGCAAACTTTGTGTTTCCGTGCTTGGCTGCTCATCTGCGAGCTGACAACATAAATGTTTTTCATGTCTCTGTGAGCTGGTGATGCTGGAGACACTTGCAGTGCAGACATGCTGCTGTCCCAAATCCCCAGGGATAGTGAGGCACAGCTCCTGTGATTGTCCCCTTTAGAAATACAGGCACACAGGTTGATGGCTTGCAAGTGCGTTTGTGCACTGAATGCACTGATGCCAGCTGAAGTTATGAGCTTTCTGTGTTATTGCAATGAGATTGGGCAAGTTTCTGTTCATATTCCAGTCCAAAACCTTGTCTTTTTAGGCAGAAAAAAGATATACAGAGTCATAGGAATCATAACAGTTGTGCAGCTTTGAGTGCTGACATGGGCTGCCTTGGTGCAAAAGGGCCAGAATAGAATGAGAAGTTAATAGAGTTCCTGCAAGGAGCACTGGACTCAAAAGTGTGCTTGAGGCCCCACCTAAATGATTCCTTAAAATAAATTTGACATTGAGCACTAAATTATACATTTGGTATCAGTATCATAGAATCACAAAATGGTTTGGGTTGGAGGGACCTTAAAGACCCTCTAGTTCCAACTCCCTGCCATGAGCAGGGACACCTTCCACTAGCCCAGGTTGTTCCAACCTGGCCCTGAACACTTCCAGGGATGGGGCAGCCACAGCTTCTCTGGACAACCTGTGCCAGATTTTTTCTTTCCTTTTTTTTTTTTTTTTTTTGTATTTCCAGGCCCTAAATCCAGTAAAAGAGAAAGACTTTTAAGGTGATTGATAGTGGATCTCCCAAATGCAAAACCTTAAAAAGCAAAATAAAACATCCAATTTTTTAAAAAAATTAAAGCTCTTGCAAGGCTATGCTGTTCTCTTACTATGTTGGGAATATATTGTTTGCTGTGTCTTTTTTCCTTGTGCATCAGTGGTTATATGTTTTTTGCCAGATTGGTTGTATCACTGACACCAGGTTGGTGTTTCTTTCTGCCATTAAAGGAAAAGGCTGGTTCAGCAGTTGAAAACAACCAGGTTTTGTCTGCAAATACTGCCCCAGCTCCCAGAGCTGCTGCAGTCCATTCAAAATCTGCTGGTGTGCTCCCTCTGGCACCCCTGTCTGACCCTGCCAAGCCTGATGATTCTCATGCATTTCTAAGGATGTTCATCTTATTTTCTTGACCAAGGCCAAATAAAAACCAAATTGCAGAGAGCAAGAGAAAATCAGTCACAGTGTTAGTAGGTTTGGGGTTTTAGGGAGGGAAGTTTAGAAACTCGGGCAAATGGCTATTACTGAGAATTTCAGTCAGCCTGAGAAGAAATGTGTCTGCTATTTACTATTTGTTGTGGAAGCAGTTGTTCCTCTCTTGTAAAAGGCTCAGTGATCCAATCCAGGAATAGAAGTAGTGCTTTTGTTGCTTAGAGGCCCATGTTGTGATGAGCAGAAATGAACAGTGAGTAACCCATCATCTGAAAAAAAAAAGCCACATACAGGATTTAGGCTGTTAGGGAGCCCAGACAATTCCATAGGTGTCAAGCTGGACTGGGGAATAATTCCTAAATGAGACAGGTGTCCATGTAACTGGGTAAAGAGCTGGTATGAGGTTTTGCTCAGCCCCTCCTCATGGTGGTGATGTACACGCTTGTATAATTCCCCTCACCCCCCTACAACAACCTTTTTTTGTTTCATTTAAATGAATAGCTGGGTCAGGAATTTAACTGGCATCCATACCCTTCTGCTAGAATTTCACAAGGATCTGAGGCATGGACCTCCATGAACTTTTCTTCAACAGGTGGCTTGATGGGCTAAATGAGTGTAGTTCATGCCAGAATGGCCATTTATGTTACTTCCCCAAGATCCTGCTTCCATGTGAGCAGAAAAAGAGTAATGCAAAGCATGTGCTGTCACATTCCTTGCTGGGGTTGGTAGAGCAGCATGGCATGGAAAGCTGATCCTGCATGGAATGCTGGGTGTTTGCTTTCACATTTTTCCATGGATTTTTTCCTCTCTGAGTGATACTTCATACCAGGAAAGCATGAGAATATCAGTGATTTATTCCTTTTGCCAGGCATAACATCACCCTCGCTGAGATTAAATCTTGCAGGGAGTTACAGCTTCGTATTCGTTTGGGTTTTGATGTTGTGGCAATAAGCAGGAAAACTCTGGCCTTAAGGGGCAAGGAAGGCAGCTGGCACATGAGTGGCAGAAGCAACTGAGATGTCTGAATAAAATTCCCAATGTATTATCACCTCCTTTTTCATTACTGCATCAGAGTTGTTAAAAAGACTTGGTTCTTTGAACTGGTTGACAGAGTGTTCACTGATACATTTTGCCCAGCTCCCACAGCTGGTTTACATGTTAATAAGTGAAGCTCAAAGTCTGCCCCTTGGATGTGAAATCCTCTGGTAGCATGTCAGGACTGGGCAGTGTGTCTGTAACTGGATTTTGAACAGATATGAGTGTGTTTTAAGTCCTCCTTGAGCTCTGAGTAGAACTGATAGAACTGATAGAACATGCCAGTAAACAGGGAAAAGGCAGGTAAACACAGGATTTGGAGCATAGTAATCACTCTGTATCCCCTAATTTCTGAAGGAATCTCTGGGATGCTTTTCTATCAAAGTCAAACAGCTGCTGTAAATAGTACTGCTGGGCAGTTCAAATGAAGATTCGAGTGGGACATTGAAAATTCAAGTGAGACATAAAGATATTCTGATTTTTTTTACTTTTCTATTTCATTGTTCACCATAGAAAATCAATGGATGTGTGTTTGCTGCATACATTAACAAGCACCTGGATGCCTTGTGGAGGCAAAAGCCCCAAAGAAAATAAAAATTAAAACTTTTGAGTTAATATGTTGAGATGAGACAATATCAGCCTTGAAAAGCTTCTCTGTGAGCAGGGTAGGGCTTGGCTGTTGTTCTCCTAATGACTTATTCATTAATTTAATGGAAGGAAATCTATATGGACAGAACAAGATAAATCCATGTTTCTTCACAAACATATGCACCAGCACAGACTCCAACAAGCACTACAGAAGTGTGTACTCTTCCCTAAGCCTGTCATAAGGGACTAAATTATGCTGCTACACTCTGTGGTGGGGTAATAGATTTGAGCAATTATGACTTTAGAACACTAAGGACATGTCTCTCCATTAATTAGGGTGCACATTCTGTGGTGTTTGCCTTTAATCAGGGAAGCTGCACTGGTTGGACACTTTGGGGAAGAAGGACAACTTGTTTTCCTTTCACACTTTTTGCATCTGCTTTCAATTTTGCAACATCTTCAGGGCAGAAAGGGGCAAATCCCCAATGAAGTTGAGGTATCAGGACAACAAAACATGAGGAAAGCATCTCTACTGAGTCATGGAAGAAACGAAATTCTGAATTTTATGGTGTTGGAGGTGACCTTCAGATCCTTGGCCTATTTAAAACTTGTCTTAGCAACAAATTCTCTGGTAGCATAACTTCAAGCAGTAGCAAATTTGCTGTGATTCTCAGTAGCTGAATCAAATTTCTCTTTCTTGTGATTTTTTTCCATGTATAATAAGCCTAAAACATCTTCAGTTTGAAGGTTTCAAGGTTGCTAACTAATTACCCAGCCTTAGAAGGGTCTCTTTGAAAGGTGTTATTCTGCAACTGTTTGGTAGAAGATTTCTTGTACTATTGTATTTAAAAGCATTGCAGGCTAGCTGAATCTAAAGAGAAAATACCAGGCTAATTAGTCTCTTATCAAGTGGGGACTGTCAATTTTTATATTCCTTATCTGAGGTAAAAAAAACCCCACAGTCTCACACTGATGAAATAAAAACCAATAGGACTAATTTCAGGTCGACCTTAATGTTCACTCTGTCTTTGCTTTGAAGGAGGAACTGTTCTCTCAATATTTACATTTATTAGGGAAGTGGTGATTTTTAAGGAGCTGCTGGGAGGTTTGCAGGAGGAGGCAGCAACAGAACTCATTCCATGGCTTCACTCCTGCAATTGGAGTCACTCCTGAGGCACAACCAGGTTGTGGTTTCACCTGTGGCTACCTTGGTGAGCGAAGTTAAGTGTCACATCACACCTTCTCCCTGGTTCTGATGGATAAATGTGAGGAATGAGTCTCAGGAATCCTCCCTTGCCACTGTCTCCACCTTGGCACAGGGAGCCTTGGCTCTGCTTTCCCTGTGGGCTTTTGCAAGGGCAGGGGCTGAGCTGGAACAGCTGAGAAATTCAGTGCAGGAGCTGGATAGAATTTATTTTTCGTGTGATTTGTCCCTGTGTAACGAGCCTAAAACTTCTTCAGTTGCACTTTGTTGTCAGCGTGGTTACTTTTCAGTAATGCCACAGTGGTGGTCAAAATACTCGGAATTCAGTATAAAACGTGTGGTTTAAATGTTTGTGAAGACCTGGGATTTTGGGGGGTGTTTGGTGTGGGAAAGGTGAGTGAGCAGCTTCTAGGCCTGAGTGTCCAGCCCTGACTATCCTTGTCCGGATATTCCCATGGAATTCTGCACATAATGCTTGGAAGCATCATGCTGAGGAGAGAAACTTGAAGATTGTGGCTTGACTTACCTGTAGAACATCTTAGACATCAAAATACCAATAACACCTCTGAGAGCTTGTTAAGTTATTAAATTAATATTTTTTTCCAATTTGCAGATAAGTAGCACTTCACATTTTAAGCATCTTTGAGACTTTGTCTGTAAAACTGTGTAGCTGAGTACAGGAAATCATAGAATCATAGAAAGGCTTCGTTTGGAAGGGACCTTAAAGATAATTTGGTTTTAATCCCCCTGCCATGGACTGGGATGGCACCCAAACCCAGGCACACAGTGCTCCAAAATGCAGGAATGGACAAGCAACAGGCACTTGAAAATTGTATTTGTAGTACAAACTGTAGTTTAAAGGTGCCTGGAGCTGTAGGAGGGAGTGGATGCTCTCCTGCAAAAGCATCAGTGTTTTGCTTCCGTTGCTGTTGCTGCAGTTCATGCTCAGTGTCTTTTATTTCCAGTATTGTCACAGTGTTGGTCAAAATCCTTGGTGCATGTGCTGCTGTTAATGTGTCAGTTTAGCTGTCCAGACTTTGGTTTTACATTTCTTAAAAAAACCCCAAAATACTTCAGAACTTGGTGCTGTGTGGAATTCTAGATGCTTCTTACTGCTTCATTTCCAGCATCATTGTGGATGAAGTAGGTTTGTTCAGTAATTTCCTAAATAGCAAATGGTTAAAACAGTCTTTTACACTGACATGTAATATAAATATATTAGGGAAAAATAAGTATGTTAATGACCCAGAGAATTCCAAGAGGGTTAAGGATATATTCTTTAGAAACACAGCTCTTAGAGAACTGATAGGGAAACAGTTCCATGCTGAGTCTGACTGATTCTGTGAACAGGAAGAAATTACACTCTGCTGTTCTTCCAAATTAGTCCCCTTGACAGAGGCTGTGTGAGTAGAAAATAGAAACTGAGCCAAATGGGGCAAATTATCTTAATTCTTGTTAATTCACTTATGCATTGTCGCAATACACTGACTGAAGAAATCTTGAACTGTTGGAAAGGGTGTGATAATAGAAGCAATATTTTAGGGAAAAAGAAAAATAGGATAAGATTCTTAAAGATGATTTTTTTTTTTTAAAGAAGAATTCCATTTAACATGTGGTATCTACAGCACTATGAAAGCAAAATATCATAAAGATACCTGTGTTACAAATGTAAACCTGGGGCACGCTACCAGTTTGTAGTGGAATAGGCTGAGCCTTTGCCTTAAGAGGGTCAAACATGATTGTGTGTCCTCAAAGCACGAGCTGCAAGTGGTGTGTGTGCTCAGAAAGGGAAGTTGTGTTTTAAATGGACTGCCTGGAGCTTTGGAAATTGGGTTCTTCCTTCCAGCACGAGCAGGCAAATCTGCAAAGGAAATTGTGAGGTGGGAGGGCTGCTCACACTCTGCTCCTCTGGTGCCTCCCATGGTGGGGCTCTGCACCAAAGGAAAGGAACACTAAACGAAGGGAAAAAACCCACTAAACAAAGGGAAAAGAGCTTTGTGATTTCACAAGTGGTTCTTGCATTTGTATCCTGATCAGCAGAGCCCATCTGGGGTACTTTTCTTACTCAACCACTGAAAATGGTGTGTTGATAGGGCTGGTTTGAGCAAAGCATTAAGGGGGACTGTGCTTTAAGTTATTAGCATTTTTTACAGTTATTTGAGACAAAGTGTTTGTTTTAATGTAGGATATTATAGGGTTGGGAAGGGAATAGTTTTGTGTGTGGAACAGCACTGAGCTCTTTGTGTGTGTTCACAGCATTTCTGTCCTCTCAGTTGTCACAGGTCACTGACACCATTAAGATGCCAAACTTGATTAGTGACACACACAGAGTGTTCAGGTTCTGTGTTCCAGTGCACCTCTGTGCTTCATCAAATAACAAGAGGAGACAGACTAAATGCCCTTGTATTTATACATTTTTTGAGAAATTTTGGTAGACTGAGAAATACTCAAGTTATCCAGCATGTGATATTGTTGGTGATAAATTGAATATCCTGGCAATACAGTTGGCTACCTGGGCATGCACTGTCATTTAAAGGAAAATATGATGTGTTCCATGAGATTACTCATCACAATGAGTTTAGTAGGGCAGTGGTTTGTGGGAATGATGAAGTCATGAGAAAATTCTACAGGTTGCTCTGATTATGTGTCAGTAAAACCTCCTAAGTAAAAACTGCTGGTGCCTGTCATGGCAGGGGGGTTGGAACGAGATGATCTTTAAGGTCCCTCTTCCAACACAAACCATTCTGTGATTATATGATAAACATGGAGACTGTTGGGTTTTTTTAGAGGTATAAACTTTCTAATCTAATCTTTATGAGGTGTTCACCTGTGACTGGAGTGTCATTTAGTACCTGTGAGTGGAGTGTCATTTAGTACCCGTGGAGGGAGTATGTGTGCTGACCCTGCTGCCCTGCCTGTGGGATTGACACTGGTAGCAGCCAAGCAAAGGGGAAGGGAACTCTAGAAGGGGAGAAGTTGTTTAACATCCACCCAAAGTTTCTACTGTTAACACCCCTACATTTCTATCTGCCTAATTTTTGGACTGTGTTGCAAGCTTAAGTAATATTAATAAATAAGATTTTGCAATGATCTGTTGTATGTTGTAGTAAACTGCTGGAGGAAGTAATCTTACTCAGTTATGCGTTTGAGGACATTTTCTTATTTCTCCTGTGATTTGATCTCCAAAGCTGTCTGGGTGAGTACAATCTGGAAAGCAACAGTGGCACTCAGTTTTCCTTCTGAGTTGCCTTCTTAAGCCAAGGTGGTTTAGGTTAAAGTATCCTACTGATTCTTGTGCTGCCTGTGTTCTGCACAGATCAGTAAGGAATCCTGAACACTTATTTGACAAGTATTTTGAGGATTTGAGGGATGTATCTGCAAAAGATGAAGTTATCAGGGTAGTTTTCTTGCATGAAGAGATTTGAGAGCTTTAATCACTTCAGGGAAATATCAGCAGCTTGTAACTGCCTGACGTGCAGATACACACACGTGTTTTTCAACTCATGTATTTTCTTACAAGCAAGACATGCCTTTAATGCTTAGTTTGGTGTTGTGGAGGCAACTGAAGGAGTAGGGAATAAATGACACCAAGCAGCATTTCCAGTGGCAGTACAAGCACAGTGAATACCTGTCACACAGCAATTGATTTTGGTAAATCTAATGCACATTCAGAATTACAATATTATTGTCAGTGGATTAAACAGTCTCATGTCCAGAGGCTGACAGGAACCTGGGGAGTGCATTTCTGTGTATGTGGAGGATGGGATCCCAGTTCTCTTCCTTCAACTCTTAGTTGGAACTTACAAGTGAAAAGTTGGATGAAAATCATGCTGGTTTGCTGGAAACTCCTCTACCTGTTTAACCTGCCTTCTAAAAACAAACAGGGTGTTGTTGTCAGGAAAAACTCTATCCCAAAATCATGTCAGAACAATGCTGGCTCCTGGAGCTGTCTGGAACATAAATAACTCTTCAGTAAGACTAGAATTCAGTATATTAAACTGGGAGGAGTGGGAGTATGATCCTGGACTGGGTTTGTGTAGTGGAGATTAATGAGAAAACTGAAAGCTTAATTGCATCCATGTGCTTAGAAGGTCAGCCCGGTTGCAGGAATTTGTGAAAATTCTAGTTAACTCAGTGTAAATCCCACATAAATGGCTTGTTTGTTTGCAGGGCCATGAGGAGTAATTATTTTTCAGAGACAGATAATCCTACTGAGAAAATGCTTGTTGATAATTTGGCACTGATGCTGATCATGCAGAGTTCAGGGGGGAGGTTCATTTGTCTGGGTCATTTAGGGCAGGATCAGAACCCTGGAGAACTGCTCAAGTATATTTTAATTTGAGTTCCTTCTATTCAAAGTGTTTACAACCTGTTTCAGCTGCACAGTCTCGAAATTGTAGGATAAGCCTTGCCTGTGGAAAAATCTCTGTTCCCTTTTGAACTTGTACCAGTTCTGAAGCTGCATTCAGGTTCTGAGAACATGAGTGAAGTTTTCACTTTACCTCTTGGCCATCTTAAATGCTCTGCTGTAATTGCCTAGCATCCAATCGAGTCTCAATGTTTTATTTTGCACCAAGATATTTAATTCAGAATTTTAGTTTTTATTTCTATTTATACCAGGAACCTTTCCTGCTGTTTTTGTCTGTTAATGACTAAAGTGTGTAATCCCCCAAAATGGTTTATACCTGCATAAATTACAACAATTTTGATAAATAGAATTAGTGAATTGAGAGTGTGTTGGAGAGCTGCTCTTTTTGTGAAGTACATGAAGAGCTTGCCATTGCTTTCAGTGGAAGAATTAAGCTGAGGTTTTGTGCAGGAATCTACTGCCAGTTGTAGCTTGGATCAGGAAGTGTCAAACACAGAATTATAGAATGGTTTGGGTTGGAAGGAACCTTAAAATCACCTTATTCCACCTCCCTTCTGTGGGCAGGGACACCTTCCACTAGCCCAGGTTGCTCCAAGCCCTGTCCAACCTGGCCTTGGACACTTCCAGGGATGGGGCAGCCACAGCTTCTCTGGGCAACCTGTGCCAGGGCCTCCCCACCCTCACAGTGGAGAATTCCTCCCAAATATCCCATCTAACCCTGCCCTCTGGCAGTGAGAAACCATTCCCCTGTTGTCCTGTCACTCCAAGCCTTTGTCCAAAGTTCCTCTTCAGCTCCCGTGGAGCCCCTTTATTCCCTGGAAGGAGCTGTGAGATCTCCCAAGAACCTTCTCTTCTCCAGGCTGAGCAGCCCCAATTCTCTCAGCCTTTCCCAAAAATGTAAACTTTGAGGGTAAAAATGCTCTTCTGCTTTAAAAAATGAAACAGAGTCTGCTAAGAATAATTTCAAACTGTAGTGTGGACACTTGAAGTTGGGGTGAAGAGAGAACTTCAGAATAAGTTAAGAGGTTTATTTAAATCTCTTAGTTGCAGGAAAGGAGAACTGGTGAGTCAGAACATCAGTAATTAGCTGCTTCACTTGGAGAAAAATGTACACTTGAGAAGGTCCAAATGATTACTGTGCACTAGTCTTAATTCTAGAAATTACCATGTCTTTTTATGGACCTTTCTCTTGGATGTCAGACCAAGGCACTGTTGTGCAAAGGACTGGTTTTGGTGAGGAACAACAAGACTTTGATTATCTGAGGAAATTTTTAAGTGAAGTGGCTGTCCTGGCTGGTAATGTGATTTTTTCATAGCTGTTTAATTGACAGTACAAAGAAGAACAGTGAGATTTTTTTTTTCTTTCAGGAAAAGAAGATGGGATGATCCTAGAAAGCTTGGAGGGAAAATTATTGAAACAGTAACAAATAGGTGAATCCACTTAGGCTGAGTCCAGCATGGCAGACTAACCAGCAGAGGCAAACTCTATTTCTGTTGTGCAGAAATTACTGTGCCAGTGTCATAATGGATTAAAACTGGATTTACCAGAGATTTTGAAGTTTTTGAAACATCTCCTCAGAGTTTACTATATAAAGTGATCCTCAGGGGGAAACAAAATTCTCTGTGGGGTTTGAATTAGTGGAGACAGCAAATAGTCAAATGTGGCAGAGGGTTAACAACTGGTTTGTCACGTGGTTGTCTTTACCTGTTACTCAGATGAAATCCTCTTAGTTCAATGTGTTTATGACCATATAAATAAGTCATTTTGCTGTGGCAGGTACCATGTGGGGAAAAAGGTGGGTTTAGATGGATCAGGGAACTTGGCAGTTGCAGTATTTGAAGTTTCCATCCAAGCAGTGGTATCAAGTCAATCTGCCATCCCCTGCAGAGCTCAGAATGGCTCTTGTAGTACCCTGCCCTGGTGGTTTTCAGCAGGAAAATCTGGACCAGAAAATGTGATTCAGTAGATGCCATTAATTTCTAATAAAAATTTAACAACATGCATAAAACACTGTTCGGTTCTAAATGAACTGCAGTCCACAGGAAATAAATCTCTCTGTACTTTTGGGCCATTTAGTAAAAAATATTTACACAGGCAAACAGCTCGAAAAAGCACATGGGAGGAACAGCCTTTGTAGATACTGGTAGTCCTGTTACTGAATAATATCAAAAAGAAGTGAATCATGATAAAATATTGCAAATTATGTGTCCTTTCAGTGTCCTGTCCTGAGGCTATTTGATTAAAACAGGGGCACATACACAGTGGCTCAAAGGCAGCATATTTCAAGCTACTCAAAGAAATGCCTTGTACTGAACAAAACTCAAGTTATTTAAGCAGAAATGTTTGTGAAGTTTCAGTAACTATCAGATGTTTCCTTAAATAATAATTAGACTTTTGTGTAATGATGGATCTAGTTTAATAATCTTGAATTGCAAGTGTACATTTTGTGGGTTTTTTGGAGCACAACTTCTGTCTTGTGGTGTGAACCAGTCACCAAATTAATAACTTGATGGAGAAATATTTTCTATTTGAATTAAATCAGTGTTTAATCATGGAAGACCTTCTCTGAGTGCCAGGATTGTTGGCAACTGAGCTACTCCAAGGTGGCATTTCCTTTTCTCTTGCAAAGACTTTTCCTGACTTGCAAAGTCAGTCAGTAACATCTGAACAGTGGGCACCCCTGAGAAAGAGGGTGCTACCAGTAACCCCCTGCTCAGGTTGCTGTAGTTAGGACAGGCAAACAAACATTGTGTTCAAAAGAAAAACCTGGTCTCCTTTAGTTGCCGTGGGAATGAGCAGATGAGAGGGATCAGAGCTGGTGAAGCCGTGGGTTGGGATGACTGAGGCTCCTTCCTCCCGTGCCAACACGCCCCCACCGGGGTCTGCACCAGCCTCTGCTTTGGCACTTCAGAGCTGCTCCTTTTGAGAAATGGTTGTGCTGCCACACTCTGGGGTGGCTCGTGAGATGGCCTGGATTATTTTGGGATTCTCTGCGCTGGATTCCATCCCCGGCTATTCCGCAGCGCCCCCGGAATAGCAGCACCCGGCGCATGGAAACTGAGCTCAGCCAAGTTGGAAGTGGGATGCAAAAATAGCACATAACCTGTACCACAGTCTGGGTTTAGAGCTGTGGTGTTGGTTCCTTGAACGTGCACAGAAGTGACCATATGGTTGGAACACAGTTATGTAAAAACAAACTGTTGAAGAGACAATTCCTCTTCAGACGTCGTTTGCTGCAGTTGCCTCTTGGCATTATGTTTAATCTGGGTTTTTCTGCCACAAATACAAAAGGGAATAATTCCTCTCCGGTCTCCTAGAAAATGTTACACATACAAAACATATGGAAACGTTACAGGAGTTGCAGAGATCATAAATGTTGGCTGGCAATGTGGCTGCGTGCCTGCTAATGAGACATTTAATTCTGCCTGACATGTAAACCACTTCTGATACTCCAGAATTATGTAATAAAATATATTTAGCTATTTGTCCTTAATGATTAAGCAAAGAAGGAGGCTGATGTGTTGAAAATAAGTATGTGCTTGAACTCTGGAGTTCAGTTCTTCTCAGGAAAGCCACGTTTTCACCAAAATACTTCTGGCAGCTGCCTCGAAGATGCCAAAGGCACTTCTAGAGTGGCTTCCACAAAGTCCTTGTTGGTTCAACCTTTAGGGTCCAGCTGGCCCAGTGATTTAGATTTTATGTCAGTTTTAATTAAACACAGCAGCAAGAAGATAATCACAGTTTATTAACTTAGTAAGAGCTGTCTAGGCTGAGGTCTCTCAAGGCACTGGAGACACAGCAAGCCTTTTTTAGACTCAGTAGGCCAGTGCTGAGAACCCTGAGCAACACCAGGGCAACCACCTGATAGGGTGGCTTTAGAGTAGCCAAATTAAACCAAAATAAATTGAGCCTTATTATGAACCTGGAGCCATCCATCCACACAACCATCACGAAGGGAGGGGGCTGCATGGAACAACCAGCTGCTCATCCTTGGGAAGGGAGAAGAAGGCAGAATGCAGTTTATAGTCTGTGTCCTTCAGCTTTTAAATGTTGCTAGAGGAGAGAATTAGGTGAAAATAAAAAGATGTGTTCAAAGAAGAATCGGAGTTGGAAAATAAGGTCACCACAAAATAGAAGTGGAGGACAAAGGCTGGCCTGGCAAAGGAGTGTTGTTGAGTTTGTAATGGCTTAATTGATCAGCCATTGTGTGTGGGTAATGCAGAACAGTCTGTGAGGATAATCATGGCTTATTAGGTGGGGGTTTTTTCATGTCTTTTGACCATTACAGATATCAGACATTAATAGGAAAGGGAGCACTTGAAAATGGAGTTTATAATCCTTATTTTGTGCATGTCATGTACATTTAGGCATCTCAAATCGTGTTTCTGCTGACAGTTTTTATGCTGAGGAACAACAGACTTTTTTTGACTTAGTCTTGCTGCCCCCTTTGAGGAGCTTATGTTGCAATGGCTGAGATGCAGTGATTTAGTTATTGAGTTGCTTGTATTCACCAATCTAAAACACATTTTCTTTGAATCTGTATCTACCTGCTTGAAGAGATTTGTATTTTAAACCATTGTGTTTTAACAGGATGCAGAATTAAACTTTTAAATAAAAGTACCATCTTTGGATACAAAGCTGAGGGATGCAGAATAGGTAGCAATTACTTTTTTGAGGAAGTCTTTACTAATTGCTGTCTCTGAGCTCCTTTATTGTTGTTATTTCATCCTAAGAGAGTTATTCAGCATCTTGTTATAAATTATGCTCATTACTGGCACAGGTTGCCCAGAGAAGCTGTGGCTGCCCCATCCCTGGAAGTGTCCAAGGCCAGGTTGGACAGGGCTTGGAGCAACCTGGGCTAGTGGAAGGTGTCCCTGCCCATGGCAGGGGGTGGAATGAGATGAGCTTTGAGGTTCCTTCCAACTCCAACCGTTTTACAGTTCTGTGTCTTGAACTTAAATTTTTGATGCAGATTTTTCAGAGGGTGTTTATTGAGACTTAACTGAAATACTGCCATTTCCACAAGAGAAAGGTGCATTTGGCAGCACATTATGCCACAGGTTAAATCAGGTGAGGTCAGATTTGGTGCTCAGCTGCATTCTGAGCCTTCTGGAACAGCCTTTGTGTGAGAGGCTTTGAGCAGAGGCCGACTCGTGTCCCTACAACTCATTTCTGTGGCCCTTCACTTTCAAGGCTCAGCTGTAATAAAGCTCTGGGGTGCTAAGAACAAGATTTGTGATGTCTATAAACAAAGATATTATGTTGAATTATGGCCATTCCCCCCCCCCTCTTTTTTTTTTTTTTAATTTGCCCATTTAATAACCTAAACATTATTAAGTGTTTAAATCAGTTGCCCGTGTTTTACTAGAGTGGTAAGATAGTGATTGGTAGGATAAGTAGTTGTCAGACTGCTGGAATTAAAAAGCAAATAAGCAGTTTCCAGGGTTTAGTTTACATTTTCATCAGTTTTGAAAAATGATGTAACAAAGATAATTAAATTTGCAGAGAATTCTTGTCTATTGTTTACAGAGAATTGTATGTTTATTATTATAAGATTCCTTTACTTGATAGACTGTTGTGGCTCCACTGCTAATGGACCTTTTGCTTTTTAGAATAGCACAGCCAAACAATTCATACCATGTTTATAAATAATGGAATAAGGACACTGGTGAGGGATACTCCTGCAGTGACCTTAGCAACTCTGGATGCTGGCAATGAATCTATTAAAAAGTTTTTCACTGTTGAGATTTATAGAATTGTTTCTGATTCTACAGCACACACAATTTTTTGCTTCTCAGTGAACCCGGGCTTTCAGTAATTGGACTTTTGTTAATGAAGAGTTTATGAAACGTGGGAAGAAAACTCTGGAAATAACAGTGGAGCCTAGAGATAAGGATGAGATACACATCATGTAAGGATATCCCATCCCTGGAAGTGTCCAAGGCCAGGTTGGACGGGGCTTGGAGCAACCTGGGCTGGTGGAAGGTGTCCCTGCCCATGGCAGGGGGTGGAACTTGATGACTTTTAAGGTCCCTTCCAAGCCAAACCATTGTGTGATTCTGTGATTCTGTTCTTTGCAGAACAGTTGCCACATGACTGTAACTGCAGAGCAGTGGTGCTCTCCTGAGTTCTCATGAACAATGATTTGTGTTGTAAATAAAAATTTGAGTTTGCTGGTAAGAGGAAAATGTGGTTTGTGTGCTGATACTGCTCTAGCAAACAGCACCTCTTCGTGTTGATTTTTCAGGAGGGAAGGACTGTGCTCTGGAGGTGCAGGTGGGACAGCAATGCTGGATCACCTTGCACCCTGAAGTGAGAAATTTTGTCACGACTCTTTGTGATAAACAGTGCAATTCTTGTGATAAACTAGAAATGTTAGATGTCAGCGCCTTCAAGAACTGTCTGACCCAACACCTGTCTTTAAAACAAGCTTTTCTGGCATCTTGAAGCATAGTGAAGTATCTCTGCTGTGTTTGTGTCCATACAGATGAGAATTAACTTTTTTGTGCTGATCTTCCCCACTGGATCTAGTGGGGTTGCCATACTGAGTGTGGAATACCGAAAACCACTCTGGCCTGTAACTGAGGCCAGAAACCAGCAATGGGGAGAAGCTGTGATTTTTCATTGCCTTGTCATTTCTGTGGTGCTACAGTCTACTTTTCTTGCAGTTCTGGATCGTGCCTATGTGACAAATTGAGACAACCCCTCCTCTGCTTAGAAGTTTCCCCTTCTCTCCACTGTGTTGGATTCTCTCGTGCTCCCAAGTGCTTCTTCTCGTTCCTCTTTTTATGAGAGTTCTGCCTTCACGTTTCAGTTTTGGTTTTTTGGGACCAAGGAAAAAAAAAAAAAAACCATTTGTCACTGAGGAAAGGAGGAAATCAGAACCTGAATGCTGCTTGTCATCTTTGTACTGCAAACCTGCCAGTGTCTCTCATTGCCTGTCCTTGGAAAGGCCACAGGACGATGTGACCAAGAGTTGGCCATGATGTTACATGATAAGAAGAATGCTTTTTAACAGCAGCAGGGAATGAGCTGATTTCAGGGGGTGATTTAAATACTCTTGCAAGGTTAAAAGAGCATCCCATTAACAAATAGGCTCCTTCCCAGCCTCCTGCAGCAATCCCATTATCCTCCTTAAAGCCCTCTGCTAATTAGGCACTTGTTGGTTTATCAGTCATTTGATCACTTCCCATCTGGATTTTGTAGTTGAAGAGGGTTTGGTGACTCTTGATCCACCAGCAAGCCACTAAAATGTGATTTTTTTTTCTTTCTGTATAATCAATTATATTTTTTTGTCTTGTTTCTTCTCTCAGGGGTATAATATTTCCCATCTGAGTTGCAGATGATGCAGTAGAAGTTTCTTGCTTCAGCATTTACATCAGGGGTGGATAAAGGGCAGTTGTTACTTGGCTGGAGGCCATTCCTAGGTTGGGATCATCTTTCAATGTCTGTGGGTCACCAGTATTCAGATTTTGGAAAAGACTTGTAGAAGGAGTGCAGTTTGATAACCAACTACATGTCTTTTATGGGCAGCAGTGTCTGGATGCCACTGGAATTCAGTGGAATCAATGCAAAAGTCTGCAGCTGGCAATTATGAACCTGTGGGAAACTTGGTTTTCCTAGTTCTGAGTCTTGTTCTATAATTATTTGGTTTTATACATAAAGGAAGAGAGTTGCAAACTTGTCTCCTCCCAAGGGTATTTTGGAAATGAGCAAACCAGACCACTTTTGTCACACACCTCATCTCCCAGGGAGGATTGGTGAAGTGTTTATGCCACAGTCTTCACTTTCTATAAATAATGAAAGCAAATATTTGCAGTGACTGCAGTAATATGGCATCAGTCCTTTTCTGAGAAGATTTTTCATACAAAAAAATCCCCCCCAATTCTTTCCATGACATTAATTTCCAGAAGAAAAGCTCTTTACAAATAGTAGACTGTCTCTTTAAAAAATACTTCCCTGTTATCCAACAATTTCCCAAGTGAATGAATTGTGCTCATGAATGATACTGAACTCAACTTGCCATTTATATTCATATTTATCTATGAATCAAACTCTTTTTATTTCACTAGTAGATTAATTCAGTATGACTCACATTTGAGAAATAAAACCCCTGGGTCTGATTTTGTCCTCATACTTGGAAAAGGGATATGGTTATGAGATACACCTTGTTTAATTCTGAGTTTGTACAAATGTCGATGTCTGTAGTACATCAGTCAGGGAAAGAGATTTTCGAGCCTTGTTCCCTTGTTATACATCAATAGGGATATAGAAATGTGGGAAGTGTGGAGCAGGTAGGCAATCATAAATTTTCATAAAAAAAGAACTGCAGATTAAGTGACAGTAGCTTAAAGCAAGAGCATAAAAATATTAACTTATTTTATCCAGCACAATGTGTAATTAAACTCTAGAGCTTATTGACAGAGTCTTATCCCAGACTGACTCAAGAAAGATGTTGGGAAGAAGATCAATGTATAGCTATTCAATGACAGGGATACATGGAGCTTTGACCTTAAAAATCTTGATATTGCTGACTGTCAGAAACTTGAGATGGTAAATTCTGCTTCACAGTGCCCTGAGTCTTGTGTTCTGCTTAAAGTGGCCTCTTGGTCACTGCTGGAAACCAAGTGTTGAGGTAGATGGACTTTTTCTTATATTGTCCTTAAACATATTTTTTCATACTTAGCATAGATAGTTTTCAACATCTGTTCTGTGACATCCAGATTAACTTGACAGTATTATAAGTATGTGCTCTACCAAAAGTTGTGCAAAAACAAGCTGTGGAAACTTTACTAGGAAAGGTTACCTGGCTGGCAGAGGGGTCTGTGCTTTGACCTGTCCTTCTGTAGTAATACCTGTGATTAAGGGCTCCCAGGTCAGTGTACAGGACAGTGAACTGGCTCTGACCCTAATCCTGGTCTGTTGGGAATGAAATACTGGGAAAGAGTCAAAGCACCCCTGCGAAGGGAAATCACACCTCCCAAATCCACCCCTACCTACAAGGAGATTATCAGGAATATTCGCTTTAGAATCTTTACTGCAGTAGGTTCCTGGAGGATGAGAGGCAAAGGGAAACTGGAGTGAGAGGTTTTGGACTGATTATAAAGAAAAACTCTGAGGGCAGTCAAGCAATGGAGCAGGTTTTCCAGAGAGGATGGGCAGTCCCCTTGCGAGGTTTGGAAGAGTTTACCATCAGTGGTAAGCTCACAGCTTTGAGCAGGGGCTTGACCTGAGGTCCCTCCAACCCAGATTAGTCCATGTTGCGTTGTTCTACCTTAACAAGGACAGGTGTCAGACTTATTTTCTTGGAGATAGGGTTGTTCTTTGGCAACGAGCAAAACTGTGTCTAAAAACACGCTCACGCACCTGATGGAAAACCCGTTCCTTTATGTTGGAGGTGGGGGGGAGTTCGGTCTTTAAAAAAAACATTGTGTGCCTGAGTCTGGTTCTGAAGGTTTTGCAGTCGAGCATTTTGACAGCTTTCTTTTCAAGTTTACATTCAGCCTTTAATGGTTGCTTGCTGTAATTTCACATCTCAAACAGCAGCGAAGCAGCCCCAGCCGAGGTCTGCTGGGCGATGACGTTCCTTCAGCTGTCATTTGTCAGAACACACTCATGTAATGTTAATGAACAATGTGCAAAGCCATTAAAAACTCAATTACAGCTTTCTTCTTTACTGCAGACGTGAGGGAACGCAATCATAAAGTGCTGATGTGTAAACACAATGGCCACCATCTGCTACAGAGCAGCGCTTCAGCTCCAGAAAGACGGGATGTGTTGCAGATGCATCAATAATAGGACGCTTATCAAGGCATCATTATGCACCAAGCAGGGGAAAAATTGAAATTTATGGCCAGCTAGAGAGCACTTCATGGTTTAATCCCCCAATTTTCGGTGGTGTGTTTAATAACTAGGAGAGAGTGGCGTTTTATGTTGCTGCCGCTGGAGCGGGTTTTTGGAAATGAATTTATTTACCGTCTTCCCGTCCTCCTTCCTTCTGACTGATCTGGGCATAGCACGTTCATTTTTAGTTATTCAGGGTAAAACCAGCAAGATATTAATTAATCTAACTTGTTGATCCGGGAGCACCAAGTTTAATTGACCTGATATTCAATTTGTTTTAATGAGCTTATGCTTCTGTAGCCAATAAACATAGAAAATAACTCTTACACAGTGTAGAGAAGCTTTTCCCCCCCCAAACTAATTTTTTTCAGTTCAATGTTGACTTTGACATTTGAACTTTTCTGGATGGGAGTAAACAAAACAGTGAGGCTAAATGATATTTTTGTTTCTTCTGTTACTGTTTTTCCCAATTGGATATGCAAAACTCTTAAATAAGAGTTTCTCCAAGATACCTTTTATTTTATTCAGCTTCTTGCCTGGAGACATTTAGGAGGCTTTCAGTCATCTATTGATCAATAATTTCCCTTTGTGACATATTAATTTATTCCCCAGTTCTTTGTATAAGTGGAGAATGTGAAAAGTGATTTGTTGGTGCCAGGCCAGATTGTCTCTCTTTTATTTGCACATACAGGCCTATAAATTGGGAATAAGTCCCATCAGCTTCAATTCTGTGCTCAGCCTAAAGAAGGCTGTCAGACTCTGAATCACAATATGTCAAGTTTTATTAGGAAATAAGGAAATTATAAGGAAAACCTCATTTGTCTTTAAAAGGCCAGTTTAGTTTGGTTTTGGTTTATTTTTTTCTTGTTGGGAACTATTTTTATGGTCTCTCACCTGCCCCTAAGTGGTGGGTCCTGCCCAGACAAGCTCCACTAGACATGGATGTTGTCAGTAGGATAGTAGATCTTGGAGCATGCAGAGCAGCTTTGTGAAAGTCCCAGAGGAGAGGATACCTGCTCAGGTTCACTCTGTGACAAGAAAAATGAAAATGTGCATATTTGGAGGCCGATTTATAGGGTATAATTTATTCACAGCTGAATTTTCTAGATAGCATATCCTTGCACCCAACATCAATGACTGTCCTGATGGAACTCTGGTTTTCTTCCCCAGCATGGCCAGGCTGGAGGTGGCTCTGTGAGATCCTCTGGTGTGGGCCATGCCTGGACTAACCATGGGATGGGTTTGTGGTGGGAGCTGCCACACCAAGTCCCTGCAGAAACAAGGCCTGTGGTACAGTCAGTAGATGACAAACTCATTTAAACCCAGAGTGAGTACTTTCCTGTGACAGACATAGTACTATAAGTGGAAATTTTTCATCTTTTCCACTGTCATATAAAATCATGCCTCTTATCAGGACTTTTCTTGAGACAGTTATGTTTCTTATACTGTTTCCTCCTGTGTCTCTAGAAGTGTTGCATTAAAAAAATCATATGCTATAAATAGGAAGCTGTGAATAACTTGCCCGTGACAATTGTTTGTAAGGCTATTTTTTAGTAACTAATTATTTTACTAAGTGCTTTTTGGTGCATGGGTACTTTACTTGGTGGTGTTGTCAGTGCTGGATTCAGGCTCCACGCTCTCCCCAGAATTGTCAGCAGCTGCACAAAAGGCTGTTGTCACTGCTAAGAGATTGTGATTCATTTTTTGTGGGTGGCAAAAAATAAAATTATAATTATTGCTTGGAACTTTTTATAAAAGCTGATTTTTTTTTTTCTCCCGGAGGAAAGCTCGTTATTTTTATATATGAACCTGTAAAAGTGAAACACTCCCTGACTTTTTCTGTCATCGAAACACTTCCCTCCCCCCGTGCAGCTCAGGACTACATTGTGTTAGACACAGTGCAGCTTCTGAGTAGCTCTTCAGGGTAGGATAATCTACATATGATCCAAATTAAAAAGAGCTGAGAAAGATGCCCAGAATTGGAATGCTGTGCCAGAGGATCCAGTCGATTATGGTGTAAAAACCCGTTTTTCTGGGTTCCTCTCTACTCTAGGATGCACTTGCTCAAAAACCTTGTGGATGCTGTGCCCTTCTAGGCCATGCTACCCTTACTCAGCAGTTTTTACAGGCTTTTCTCCCAAATTCTCTGGAGAAAAGTGGTTCTTGCAGCTACTCCTGCTTTATTTTTAAGGGAAGATGAGACAGGCCGTGTAGTGACAGAGATTATGGAATCCTGGAGTGGTTTGGGTTGGAAGGGACCTTAAAATCATCTCATTCCACCCCCTGCCATGGGCAGGGACACCTTCCACTAGCCCAGGTTGCTCCAAGCCCCGTCCAACCTGGCCTTGGACACTTCCAGGGATCCAGATGCAGCCACAGCTTCTCTGGACGACATGTGCCAGGGCCTCCCCACCCTCGCAGGGAAGGATTTCTTCTTAATATCCAACCTAAACCAACCCTCCTTCAGCTTAAAGCCATTCCCCTTGTCCTGTCCCTCCATCCCTTGTCCCAAATCCCTCTCCAGCTCTCCTGGAGCCCCTTTAGGCACTGGAAGCATCTCTCAGCTCTCCCTGGAGCCTTCTCTTCTCCAGGTGAGCATCCGCAGCTCTCCCAGCCTGGCTCCAGAGCTGAGGGGCTCCAGCCCTCATGGAAGTGTCACAATCAGCCTTTTACCAAACCTAGTTGTTCCAGGTTTCCACCCTGTTGCCTCTCCAAGCCTGTTGGCAGTTGTGCTTTCTGTTAATTTATTGTCTCAGGTCATAGAAACAGAACTCGAATTTCAGTGTCTCAAAAGTTTAGTTTATTTGGGTAGATTTTTAAGAACAGTCTGGATGTGGTACGTGCTGAAGAAGAGGATTTTGTGGTTAACTGGTAGCAGAATGACACCAGCCTTGGACATTTGTCAGGATCCTGATTATTAGAGGGAAACTCTAATTGAAAAGTTTGGATCCAGCTCTTACATTTCTCAAAAAATGTGAACCTGAAACTTCTTGATTTGGGGCCATTTTGGTTTTCAGCATATCAAAATGAAGAACAGGATTGCCAGAGACCATCTTGCCTATAAATTTTCCTGTTTCTTGCAGAGCCTCTTCCCCAGCTGTGCTTATTGTACTCGAATTTTCCAAGGTCTTTAGAGTGTAGGATTTTTTTCCTTTTCTTTTATTTTTTTTTAAATTGACTTCCTTCTGCATCCCTGCTTGTCAGTCCTTTACAAAATGCATATATATCGTATAAACATAGGGGGAAAATACATTTTTTTGTGAGAGAAAGTTGCTCATCCTGTTATAAATGTCAAACATGTGACTGTTCACTGCACAGAATTGATCCAGATGGCTGTGTGGTCACCCTGCTACGATGGGGAATAGGGCAAGTCAAAAGGTCAGAAGTGAGACAGGACTTTTCAAGCTCAGTCTTCTGAGCATTGTACATTTGTAGCATTGCCTTGGCAGCAGCATCAGAGCTGAGAGTGTCAAGAGGGCTGTGCTCGATGAAAAACTCTCATTCCTGGCTGCTGACACTCAGAATTCCCCCCCTGCCCCTGTGTCTCAGTGTTTTCTCCATCTTTTTCTGAGTGTGAGTGTCTGTGCCCACATAAAGGAGATCCTTTAAACAGAATTGAATCAAATAACTCTGATAATGTTCTGCCTTATTGCCAACATTTGTCACCTTGATGCATCTGTGAGGAGATGAGTCGAGGCACGATGTGCTATAAAATAACTGCCTGATGAATCAGAATGTGAGTTCAACATCGAGTACCGTGGTTAATATGATGCAAGATTCCAGGTGAACAAACTCATAAATTGCCTTACTATATATTCCCCTCCCTAAATTCAGCCTGCCTTCCCTCCTACAAGAATAATTGGCCTGTTGCATTATTACAAGTCGAGATTTTGCTCTTCTGCCAACAAGCCTCATTCGTCTGGGCTCTCAAAATTGGGCTTTCCTCAACACAGCCTTCAGAACTTTCAAGAGCCAGGGTTCACAGGTGTAGATTGGCATGAAGTGGGCAGGGGCATGTGGGCAAATATCAGCTGAGAATTTTGTGTGTTGTCGTAGTTTTCGTATTAAATCATAGAATTGTTAAATCTGGAAAAGACTTTTAAAGATCATCAAGTCCCAGTAACACCACCATGTTCACCACTAGAACATGTCCTTGAGTGTCATGTCTACACGTTTTTTGAACACTTCTAGAGGTGGGACTCCACCACTTCCTTGGACAGCCCATTCCATGAAGAAATTCTATCTAATATCCAATCTAAACCTCCTCTGGTGCAACTTGAGGCCATTTCCTCTCATCCTGTCACTTGTTACCTTGTGTTAAATGTGCCTTTCAGGGGCTGTATGCAGTAGGAGAACTTTGTTGCTGCTTGAAGTGGGAATGGGCTTTTATTTGGAGTGCCTGTTTTATCACAAGGTGCTAAAATGACACAAGCTAAAAGGTACTTTTATTTTGATTTTTTAAGTTACCCAACTAAAGTGGTTCTAGGTGGCCCTGAATCCACTGGTGTATATACCTTGCAATTTTAATATCCTTTCATTCTGTTACCTAACAACGTGCATCAAATAGCTGGTTTGAGTTCTTCAGATGAATGTTGTGGTTTGTGGCTTCTGAGGGAATCGCTGAGTGTAAAAACGGAGCTGTTTACGCTGAAAAAGCCAAGCAAACCCACTTTCTCTCCTCCTTTGGCTCTCCCCCGTAGGCTCCTTCATGATGGTGAACAGCTCTGGGCGAGCATCGGGGCAGAAAGCCCACCTGCTGCTGCCCACCCTGAAGGAGAACGACACCCACTGCATCGACTTCCACTATTACCTGTCCAGCAGAGACCGGTCCAGCCCCGGCTCCCTCAACGTCTACGTGAAGGTGAACGGGGGCCCCCAGGGCAATCCCATCTGGAATGTCTCGGGAGTCGTCACGGAGGGCTGGGTGAAGGCAGAGCTGGCCATCAGCACCTTCTGGCCACATTTTTATCAGGTACGTGCCTGTCGTGTTTTTCTCTCCCTTTCCTTTGCTTTGTTTTTAGCAAGAGGTGTTTTGTAAATCGACTCTCGACTTCTTCCCATCCAAATAAATTCGTGTATAGTGGTTATATCTTGACATGTTTCTTCCCACTTCACCCTTTCTCTTTAGTTGTTGTCAGGTCACAGAGTGATGGATGAGAGTCACATTATTAACAAGTTAAAAGCCCCTTTTCATGATAGAATGGGCACATAAACCAACTTGCACTGGCACGTTCCATGGCCCTGTGTAACTGTAAATACAACTGAGTTTCTAGATGTGTAACTGTATTTTGCATAAATTTGCCCAAACTATTTTTGGCCCTTGGTTGGTTCCATAAGAAGTAATATTTCTTCACTCAGCTTTACATCTGGACTTTTCCTTTCTATATATGAGGGGGTAGCATAATAAGCTACTAATAAAATCTTGTACCATGGTATCAACATAAGTATGTTCTTCACCAGATCCTCAGTTCCTCTTCTTTTTAACATTTCTTGTAACCTAGTTTTATTTATTCTGTTAAAATTTTATTTTTGAACCAAGCATGAAATAGAGGAATGCAATGAATAAGTTGATTTTCTGGTTATATTAATTTTACATCTACTTGTTAGTTGCCCACTTCAAACTTCACGTGGCAACTTTGCAGCCATTGTTTTAATTTTGGTTAGATAAATTTGGACACAGTGGACTCACTTCTTGTTAACTGTTAAAGGAGTATTTTTGTGTTGTTTTATATTCAAGACACACAAAAGAAAAAAAGCCTGGCAGGTAATTGCATCCTAAACCTTGCAGGAACTTTGATGTACATATGATACTAATAAAAGACATGAGTGAGGTAGGAATTAAGACAGAACAAACTATGAAAAAGCAACAAATAGTCTGTGGGTAGAAAGCAGCAGGTAGAAAAGCCTCTTTTTTTTTTTGCTTCTAATAACTGGGTAGGAGGTTTGTAAAATCTGAGCTGAAGCAGAAGGGCTTTAATGTTCTGGAAGAGTTGTGGATATGGGCAGAATCCATGAGAGGAGGGGATGAAGAGATGCAGATGTGTGCAGAGTGGTGTTTTAAGGGCAGGGCACAACTTGTCCCCGTTCTGAAGGCTCACCCTGAAGTGCTTCTGCTCCATCTGAATTAACAGGAACCTACTCCTGCACCAGAATTTGCTTCCTCGGAGCTGCTCCACAGGGATGACAGGAATGATCTTTCACCCGTGTAATCAGTGCTTGAAAAACCTGGAAAAGCCAGTCTGATCTGGCACTAAGAGAGATCCTGCTCTCAGATATATCAATAGTGGGCTTCCTGAGCCTCACTTAGGTCTTTTACAAGTCCTTTTGCAGGTCAAGTTTGCTTTTCCTGGGTTAAAAAAAATCCTTTAAATCAAACAAGGATTTTCCACTGCAGCGCAGAAATGAACAGTTTGGAAGGCAGCAGTAACTGCTCAGGAGTAGCTCCTTCCTGGAAAATGCAAGGGGCTCCTTTTTTACTTTTTGGTGAGTCAGAGTGATGTTTCCTTCTATTTATATTTATATTATTATTCCTTAAGCGTGGCTTTTACAATGTGAGATCTGTCCCACTATTCTTGGGGTCTAGGAGACTGATCTGTCATCAGTCCCTGATTTTATAAACTGTTTTGTTGATGGTCTGCAGTCCCGTGAGCTTCTATGTTTAATCAAGGTTTAAAAAAAAACAACCCAAAAATAAAGAAAAAAGAGAACTTTAAGCTGCAAAAATGAAGAGGAAAAATTATCAGTATTTGGCAGGCTGAAGTAACAGTTCTTGCTAAAGGAGTCCAGAGGTGGCAGGACAACAAAAGCTTGGCTGTGTTGCTGCCTGAGGAGTGTCTCCTTTCACACTCGGGATCTGGGATGTTCTAGTGGAGTGTTATTTAATAAAATCCCAGAATGGTTTGCGTTGGAAGGGACCTCAAAAGTCATCTCATTCCACCTCCTGCCATGGGCAGAGACACCTTCCACTAGCCCAGGTTGCTCCAAGCCCCGTCCAACCTGGCCTTGGACACTTGCAGGGATGGGGCAGCCACAGCTTCTCTGGGCAGCCTGTGCCAGGGCCTCCCCAGCCTCACATCTGCCATTTATCTGTCAGCCTCAGATGAAAATTGCAGTCCTGGAGAACTCTTTGTCTGCAAGAGGCCTGAGAGCATGTTCTGTGTTTTGAAAGCACTGGGTAACGTGGGAAAAACCAGCATTTATCCTAAATGTTGAAATGTGCATCAGGCAAAATGTGGATTATACTCTTTTAATGCACAGAAACCTCACCATCCTGAATTGTGAGAAAAAAACAAACCTGGAGCTCTCTGCCCTGGCTCTGGGGCTTTGATGAGCACTTGGAGCTTTGGAGATGTGACTGATGGAGAACTTATCCAAGCCATTTGCCAGAGGTCACGTTTTAGGTCTGGCAGTTCTTTGCAAGGGTCACAGGAGTCATCTGGCTGCAAAAAACACTCTGCTGAGACAGAAATGTAGGGCTGGTGGAGATTTATCATGCCTGCCCTGGAGTTACTTGCACTTGGATTCCCAGCCTGCAAATGGTTTTAGTGGAACGAGAAAAAGCCGTTAATAGTTCCTGGAGAAAGGTAATACTTGTAATCTTGAATTACTGCTCACCACAAGGATGAACTCAGTCCCAGAATGCACCAAGGGCAGCACTAGAGCCTGGCAGGAAGGTGTTTTTGTGATGTATAGCAAGGAGTGTTATTGATCCAGGCCTGGAGAAAACTGTTGTACCACACCAGATGAGCTTCTAACACAGACATTGTGGGTAAATCACAGCCCTGAAATGTGGGGCTGTTCATTGGTGAGGAAACATGAAATGGCTTTATATTTGCAGTTCTCAGGAGCATTTAAGGATGTTTTTTTAAGAGTGAAGCTTGGTACTTTGTCATCTATATTAATTTCTGAGAAGTTCCTTAAATGCTGTTGTTGAATGTCTTTTTCAACCATTCTGCTGCATTTCCAACTGAATTTAAAAGGATGTGAGTGATATTCAGTGTGAAATTTGCAGAAATGTGCCCCCTAAGCATTTATTCCTGCCTTTTCCTCATGCTGGGTCTCAGCTCCCTGTTTTTAGGAATGCCTGGATGCTTCCAGGCTTCTCACTTTGATAGAGATGCTGCAAAACATAGAAAAAAACAACAGTGTGGAAGTTTGAACTGGGAAATAAAAAGAATATCTGAGTGTAACACAGAACAGAGAATAAAATAGTCAAACAATATTGCTCAAATTCAGAGCAATCCTCTCCTCAGTGGATTTTGCACCTGTGTACCTGGATTTTTTTAGAGGCTGACTGTTGGTACTGGATTAACTTACATTGTGCTATATTAAAGACCCTGTACATATTTGGAATTAACCAGTTCTCTGTGTATCAGTGCCTACTCTTGCCACACACAAATAGCTGATGCCAATGGCTTGGAGTAGTTTTCTTTCCAAGTTCTTGCAGGAAGTTGAAAATCAGTTTATTGTGGCTTTTGGCTTCTCACAAATGCAAAGCTAAAATAAGATTTTGTAGCTCTAATGTTGCCCTTTAATTCAAGTCTGAAGGGAGTTGCAGCAGTGCCTTGTGTGACCTTCCCAGTGAGTGTAATTTTTATCAGGAATGACATTTAATTTCTAAAGTAATTATGATTTCCATACTAAGGGCTCCTGTTTTACACTGTTATTTTATATGGTCCCTAAAAAGCTTATCAGAGACCTTGATAACACAAAACACTTGTTGATAGATTATATCTTCCAGAGACTTGCTGCTTCCCAGTGCTCCTTGGACAACCAGTCTCCTTGTTATCCGGTCTCCTCTGGAGCAGAACTTTGTTTCTACAGATTGTTAACATTTGAACTTTTCTTGCTTTGTATCTTTGCCAGTTCATTTTTGTGTTCTACCTGTTTTTATCATATTGTGTGTTTGCTTTTTTTTTTTTTTTTTCTCCTGAATGTATTTCAGGAGCTCTCACATCTGGCTGTGTTTTGAATCAGGGGAGCAGATCTTAGTCATGAAAACATGAGTAGGAATTATGCTCTGGAAATTAGTAACAGCAGTTCTGCACTTAGGAAGGACAATAGTGGTCTATATTCAGAGCCAGGGCTTGCAGTGAGCAGCATTTCAGCAGTTGAACCTCTCACTGTGTTAAATCTTCTGATTAAGGACATGAAGAAGCAGCTGAACAGTCAGACTGGAAATGCCGTCTTTTATTTAAAATGGAAATAAGTGTTGAAGACTGGCTTAAAGTAGTTAACTTTGTGTTCTGGTAGTGAATTTTGGAAGTTACAAATTACTGAAATCCTTTCTCCTCTGGAACAAGGAGCTGCATTAGAACACTGCTGTAATGGCAGTAGCTGTGCCAGCTGAATGTGTTAATTAACTCTGCCCTTGAAAACCTTATACTCGTGCAAAAATGAGCAGTTCAGTACAGTGTGAACATTGCTTCAGTAAGGTGGAATGAAACTGGGGATATCCCTTTGAAATGCAGGGACAGAATCCATTACATCTCCAGCCATTCAGGTTTTTAACATGGTAAAGGATTCATTCCTTGGGGAAGAGAATCACTAATTTGAGAGGTAGCATCAACAAGATGCTAAATAATCAGCCTGCAATTTTCTTTTTTCTGTTGCAGTTTAACATTTCTAAGCTTCCCATTCCTTGCAGAGTCATAGCATGGTCCAAATTGGATGGGATCCATAAGGATCATGGGAGTCCGACTCCCTGCTCCTTGCAGGACTACCAAAAACCCAACCTGAGAGTGTCCTTAGGTGCTCCATGAGCTCTGACAGGCTTGGTGCTGTGACCACTTCCCTGGGGAGCCTGTTCCAGGGACAGACCTCCCTCCCAGAGAAGGACCTTTTCCTGATGTCCAGCCTGACCTTGCCCTGACTCAGCTTTGTTCCATTTCCCTGTGTCCTGTCACTGGTCACCAGAGTGAGATCAGCACCTTCCCCCCCACTGCCTCCCTGGAGGAGTTCAGCAGTTAAATTAGTTTTAATGATCTCTTTATCAGTTATTTAGCTTGGTTGTTTTGTTGGGTTTTTTCCCTGCACTCCTGTATATTTTTAGTAACAGGATACTTCAGGGCAGCTTTCCAGGTAAAAATCACAAACCCGTAGGGCAGAATGATATTTTTGTTCATCTGTGATTGAATATCTGTCTTTTCAGACCTAAATTAGTGGAATGCCTTCATTATCCAGATATGTAAATAGTAAAAAAAAGTGCTAGTTAGTGTACCATTAATGTAGTGAAATGCTACATGTGGTTTTTAAGAATATTCCTTCTCAGATCATGATATTCAGTCCAGGGAAAAGCAGAAACAACTTATTATATCTGGGAGAATCTTATTTCAGTCCAGTAACTGGAATCCAGTGTCGTCCTTTGCTCATAATGTGCTTTCTAATCCTACAAGGGCCTGCATGTCCAATCAGGATTTTCCCCAAGAAAATCCAGGCACAGTTACTGATTCAGTAAGAGAATTCTGTTCATGTACAGCTTTCTCCAATTTTCCAAGAGCAAGATGTCAAGTGATTATTCACTAATGTTCTAAGTCTGGTGCTTAAAGTGAATTAGGTGTGTGTATATACACAGGGTACCTTTTGCTTTTCCAAATCAGAGACACACACAGTTATCTCTAATCCTAATGAGTGTTGCTCTAAATTTTTGGTTTCCACACCAAACAGATTTGCATTGTATGTACAGACTGAACTGCCCTGGTATTATCCCTTTGTTATTAATGATTAAATGCCTTGAATGACTCAGACACTGGAATAAGAGCAGAATATGGGGTAATGACTAATGCAGGTGTTCTTTTTAAGAACTTTTTTCCTTTCTTTTGCGTTTCAGGTGATCTTTGAGTCGGTGTCTCTGAAAGGACACCCCGGGTACATCGCAGTGGATGAAGTCAGAGTTCTTGCCCATCCATGCAGTGAGCACTCCTTGTTTTTCTGACTGTATTGATGTGTTATATGCCAGGCTTTGCAGTCTGAAGGAGTGATTTACTCCACTGGGTCAGCACTAAAATGTCTTCTATCCCCTCCAAGACCCCTAAAGACACTCAGACTTGCGTAATTACCCAACTGTGCTAGCTGTGCAAAAGTCTCTCAGTCTCCAGCTAGAGCCAGGACTTCTGTGGAATTCTCTTTTCCTGTCTTGTTATGAACACATAAAACTGGTGGTTTTATTATTTTTGAATCACACTGCTGTAGAAAACAATCTAAAAAAAAGGTTCTCATAATGACCTGTGTGGTTGACTTAAGAAAAGAACCACCAGGTTGTTTCAGTGTTTCCTGTCCCAAAGGTCAGTCTCTCCCAACAAATGTTAAACCCACTGTAAATATATTAAATATTAAAATAAATAATAAAATTTTTTTAAAAAATTCAAAATTAAATATATTAAAATATTAAAATAAATCTTATTCAGACAGTGGACTTGCACAGGAGTAGAAACTAATGCAGGTTCATTAAGTTGTTTGTAAATGTTGGTGCTGTGTTTCTTCTATTGCAGCTGCAACAATAAGTTTAAATTTATTTAGTTATTTGTTACATTCAAAGAAGTTTGAGCCCCTGTCTTTGAATCTGAACTTGTTTGGTTTCTTTATGCACCTAGTGTGTGGCTTGAGGACTTTGCCTATATTATGTATATAATCTACAGTTTATTGCAAAAATGTTTTATTTACAGCCCCTCTCACTGGCTCATGGTTTCAGTAAACCAGTGACAGCTGCTCACAAAAAAAACCAAACATGTTGATGGAGTGAAATCAACTGGTTTTCCTGCAATCAGAATGTCAAAGAACAGCTGCCATTCAATGTGACAAACATGGTTCTGCTCAAGTTTAACAGGACATTTCTGATAACTGCAGGGTGGTTAATTGCTGTTTAAGTAAATTATATTTGTATTTACCATGTGCTCATTGCTCAGGCTTTTGGGTGCATTTACTTCATTAAGAAATACTTACAGTCTGTATTATCCAGATGTTGCTGATAACTGGCAGCATCCAGACAAATCCCCAAATGGTCTGTGTGCCTTCACAGCCTGCTGGGTGATGGCTGGTCCCTTCACTGGGAAAGAGGCCACTGAACAAACCGTGGGGCAAAGCCTCAACAAGAAAATGAGGGGATTTTAAAAAGTTAGGCAGGATGCTGTGCTACACTTCATTAAGTAAACTGATTTTGAATAATCCATTTCTCCAAGTATATTTAGGTCCTTCTTCAAAAATAAGGGCTTTTTTTTTGCAAAAAATTATTCAAACAGGGTTGTTTTGTTTGGTTTTTTTAATCCATTTGCAACCTGCAGCACACAGAGGTCATTACAAGCTGCAAGTTCTCTGCAGTCCCTGTAAATGCTTCTCCTGTTGTATTCCCAGTGTTGCTTTAGTTGTTCAGCAGTTACAGTCACCAGGGTAAATATCACCCATTCCCTTGTACAGGCTTTGCCCTCAGGCTCATTTTACAGTTGTTATAAATCCAAACACAGGGACCACGAAGCTCCCGATGACCCTGGAGGTTACTGAAATCATTGCTCTTATTTCTTCATCTCTGCTTTACCTTCCCAGGTGACAGTACAGCCCCCAAACCAAGGTATCAGCAAAAACAGGGAAATGCCCCTAATGACACAGTAATGGGGAAAAATAAATATATGGCTGCTGTTGCCTTCCCCCCCTCCCCTTTGTCCTGTGAAGGGATGCACTGAAATATCCATTTTCATGATACTAAAAGCTTGTTGACTTTGTGCATGAGCCCCTGCCATCACAGGACAGCCCCATGCTCCAGAAGCTGGGCAGACCTCAGGACCAGGATTTTGGGATTGGTGTGACTGCACCCATGTATTTGGAGCTGCCTTAGAGCTGCCCACTGCAGACTGCAGGCAGAAATTCCTAAAATTAGCCTGAGAATACCTTGTAGAATGCTCTGACTGTCACCCAGGGGTAGTTTCCCTGTAAAACTTGATGCATATTCCCGATGCTGAGAAAGCAGGATGGTAGAGAGTCACTGTCCTTCAGGAGCTGTCAGCAAACTGAGTGTGTGGTGAAGGGGACACAGAGGTAGATAAAAAATATTTGACATGATGTATAGACACATGTTCTCTCTTCATGTGTCTGTAGTACACAAATATTTGTATGTCAGGCCTCATGCACAGCCACAGGTGGCCACGTTCCTTTCAAGCTCTTGGATTCCAACAGAAGGAGACAGTTTGGAATATCCTCTGAAATTATGTATTTCATCAGTGTCTAATCATACTACAAAATGTAGAGATGAAGTTGAAAAACTCTGACCTTTATAGGCTTGCAAGGCTATTCAGTGTGTCCTACTAAAAGTTTTCCAGTGGTGCACAAACCTTCTGAAGCCTGGCAAGAACTATGGTCACTTAAAGGTGTCAGACTCACTGCTGTAATCTTGTTTATGATTTTGTAATTTCAATTAGAGACGTAACTGAGTCTGGTATTTAGTCAAAAAGATAATCTTCTGATCTAGGTCCTTTGTGAACAAATTGCATGTCTGCATTTTAATATCTCTGGTTTAATTTTGAACTAATGCTGAATTTAGTAACAGCAAAACACTGATATCAGTGATCTTCAGCTAAACCAGTGACACAATGCTGTCAGTTCTATGAATATTTCATTTCATATCTGATTTGATATTAATGATGCATTATTCTAAAGGTCTAGGACGTATTTGATAGTCAATAAAATAAAAAGGATGAAAGACCCCTGTGAAAATGTGGTTTGGGTCAGTCACGCTTGACAAGCACAGAAGCATTTGATTTTTCTTTGACCTTTTTAGAAACACAGCTTTCTCAAGAAAAGAAATGACTCAATCACTCTTTATAGCAAGCAATAAGAAATTGTGCCAATGACCATGAACTTGTGATTTGATCCAAATCTGTGTTTTTTAGATGTGCCAGGGCTCTCTTAAGATCCCTCAGGCCATCCTCCCTCAGATCCATCACCCACCTCTCTCTGCAGGGAGTAGTTAAACACTGAAGGACAGATTGATTTTGCAAAAACACGTTGTCAAGGACAGCCCTGATGCCTTGCTGAGTGTTTCCCTCTGGGGTGGTGTAACACAGTCAGTCACTGCCTTGCTCTACCCTTGCAATACTTTACCTCTTTTGTCAGGAAAAGCCCCTCATTTCCTGCGGCTCCAGAACGTGGAGGTGAACGTGGGACAGAACGCGACGTTCCAGTGCATTGCTGGGGGGAAATGGTCCCAGCACGACAAGCTCTGGCTCCAGGTAAAGCAATGACCTCTTCTGGAGTGTTTTTTCCTCTTTGGTTTGGTTTGGTTTCATTGATTTTGCAAGTAAAATGAATAGATAGAGGAAGACTGGTGGGGCAGCGTCTTTTCATTGAGACCATTTGAGAACTGCCTTAAATCACTTCTGGGTGAGAGTTTAAGGTGACAAAGTGCAGAGTCATGATACTGAAAATGGAAAAAATGGCCAGGACAGCAAAATTCTGGTTTCAAATAAATGCCCACGTACCTGTAAACACTCAGTCATAAAGCAGAGGAGACAGAACAAGTTGAATAACTCTTCTCTTCTTGTTATGCAATCAGCTTTCCTCTCACCCTGCAGAAAGGTTCTTAGCCTGGACTCAGTGACAATATGGTAAGAGGAAAACCTACCTTGAGGTCTGGGGTGACTTACCTGGATAGTGAAAGCAGGCAAACTGAGTTTGTACCCACTGTGTTTCTTGCTCCCAGTTTCTCTTGGCTTTGTTAACAGCAGATTATTTTAGTCACTCGCTAAAAGACCAAAAATTCCCCCTCTGGTTGTTTTATTTTCAGCCTACTGGTTGGACTTGAAAGTTTGGGTCCTGCTCTTCATGTGGGTGCAGTAACACCCTTGAGAATCCATTTCCAGAGTTAGAGATGGAACAGACACCAACCTGAACATACATCAACAAAAGGATGTTTCTCCTGCCCTTAGAAGTACTCTGATATGGGGACTCCCAGCATTACCAGTCCAGAAGTTTTTAAAATAGTTGAATTCTTAAATGCTTCATATGCCAAACAAGTCAAGAGGATTCTCTGGCTGTATGTTGGGCCAACATAAACTCTCAGAACACTTAAGCCAGTTAACAGGTTTTATTCTCAGCTTGAGCAGATGTGACTGAGGGTCTGATCACTTCGTGTTTGTAACATCTGAGGCAGAGAGGAAGGGCCTTTGCAGTCAAATAGTTAACAGATTTTGTCAAACCTTATAATTGACTTCAGACATTTTAATAAATTCTAAAAATAGCATTTTCAAATTTAGTTTAAATAGAGAATTGGTTTACCTAATCACAAAAATTAAAATCAGTATAGGGGAAAAGGCTTAAGTTGGTGGGAAATGTAGTTGGTATTATGAAAAAATGATATTATAGTCAGCAACTGTGCTCTCATCACAGCTGTTCTACTAAAAATCACATTTTTAGCTGAAATTTCTTTACCTGTTGTGTACTTCTAGCATTCATGCAGTCACATTTTTGGCTTATTCTTCATCTTTTTTTTTTTTTTTTTTAGTTCTTTCAGTGAAACTTTTCCTCAGTTATGATTAGATATGTGTAAAAACAGTTCTGACCTGGAACAGTATAAATCTTTCCCTTTGAGAAGCAGAGTTTTGGAAAGAAATCGTTATTGTTATTAGTGGAAACCTGTTTTCCATTCTCGAAAACTGAAACATTTAATGAAAATAACCTTGGAAACATCCCCAAAACCTCATTACTGGAAACCAGCAAAACAGCAGTGTGCTTTCCTTTGAAATTCCCAATAAACTAGACCAATGAACACGTTGGCATATTTATGCTGTGGAGAAGTATTCCTAGCTAATTCTTCATCTGTCCCTTTTCCAGTTGGAAAAGTGTAGTCTGGCATTGGTAGAGAGGTTTATTGAGGAATGTTGGACATATGAGGGTGTCTGCTCATCCAACCAATTTATTTAAATTGGTCCAGAATCAAAGTTTTACATCTGAAAATGCCAAGTTTGTAGAATCTGTTCGTTTGTAGTGTTTTCCCAGGTGTACACAAAGCCTTCAGTTGTTGTGTTTTCATATCCAAGCTGGGCCTCTAATTACACTGTGTGGAATTGCACAGTCAGAGCTGTCACTCTCCAGCCTTTGGAGTCATTAATCACAGAGTCACAGAATATCCTGAGTTGGAAGACACCCACAAGGATCATCCAGTCCAGCTCCTGGCCCTGCACAGACACCCCAACAATCCCACCCTGTCCCTCAGAGCGTTGTCCAAACCCTCCTGGAGCTCTGGCAGCCTTGGGGCTGTGCCCACTGCCCTGGGGAGCCTGGTCAGTGCCAACCACCCTCTGGGGGAAGAACCTTTTCCTGAGATTCAACCTAAACCTTCCCTGGCACAGCTCCAGCCGTTCCCTGGGTCCTGTCACTGCTCACAGGGAGCAGAGATGGGAGCTGTCCTTGGGAGGAAGCTGCAGACCCGGATGAGGTCTGACCTCAGTCTCCTCCAGGATGAACAAACAAAATGACCATATGGTTTTCCCTCTAGACCCTTCACCATCTTCATATCCCTTGAACACATCAAATGCCCAAAAATGTTTCAAAAATTACACAGAAGTGAAAACTTAAATATATCATAGAATCATAGAATGATCTGCATTGGAAGAGGTCTTAGAGATCATCCCAAATGGCAGGGACACCTTCCACTAGCCCAGGTTGCTCCAAGCCCTGTCCAACCTGGCCTTGGACACTTCCAGGGATGGGGCAGCCACAGCTTCTCTGGGCAACCTGTGCCAGGGCCTCCCCACCCTCACATATGTGTGAGAACATTCAGGACCCTGTGCATTTCTCCAGGGTGTTGCTGTCAGCCTTCTCCTGAAAAACTCTGCCTGCATAAAATCCCTCCTATCAGCGTGAACGCGAAGGTCTGCACGATGTTAAGCATCGCAAAGACCGAATGAAGCAGGGATGCATAAACCCATTATCTGCGTGTTTTCCTGACTTGGGTTATTTCTCTCTGCCCTTGCAGCAGTGGAATGGAAGGGACACAGCCCTGATGGTCACTCGAGTGGTCAACCACCGGCGTTTCTCGGCCACCGTGAGCGTGGCCGACACCTCCCAGCGCAGCATCAGCAAGTACCGCTGTGTCATCCGCTCCGACGGCGGGTCCGGGGTGTCCAACTATGCAGAGCTAATTGTGAAAGGTAGGTGGCTTTAAAGCAGAGACTTTATGCAAGAGGAGTGTTTCCTCTATATAAAAATTGATATTCTGTTGGACCTTCTTGTTTCGTTCTCATTAAAAGAAGAAAAAAAAGGGGTCAAAGGGATGTGGGTTTAAATCGGTAACTTAAAACGGGTATTTGAGTCTAAACTTCAGACACAGCCCCTCTTTGTAAGCTTTTGTAGTAATGTGTGGTGGCTGTGGAGACTTAACTGTAACCAGATAGAGTTTGGCTGTCAGTCAGCTTCATTTGCTATACTTTACAATATTTTGTTAGGCATTAATAACCTTGTGATGGAGCATTGCATGTCAGGAGCGACTGCTTGGGACTGCTGGGAATAAATACTGGGATTGATTCTGCTGATGTCCTGAAATACAGAGTAGAGGCATCAGTAGTTCTTGAGGGATGCTTGGATTTTAGCCCTGTTAATTACTGTGATTCAGGAGCTGAACTTGTGCCTGACATGTGCAAAGTGTGTCTTAATCTCACCTTCTTGAGGCCTGTGCTAAAGTGCTGTTCACTGTTCTGCTTTTTTATTTATTTATTTTTAAAACTTACCCTGAGCTGCAACACGGAGATGCTGCATCAGTGAGTCTTAGTGGGGAAATCAGAAAGGGGCTGAGTGGTTCCTGAGGTACTTTGTGTTTGGAGTGAGGGTGATGTGAGGTAGGAGGAATTTGAATTGTGGGTCTCCTCACAGAGTATAATTTTATTGCTCTAAATGTTTCACTTTTTTTGGAAATGGAGGAAGCTGTAGAAATGAGATCAAGTTGTCCACTGTGCTGCTTTCTGCCAACTGACTGTGTCCTCTGATGATCAGTGTGCTGATGCCTTTATAATGCCTTGGAGTGTGGTGTGGTGCAGATGTTCAGACTCCACAGATCATGAAGAAAATGCTCCTTTTGGATGCCAAGTGCTTTTAATTCCCACGTGGTGATCTCTCATCTTGTTCAAATCTGGAGGAATTAATTCATGACTAAAATGGGATGGATTTGCCAGGAGTGGCAGAGCTAGGATGGGATCATAGCTAAAGAGAGGGAAGGTAGTTTTCCAGAGCAACCAGGTAGCAGAATATTCCAAGTTCACAGAATATTCTGAGTTGGAAGGGACCCACAAGGATCATGTGAATGGCCCATACAGGGATCAAACCCACAGCTGTGGTGTTGTGAGCACCAGGCTTTAACCAGCTGAGCTGAGCTCAGGGTCTGGCACTTCCATGTTTGCTGTTAAAAGCAGGGAAAAAACAACAGAATAAGTCAAACTCATGACTGGTTGGATGTCCACCAGGACAGATGTTCATAGATTCATTGCTGGATTGCTCAGGCACATCCAAGAAACCTCAGGAAAATCATATTGTTATGGAAAGGTGCACTCCTGCTCCTCATTCCTGGTAAGGAGGCAGGGAAGGTGAAGTGGCTCATTGGAGGTCAGTGTGGTGCAGCCCTGTGACACTCTGGGTGCTTCCAGCCAGGCTGGCTCATTTTAATGGGAATAATAGGGAATTTGTAATGTGTGTGCACAGGCTGATATGAAAGCAAGTTGGAATTGTTTAATTCTGAAGAGGTGTTTATTGAATTGCAGTAATGTACTTGAGCATACATTAAATTAGTCTGTAATTGAAGTTTTGCTCAGTTAATAGTCTTGCTCCTAAACCTGCTAAATCCAGGCTAATACTCTGCTTCCCTCCATCAGATGAGCATAAAATCATAGAGGATTTCTTCAACAAAGGTTAAGATCTAAAAGTCTATCTATATATCTTTATAATGTAAAACTTAGCTTGCTTCCCTGTGCATAAGGTATTTTATTGGAGTATTGAAAATTAAAAGTAATTTATATTTCTCAATATTGAATGTTAACATTTGGTAGACACTGAAATAGAGATTTTGCTTTGAAATGCACGTCCTTCTGCACCCTAAATTGGGCAATAAATACCTGTTTCAGCAAATGAAATGATCAATGAAATTAAACACACAGCACCTTCCTTGTCTGTGGGCATCTTCACTAAGAACAAAGTAATTACTGGAAATCTTATACAAAAGAACATTAGTTTCAATTTATTGCAGTATATGTAGTGGCAGGAGTACATCTGTAGTACTGTGAAAATGCAGACATCTCTTTGCTCTGTGTGCTAATGCTTGTCTGTCTTCTGACTGTTGTATAAATGACAATACATTTATTCTTCTCTTGGCACTCTTGAATCATAATAGCCAGGCCAGAGAAACCTATAATTTCCTTCTGTCCACTTTACCATCCTTTGGTGCTCCAGTGGAAATAGCTCTTCTCTGTTTCTCATCTCTCACTGTTGCATATCTAGTAATTTAATACCATTTTGTACAGAGCAGTTAAAAAACCCACCCAAACCCAGAGATTCTCTGTGTTGCTGTGCTGCTCTCACCTGAACAGGATGTTTCTTGTCTGGAGTTGTCTTTTAAGTAAAAGCTGTGTGGCAGTTATTGTTTTCTGAGCTAAATGGAGGTTGTGCTTCTGTAAAGGTTGTTTAAAACACTGGAAATTGGCTCAAACCTTATCATTTAAGGTCTGTGTTAATGCCAGTGTCCTTCCAGGACACTTGTCACATTATGAAGGTTGTGGATAACAACATCCTAAACTCAGTGTCTGTGTGTATGGAGGATTGTTTGCAGTTGGTTTTCCCCCTGATCCCTTTCAGATACTCTGGATGCTTAAATTAACTCCTAAATATATGATGGGAATGGGTGAAGAGCTGATAAACAGGGAGTACTACAGCATCTGTCTATAATGTATTTTTTGTGAGCTGACTTTTCTGAGACTTTCACTTTTCAGAAGTCCCTCAAATTTATTTTGTTGCTACCTGATGCAAATACTTTTAAGGCTCCTGGTGTTTTCCAAGGATCTGATCTGCTACGCCAGGGGTGGGAGTGCTCAACAGAGCCCCTCTGCAGACCCCCAAGGGGGTGTTCTACTTCTCTTCAGTTTTGTCTTAGTTGATTTTCAAAGTGGTCGGTTGAAAAGTAATCTTGTCTCTTGTCTGAGTGGCTTTCTGTCAGCCTTGTGATGTTTGGGACAGCTCATCTTTTATCAGGCTTTTCTCAGTCACACCAGGAGCCTTGAGTGACACCAGAGGGAGAGGTGGGTTCTTTGTCAGAGTTGTTTACTGTTCTTTCTCTGGGTCTTTTCTGGTGTGATGCTTGTCACTGTAATTGCACCATCTGTTTATTAACTCACCAGGTACCCGGTGAAAACTGCTCTGGTGATCTGAGTCTGTTCCTAAAAACAGACACTGGAATAAACAATAAAAACCCAAACCACAAAACAACGTAAAACAACATATACACAGGCACTAAATAAACCTAAACAAAACCCCACGTCAAGTTACTGGAGCTGAGATGCTCGAGTGTGAAAAATATGATAAATAATTATATGTTTAAATAAATCTTTAGGCTTCTCCAGTGTTAAATATGCCGTGAAAATTACAGATTTACAGTTCTAGGGCAGACTCATCAAGGAAAAGCTTTACAGGTATTTTGCCTATCTCAGTATTTATTACTGGAGCTGAGTCCAGAATAGTTTCAGTTAATTATTAAACAACGGGAAGTCCTATTAGGGGAAAGAACTTTCTAGGCTTAGAAGTAATAAGAAATAAAAACATTTCTGTTTTACAGCTGGGCCTGATCTTGAGCTGGAGTTGGTCCGAGAAATGTCACATTGGGCTCTCCATTGGTTTCCTTGAATAAAAGAAGTGCAGTGTAGGTATGAAAGTATGTTCCACATGTGTGCTCTAGAGTGTGTTCTTAGAATGAGAAGATGATTGTCTTCAATGTAATTATTTGGGATGATCACCAACTCTTAAGTTTTTCACTTCATATAAAGACATCACGAAGAGAGGTTGTGGATATGAAAAATATTCTTTAAAGTTCTTGTTTGTTGATTTGTTCATTTAAAAAAAATATATTTTCATGCCTGATGCACAGATAGTTCTGTGCCATGAGATATTCATGCCAAATGTACTAATTAAAACTGACATCATATCCTTGCCATCCTTGGGTAATATAACTCCTGTTTCTATGGTGGTGCTCAAGTCCCCACATTTCACTGAGGAGATTGGAGGTGTTGATATGAAAAGCAGATGTTGTGCTGCAACTGTCCTCCATTGCCATCAGGGGGGCTGGAAAACTGAGTCCCCTCCCTCCCTGGAAACCATTGAGGAGCTGAGCTCAGCTGTGGAATATGTGCAGTTTGGATTTTACTGTTACAAAGTTTTTTTCCAGGATGCATTAATACGTAGCTGGAAGGCATGAAAGTTCCTGTCTGAATTTATCAGGCTTGTGCCAATCTGGGAACGTTTGACTTCCTCTGCCTGAGTTCCGCACATTAATCAAGGTCCTAAAGTTCCCACTTTAGGGCAGGGTCAGTCCCTGGCTGCTGCTCCCCCAGTGTCAGCAGTGCTGTGACAGTGAGGGTTCCCTGGAGCTGCCTGTTCTCTCCTTCCCAGTTTTTTCCCAGTTTACACGAGTACCTTCAGTGTTCAGACCCTCCATGAGCAGTACTGGGAGAAGTCAAGCACAGATTTGATAAAACACATAGTGATGTTGCTGCTTTGAGCTCTCCACCAGCACAGAACAGGAGGGGTGCGTGCACTCAAACTGCTTAGGAGGGTTGTGCTGCCTCTGAAATTTCAGAGTGAGGGGAGAATGGCTTTGTGATTGTAGGATGTCTGAAAAAGCCATTTACTCCTTCCTTTCTCTGCAGTCCCAGTGGTGCAGGGGATGTAACACTCTCTTCCTTGGGGTTGGTTGGTAATTACCTGAGCTCCTTGCTGCTCTGTTTAATTCTCTAGTTCAGTCCAATCCAGTAGCAGGGGCTTTAACTCAGCTTTAATCATTGGGTGGGTGTGTGGTGAGGAAGGGGGGAGGCAAAGAGATTACAAACACTCGCTCTCACCAGGAGCTTTAACTCCCCTTTCTCTTCTTTCCATCCAGTTTAGTATCTTTGAGGCAAATGAGGGAGATTGAAGACAAAGCCGTTGTGTCAGAGACACTGGCAATGTGTGAAACCCAAGAGTTCTCTCAAAAGGAAATATTTCCCTCTCCTTCTGCTTAATTTCCCAAATAGACTGGAAAATAAACCCATTTCCCCAAGAAGTGTACTTTATATAGGGGATCCAGTTCTCAGCATTGCATCCAGTGCCAGACTTCCAGCAGGTGCTTTCCTTGTTTCCCACGTTTATATTAGTCAACAGTGTGTAAATAAACATATCCAGGAAGAATACAGGGCTACAGCTGGGATACCAGACAAGTTCATAAACTAATGGTGCATTCACAACCTATATTTTTCCCAATGTTTTATATCTTTTGGCTCCTGTGTAAGATGAGCAGCGAGTACTGTTTTAAACTTTGCCTTATTTGTAACCACCTGGGAAATCATAATGTCTTTCCAATCTCACTGTTGAGCTGAGCTTTAGGAATTTCTTCAATGATTGGTGTGAATCGTTTGTGGGGGTTTGTCTCTGTAGGGTTTTTTTTAATTGTTTTTCTTCCCAATGCAAAAGTAAACTGCAAGAGTTTTTGTTTTGTTCTGACCTGAATTTCATTTAAGACTGGCAGAGAGATTGGCATGAGATGAATTTGCTTGGACTTGTTTTTAATGAATAGATATCTAAGTATGAGGTTGCTGCTGATGCATAAAGATCTTGACTAAATACCTGATATACATGCAAGTCTTTTCAGTTTCTAGTTAGAATTATTATGAAGGTTTAAGGCAACTGCACAGAAATTAATTTAGGACTGTTGATGCTCAGAAAAGAACATCAAATTCTCAGAACACATCCCAGTGCCTTTGCTAACTGGAAGTGTTCTTGCAGTGGGTGACCACAGGATGTGTGACATTAGAAAGCAAGCCTGGCAGCTTTTCATTATTTTTGTTCCTTTTTAATGTACAAATTTCTATGCAGGTTACTTGCTGATGATGCTCATGTGACATTACAATTCAAAATTACAGGGGTTTTTTTGCTTGTGCCCGAGCTTAAAGTCTTAGCAGGAGAAGATGAGTCACGTTCATTGTTAACTCTCTTCTGTTCATCTTTCTCATGCCTGCTTAAGTGTAGGGAAGTTATTAATGGGCTTCTCCTGGAAAACAGAATCTAAAGCTGTTCTTAATTTATCCACCCTGTGGTTACAATGCTGTTAAATGCTTTTCATTCAAGAAAACTCTGGTGAAGTATCATCTGTCACCATTCTTGGATGTTGGTGAAGATCCTGCTGTGCTTTAGGCATAGTTGGACACTTGGGAGATAAAACTGAGTATCAGCTGTTGCCTCAGCAGGAAAGAGATATGATGCCTTTCATATCAAAATATTAATTCTTTTGCAGCAGAAAAAAGCCCCACTAAAAAAGTAGTGTTTTACTTGATGTGAAATGCAGGCTAAGATGCACCAGATTCCTTGGTATGAAGGGGTGATCGTTAGTGTGAGAGTCTTTAAGAATAAACCAGCAAAGAAAGGATGTGTTTGCCATACAGTGAGACCTCTAGATCCCATCTCTGTAGGAAAAACAAATTAATTTCCAAAGAAAGGAGAAAACTGTTTCTGTAGGTGCAAATGCCTCAAGCAAATGTGATTATTGGAACTTCTAAAATTTTTGCAGCACCAAGACTAAAGAATCCCAGTTACTGACCTCTTCCAGAAATGCAGTACTTCCTGCAGCTTAACAGGCTTTCTGCAAAGGTCTTGTGTTTGTTGGAGGACATTGAACTAAGAGGTTGAAAATCACCTGTGGAAGGAACAATTTCTGCCCTGAGCTAGGTGCTGATGAATTCCCCAGCCATCTCTGCCTTGATTTGAGCTTTCTCTTTGCTGGCAGCAATGTGGTGAACCTGTTTCGTGTGTGATGTGTGAATTTACTTCTTATCGTTTAAAAAAAAAAAAAGGCAAAGCAAGATATAGAACAGTTAAAAACTTATTTGTTGGTTCTGTTCTTTACCCTGATTTATTCTTCTTAGCCTTATTTTGCTTTGTACTCCTTGAACCACGTTGAGATCTAACCCTTTCTTAAACAATCTCTCGTGGACACTTAGAGATCAGAGACTTGCAGCTCTGTGTCATACACACCCTCCTGCCTCCTTTTAGAACATCACCACGTGCACTGCAAATGGTTTGATCTGTGACTCGTTAAACTGCTCTGCTGGGTTTGCAGCTCGGCATTTACAAGCCGAAGCTCTAATCCTAAAGTAAAGAAGGTTGAAAGTTCGAGAGGTAAAAATGATGGAGCTCTTGACTGATGGAGTTCACAGCTAAGGATTATTATGGCAGCTCCAGAATGTTCTGAGCTGCCGAGCTAGGAGCTGGCAAAAGTCTTTTAGTGCTGCTGAATGGGGAGCATTCAGCAAGTTCTTAGGAATTCAGGTGAATGGGGTTTTGAAAGTTTGCATAGCATTTAGCTCTGAATGCTGGAGCTGAACTGCTTTGCTTTCAGAGCCAGTGTAGCTGAACTCCAGGGAGAAGCTGATGTTGATTATGTTTGCATTTGTCCCGTCTGAATGAAGAGATTAAAGAGCCCGTTTCTGTGTTAAGGAAAGAATGATCACTCTGAAGTTAGTTCGCCATTCAATGCTGCGATTATTTGAGGCAAGAAAATAGCCAAAATTGCAGTTTTGAGCAGAGTCTTTGCAGCCCTCCTTTCCCATCTCTACCCGATGGAATAATGCTTCATTTTTCGAAGCCAGTAATTTCCCAGCATCCATTCCAGCTGTCAGATGAGGGAATACTCTTCTCATACAATCACCACCCTAAAACCCCTTGTGCTGCTTTTTAGCTCTGCTCTGATGTGTTAATCTTCTACCATGGTAAATGCCACCATGTGCTCCCCACTTTCACTGGTGCTGGGACACTGGTTCAGGTCACATCCTCCCTGTTACCAGTGCCCAGCTGGGACTTTTAAAGATGCTTTAGATCTGAGACCTGAAACCTGCTGAGCAATAGTTAAACAGGGTGATGATTGTAGCAAGCCCTGCAATTATTGTAATTATTGGCATAGGAGTTATATAAGAAAAACACATAATATGATGTTTCCTAGCTCCCTGCAGTCCATCCTGCCTGCTGAACGCCTTCAGGGTGAACAGGAATGGTTTTACACTAAAAGAGGAGAGATTTAGATGGGACATTGGGATATTTTTTACTCAGAGGGTGGGGAGGCCCTGGCACAGGTTGCCCAGAGAAGCTGTGGCTGCCCCATCCCTGGAAGTGTCCAAGGCCAGGTTGGAGCAAGCTGGGCTAGTGGAAGGTGTCCCTGCCCACGGCACGGGGTGGATTGAGATGATCTTCAAGGTTCCCTTCCAACCCAATCCATTCTATGGGTTTCTGTCTATGATTATGCTCTGATAGCCAGATATGCAAAACCCTCTCTCTGAAGAAGTTATTCCAGTTCTCTTTCTTCTTTTCTTTTTTAACCAGGTTTCTCTCCAGTGCATCTCTTGCCTCTCTCTTTCTTTCTCAGCAGGAAACTTTCCATCAGTGCTTGTTTGCATGTGAGGAAGATGCAAATAGCTGCAAGACTTGGTCTCTCTCTCCTTGGATCCTATAAATCAGACTTTGCATATGTTTTACTGTCCTGTTTATTACCCTGCAGCTAGTACTGACTTACATGACAGACTACAACTCACAAACTGTTCCCTCAGCAGGGTACAGACACAAATTAAAATGGAAGAGGTTTGGGTTTCTTGCTTCTATAATTTTCACTTTGCTTTCCTTCCTATTTCAGCAAATCCTTCTTTTGTTGCTGCTGCTGCTGCTTATTATGACTTTTTGACTGACCCTTGTGATCAGTGCTGCCTTGTGAACATATCAGACTGCCTTTTAACCAGCAGTGTGGTCTTATTCAGCCTTCTGACCCAGACTGCTCATCAAATAGTGATTCTCCAGTACTTTGCATGATTTTAAGGTTGAAACTCTAAATACAAACATTTTTTTGTGCTTATTCTTACATTGTTTTCTATCACCTCCCTTCTACTTAACCTTACCTGTGCTTCATACCTTTGGTGAGCCTTGCAGATTATTTACTTTTTGCCTTGTGTCAAGAATATGGTACTTCAGGAGCGACCAAGAATTTGGGAACATTGATTTTGTTGCCTTTTGGTGAGGCCGTTCAGAGCACGCAGCAACAGCTCAGCTTGTGTAAAGTTTTATGATTATTGTTGTTCTCAAACTCTCTTGAGGATTGACATCTTGTTGTAAACAAGCATTTCATATAAAATTATTTACATAACCATCAGGAGTCCTGCAGGGTAATGCTGTTTCATTAATTTCTCGTTCAGGATTTAAAAGGGGGGTGTTCATTTGGTGCCAATATTAAATTATGTGTTCAGGGCTCTGAGAGCCTCAGTCTTGATTGTGTAAATGGCTTCTGACCATTGAATTCTCTGTTTATTTTCTACTGCCTACCATGAAAGGACAGGTTGCCCAGAGAAGCTGTGGCTGCCCCATCCCTGGAAGTGTCCAAGGCCAGGTTGGATGGGCCTTGGATCAACCTGGGCTAGTGGGAGGTGTCCCTGCCCATGGCAGGGGGGTGGGACAAGGTGAGCTTTAAGGTCCTTTCCAATCCAAACCATTCTGGGGTTCTATGGCAGAACGGCTTTAAAAGCTGTAGGGATCAAGTGACACAAGTTGAAGGCAGACAAGGCTTAACTCTGATATCACAAATTGAATTGCACACCAACAGCAAAACACATTCTTTATCTCCAAGCTGCAATTTTTTCGCCATATGCATGGTCCTCTCCAAAGCTCAGCCAGTGGGATATAATTTCACATTACTTAATACTGCATTTAGTCAAGGAGACTAAGGAAAATCATTCTGTTACAGAATTATCCTCAAATTCACCATCATGTCTTTTTATGTCATCTTCATGGAATCACGGTGCTGGTATAGTCTTTGGAGTGGGATTATTGGTATTTCCTGAGCCAAAAGGGAATTTTAATTGTCTTCATTAAAGCTGTGATGGTTTCAATAGGGACCAGTCTGTTCTCTCTTCCAAGATTTACTCTCAACATATAGAATGAGAATTTTCTCCAGGCCTCAGCCCCAGGTGTAGCAGTTTTACACTCATAAGGAAGTTTTATTGTTTTTCATATATCTCATCTCACAGCTGTCATGACAGAAAGAAAAAAAAGTTTAATTTAATTTGACCTTTTGCAATATGCAAGCCATAGAATTCACAAGTCATTCTTGCATCAGGAGCAATACAGTATGAATAAAGCAGAATAGGTTTCAAAAGAGATTGATTGATCATGATTGAGAGTTTTGAATTATAGAAAACCTCCCCAGCCTTATGTAAGCTCTTTAAATACTTAATTATCTTCACTGTGTAGTGTCTGTACATTATTCCAGTCAGATATTTCCAGCTTTGCATTTAATAGTCAGATCTTAAGTCTTTGTGCTAAATATAATCAATCTTGAAGTATTGAATGTGAACTTGTATTGACCATGATCTTGGCTTTGTTTGGTTAACTTATGTGTCTTAAATATCTTTACAAGGTGCCTTGTTCTGTTAAAGAACTGCTGTTGGTCCTGGGGAAAATTATATTCAACTGGAATTTCATTTATATTGGTGACATTCTCTCTTTTGTTTCCACAATGAATACTTTTACTTGCTAGGTTTGTTCTCCTTCTTGCTTTGGAATGGGGGAACTTTTAAGCAGATGGATGCTTATTAATATTTTTTACCCTATTCTAACACAAACCTTTTCAGCAGAAACAAGGAAAGGCACTGCATGATGAAGGAAAAGCTCTTGTTCCACACAGAATGTTTCATGTGACAGGAGATGGGCATGGCCTGTGTGGTGAACTCCACCCAAATCAGTAACCAATAATACATGTATTTATGGGAGAGTGTCCTCAAGGAAAGGCTTGTGGAGACTTGATGGAAGCTGTTGGTTTTCAGCTCAGGTGTGGCACAATTTAGCATCATTTTTTTTCATCAGACAGCCTCTTGGTGCCAGGCACAAAACGAAAAAAGAGATGTCTTGAGCCCTCCAGCAAAGGGATTTCTGTGCCATGGAGAAGTTTCATAACTGGGACAGATTTTTAATACTTCCTGCACACCAGGAAGGCTCCACTTGTTCCACAGTACCAAGATGTGCTCCCTGGCATGTTATATTTTGGGTATTTTGAGGGAATATGGGAACTCCTGCACGCCTTTGGATCTGTCCATGAGTGCCTTGGGAATAATGGGCTGTTTATCAACATTGAACTGGCCAGCAAAAATGGGAGCAAAAGGATAAATGAAGTGATATTGTCTGTGAGCTCCTTGCTGTGACAGCTGTGAGCTCCATCCCTGTCACCTTTGTTTCTCAGCTCCATAGAATGTGCTGTGGAGTTCAGGAATCCTCCCAGGAGGTAAATTGTCCAGATTTGTAGCTGGATTGTAGCAAAAGTTTTTCAGGATTCCTTTTGTTTCTCTCCATGTTTTTTTTGCTTTAACTCTGACTGGAATAAAGCACAGAAAGGTGTTTTGTGAGCACTGGCAACCGGTCTGTCACCAGCAACTGGGTGAGCTGGGAGTTTGGCCCTGATGGAAAATGAAATGCTTCTGGAGTAAATGAGACTCAGATTTTGTTTGGTGTTGTCTCTCCCACCCTTTCCCTTTTTTTGCAGGTGTATTGTGTGGTAGTTTCAATCCTCCCCAGTTTCTCCCAGGCTCTGGGATGCTTTTTTTGTGGAAATACCAAAACCCATCACCCATCATTACAGCTCTGTGCAGCATACTGGAATTTCTAGCATTTATTACTGCCTCAGAATGCACTTTGGGAGAAAAGGGAGAAATAATTGATCTTTTGGTGTAATACTGTGGAGTCTCTCTGAGGGAACAGCCCAAATCAAGAACTATGTTTCAAGGCTGAGCTTTAAACTGGAAATAAGCAGATAGACAGCCCAGGAGAGGTGGGAGCTGGAAGGAGGGTTGGGATCTGCAGGGTATTCTGAAACTCTCTGTATCATAAAAACCTGAAATAAAAAAGGTAACTATTGAGTGGTGAAGAAAGATTCAGCTGGTTTTCACAGGACTTCACTGGTTAGCAGGCACTTCTGGGGTGTCTGCCTGTTAAATCCAGTACATCAGACTGTTGGGGGTGGTGACACTACTATTTGGGAGGTGTGAAGGGTTTTTGGCACAAATCCTGATATTTGCTTCAGCCAGTGTTTGGGGGTGTTATAGGTGGGCAGGGAGAGGAAGGTTCCCAGAGCCTGCTTATCCCAGACATTGGAAAAGGAGGTGTGTGTTGGCTGAGTGCTCAGACTGAGGCAGCAGAGGTTGTGTGATAATGTTCACCAGCACAAACCAGTAGTTCCTGGACTTCTGGTCAGTGAGGGGTTGACTGGAGCAGAGACATGTAGGAAAATCTTAATTAAGCTTCACAGTAAGTTTAGAAGGATTCAGTTGTTCCCTGCTTAGGGCAACACTGATATGTAGGATAGAGTCTAGCCTTGGGTTAGTCTTGGAAAACTTAGGGTTTATATGATGTATAAATGTTGGGTTTAGACTTTAGAAGCTGTTTGCTGATTATAAAGGTTAATGTCTAGGGGTTTTCTTTGTTTCTTTGGGTTTTGTGTGGTTTTGTTTTGTTGGGGGTTTTGATTGTTTGGTTTTGTTTGGATTTTGTGTGGTTATGTTTTCTTGGGATTTTGTTTGTTTTTGAGTTTTGCATGGTTTTGTTTTGTTGGAGGGGGTTGGTTTGTTTTCATTTGGGGTTTGTGTGGTTTTGTTGGGGTTTTTTGTTGGTTTGGTTTGGTTTTTTACATCTGGAACTTCCTGGTGCTTAGCAAAGGCTCTGTTTTTATAATCTAAGTTTTGGTTTTGCTGTTCAGATCTCAGTAGGTTGCCAGCCTTAGCTATGATGTGCTTTTTTTTTTTTTTTCCTTTCAAGTTTAACTTGAACATTTCAGGTAAGTGGACCTGCAACCTGACCTTTAAATATGATGGGTTTTTGATGGTGGGTGCTACTTGATGGTGGTTGAGAAAGAACCTCCCTGGTTTTTACAGCTAGGAAATAGTCAAGTGGAGTGAAACTGGGGCGGGGGGGGGGGAGGACTGAGAAGGTGTATTTACTTGGAAAATACAATTTAGTGCTCCCTGTCCGAGCTGGAATGGGCAGATGTACAATGAGGAGTGTCTGTGACCTCTAAAAGAGTGCAAAACACTCCAGAATATTTTGATACAAACGTATTCACATGGTTTTCTTAACTCCCTAGAGTCTAACCAACCTTAGTCATTTTTTTCCTCACTGACAGCTGAACTCAGTTAGGAACCTGAATCTCCCTGCTGGGCTTTTTGGGATGGGGGATGCTCCTGAGGTTTGCTCCAAGAGCACTGATGACTGGCAGTGATGGATCAGGTTTATCTGAGGTGTCAGCAGGACAAAAGCAATGATGGAGACGTAGGGACGTCAGCAGTGGATTTGCTGCTTACCTGAGTGTGGGCTTTCATAATGATGCTGTCAGGAACTACAGGAAAATAAACTCCCTGACACAAAGATCATGTGAGAACATGAAAAAAAACAGCCTTCTGAAGTTTATACTGTGCTGCCAGCGAGGTGCTCTAGATGGAAGTTATTTCAAGTGGCTTGTGTACAGTAAATTAGCAGCCTCCAATATTTACTGTACTTAACTGGTGTATACTGTCCTACCTGTTTGAAAGGCTGAAAAAGGGAGGTTTCTGTCCTGGGTAAAACCATTCGTGTCAGTTCTTCGATTTTTAAATGCACCTGTCCCTTCCCTTTCTCATCAGCTGCTCTCCAGGGCAGCACTTGCAGTGACAGGCCAGGCCATTGCCCGCTCTGCCCACAGAAACACCTTCTGCTGCAGTTGAGGTGATGATTTTCCTTGCATCAATCAGACTTTTGTCAGTAAGATCAGACAAATGGCCCTCTGGTTCCTGCAGCTTGTATTTATCCTGTTTCCAGTTTGAATAGAGGAAAACAGAGTAGGTTACTGTGGTGGAAGGAAAAGGAGGAAATGACTGATAATTGGCCAGTTAGACACTTGAGCTGCAGGGGTTATTCCAAAGAAGTAGAGGTTTATTTACAAATGCAACAGTGCAGTCCCTTGTATAGGGTCTGAACTATTGAGACGTTCACTTTATGTGTTTTTGTAGAAAGCAAAAGAGGAAAAACAGTTTATTTCAAAATGAATGTGAATATTGTAGACAAAATGTGTTTTTTTTTTTCATTTTTTGTTTCTCCATTAAATCAGAATTGCTTGGGCATTTGGTGTCAGGTGTGTACAGGTTACAGTCTCTGATGTGTTCTTTCTCCTGCCATTTGTTCCTATTGACCAAACTAATGTTCCAGGCAGTCATAGCACAATTTGAGGGTAAAAAGGTGGATATTGTGTGTTTATGTCCTTGGGGAGAAATGAGTCAACTTTTATGATCAAATTATGATTCAGAAGTGCTTTGTGACAAAATGTATTTGAGTAACAAACTGAAGCAAACCCCAGCACTGTGTTAGTACAAAGCACAGAAGCAGCAGCACAGCCCAACTTTGATTACGTCTGGATTTTCTTCTTGTCCCATTGGCCACTGCAGACAACACCATGTTTTGCTTATCTTAGGAGTTCATTTTAGGGGGAAAAGTCATCTCTACCTGCCAAACCTGGGCTGTGTGGGGTAGGGATTGGCCATAGGAGCTCTATGCTGGTAAAGAACTGAACACTGAGTTCTTCCCTTGTGTGGCAGTACCTGGTGGTTATTTTAAAAAGGCACATAATACTTAAAGATCTGTGTAGCTGTTAGTTTTTAACTGTATTTTTTTCCATCTTGGCATCCCTGTGTGGCCTGGGTGGCAGCTCTGATTGCAGACACTGCTGCACAACTGCCCCAGTGTCACAGCAGAGAGGGCACCACACACCAGAACCCTCTGTGCTTTAAGGCTCCTTGCTGGAAAAAGTCATTGTGAGTGCACTGTAGAGAATCAAATTGGGTATTTGCTAGACCTTTGTAAATAGATGGAGACAGGAGACAAACTAAAAGGCAGTAATTGTGGTAGTGGTGGGAATTCTCTGTAGCTTTCAAACAGGAATTTGCTTGTTAGTTGACAATGTGAGACATCCAGTGTGCCAGAGCTGAGCATCCAGACAAGCAGAGCAGATCTTCCTCTGCAGAACTTCAAAGGCACCTGCTTTTCTCAGTCACCTGTAGGAGCAACTGAGGTCACTGAGTGCCCAGAACAGCTGTACTCAATATCACTTCATGTGCTGATTATTTGTGATTATTTCTGAAGTGGCTGTAGCTGTGGGTTGGGGTGAGCTTTAATCAGCCTGTGCAGGGCAGTGGATGTGACAGACACAGATCCTGCCCTGCATCAAACTGGTGAGACCAATAATTTACTCTAAGCCTGTATTTGTTAACTTTTGTGAAAAACTGAACCCAGGGAACTTAATGTGGTGTTTAATTAAACCACCGTGACTGAGGCCCCAAGGCTAATGGCACAAAATGTGCCAGTGCATTAGGGTCACTTACCTGCAATGATGCCTCAAGCAGTTGATCTGTTAAATGAGTTGTCACATACAACTCATTGTTGTATGGTCTGCAGCCTGCTTTGCATTGGAAGTGTTGTTATATTCCTGTTTGGAACCATGACTTGGGAGAGAAAAAAAGAAAAGTGTTCAGGAAAGTGCTGCTGGGTTCCATTGTCAGGATCATTAACAGACACAAATTTAGAGTAATAAAATTGTGAAGGATGGGCTGTGGTAAATATTGCCTGAAATTAACTTCCAGGAAGAAAAGGAAGCCAAAATTTTGTAGGGATATGTATTTCTATCCTGACAGGTGTGCTGGTCACATCTCTGCACGTTGCTCTGTGATCCCAGGAGTTCATCCAGTGCAGCAGGTTTGCTTGGATAAACTTAGGCTTACATGCTCTATGCTCACATGTTACATGCTGAGGCACTCCCTGCCCACTGTGATAAAAGAAAATTCATTTTTTCGTTTAATTTTATGTAGTTCATTTGCACTGAGGGTTGTTTGGGGATGAGACCTTGATGGATATCAGATGACTTGGTTGGAGCTTCTCAAATTTAGTTGTCAGTGGTCAACTTCCACCATCTGTAGGAGTGTTGGCCATCCATCCCCAGCTCTGTGCAGGGCTATAAATGCCCTTAAATCCACCCTTTCTTGCTTTCTATTGCATGACCACCAGAACCAGAGCTTTCTGCATTACTTATTCTACTCCTGTTGTCTCTCCTCTCTTGCTCAGTTCTTTCTGCTTCCCTCTGCTTTGGTCCTGCTCCTCTCTCCTGACCAGGAAACAGGTTTCTAATGTGCATTCTGGAATAAAAGGGTGAGACTTGGAGCTGAGAGTCCTTGTTGCCCTTAGGAGGGAATTACTCTGGATCTTTGTTTAATCACATTATTAACTGTGTGAAGGAAGAATAAATTCCTCTCCTCTCCCCTGCCACAACTTGTGCAAAACTAAGCTGTTATATTTTTACTTGAATCACACAGTTTTCTCTGGGGTGGGAGACCTAAAGGAGATATTTTCTAGATGAATATTGCTGCTTGTTGGAGTGGCTGTATCATCAAGCCACAGGCTAAAACTGCTGGGCTGAAAAGAACTTGGAATTCTCCAGCCCTCCCAGGTGAAGGACAGGATGACCATTAGCACAGTGCCTGGGGTGTCTGGAGTTCACATCAGTTAGAGCCCATTAGTATTTTACTTATCAGTTTTAAAGAAAGGACTTCTAATGTAATTAGTCAACAAAAGCCTTTTATGTTCTTTAAAGACAGCCTCAGGGAGTGCTGATTTTAGACAGCTTAAAGCCAGTTTGTTTTTGATATGGTCAGTTGGAATGTTGTAATGAGGTTTATTTTGGTGCAAGATGCTTTGCTGGGAACGGTTGAAAAGAAACTTCTTGAAAACGGTTTTTTCTCTGTGTGGATTTTTGGTGGAAAAGAACCTCCAGTAAACACCTCTGCCATCTGTTTCAAATAATTTTGGGCTGTGAATGTCCTTGCAGAAGCTGAAAAGCGTGGACAGATTTTTTAGTAGCTAGAAATATGTACTTTTAGAATTTTTGTTTAACTTTTCGTTGATTGGATTGCACTGAACCAGATGTTGGGGTTTTTTTCATGAAAAGCCTTCACCAGATCCACGTGTGATGCTGAGAGAAAATCCATGGTTGGCAAATTCTGAGAGCATGATGTGAAGATGGGAAGATGCAGGACCTCACATTTCTGAACACTCAAGTGTGGGAATTGCTCCAAACCTGCTGTGCCACCTATGAGCTGATTTATCCAAACAGATTTTCTGTGTATCCCACACACTTTTGCATCTGTCCACTCCCTCCCGTGGTGTACTCACTAGGAAAGTAGAAGGACTTTGATTCCAGAAGGTCTTACTTTTCCCCCAGGGTTTGGTCACGGCCCCAAACCTGCCAGAGCTCCAGAAGGGTTTGGACAATGCTCTCAGGGACAGGGTGGGATTGTTGGGGTGTCTGTGCAGGGCCAGGAGTTGGACTTGATCCTTGTGGGTCCCTCCAACACAGAATATTACGTGATTCCATAATGATTTTACTCAGTGTTCATCAGTCTGATGTGCCACGAGAATGGAGCAAAAACTGTGTAAAAATGACGAGAACAAGTAAAACTTCTTCAGGGGTTGGAAACTGCAGAGAGAATAAGGAATGCTTTTTTTGTATCTGGAAACAGTGTGTTCCTCTAAAAGCTTGCTGATTTTATTTTTACAAGGGAACATAAATATCTGACTCATTCTCTCATAAGTCTGCTGTTCCTCTGTAGAAAATGCCTTTGCTAACAATACTTGCATGGCACTTGACTCTTTAATAATTAAATAAGGATTTCTGTATAAGAACCATTAAACAAATCAGTACAGAGCATAAACATCTGTTGTATTATTCCTGATAAAATATCCTGTAATTCCAGTCTCTCATTCAACCCTTTGTTTTATTGATAAGGGTCTTCTGAGGAGTCTGTGCTGGAGATCTGCTTGACCTCTCTAATCTTCTGTGCCAGACTGACATATCACACTCCTCTGGGAAAGGATTTGGGTTCTTATTCTGTGTAGTGGATTAAATAAGCATCACTGAGTTTTTGAGCACCTTCCAGGAATTTCCTCTGAGTGAACCTAAAGTATTCTGTGTGTCTCTCAAGAACTGCAGTTCCTCTCAGGTGCTGTAGTTGCTGGATTTAGACTCCAGTTCTCCCAGTTGGAGCCTACCAGTAGCAGTGGTCAGCACTGTGGACTGAGCTTCCATTTATGCTCACGGTGCATCTCCAGGCATCATTCCCCTGAGCAGAACCTCTTGGATCTCCCAAAGCCTTAACCAAGTGTTCTGCACTGTTCCCTCTGCAGTTCATCTGATTCAGCTCCCTGATCTCATTCCTTTATTTGTTTCTTGTCACCAATTGTCTCCTAAAATCTGTTTTTCTTGAGCCTCCTCCCCCTTGTAAATGGGTAGAACTCCTTTGTGGGTGGTCCTGAGTTTCCAATGGCTTTAGTTGGAATTTAATATTAATTTATACTAACTCTGAGTTTATATATATGTACAGAAAACCACCTTTTTCTTTTATTAAAGCTATACATGCCATGATTTAATGTGTATGAAATAATGAAGTGTTGGGTACTGCCTTGCTGTTACGTAATTTTACCTCAGCATTCTTTCCTGACTGTGCTAATGTGGAATGCACCTGGATATGGAATAGTTTTCCTGTCTTATCCCAGTGGCAGAGCAATTAGTGCATCTCTGCTGGCCCATGGCTTTGAATCATGTGTGGTTGTATTCACAAGCTGTCACTATTACTCTCTAATCTATCCAGTTCACAGGCAAATAAAGGATGCCATCTTTCAGGATTGCATTACAGAATGGAAATAAAAGAAAAAAGATTAGTAAAAAAAAAAAGTAATGCCTAAACAGTAGCCTTATTCCTCAGGGAGAAAATAAAATACCTGCTGACAGCTCTTACCTTAATGATGTTCTTGCTTCTGTCAAAACAACAGGCACCCCATCATTTTCATTGGCATTTGCAAGACTTTGAAGAGATGCAGAGGAAAGCAGAGTGTTTTGATGGGTGCTGTTTTCACTTGGAATCCCTTTCCATAGCCACTGTTTTCCTTGAAAAGAATCTTTTTTTTTTTTTTTCCCCATCTGTCCCCCCTCAGGTTGATTTGAGAAGGGTTTGGGAGCAAGAGGAAGTGAAGGGTAGATGAAATGTAAAATTTACCAAAGTTACAAGTTTCTCTCCTTTAATTCAGTTAATCAGTGGGAACTGCTGCTGCACAATATCATTGTAATGGTTATAAAAAGAGATAATTTTGGCATGGGCAAGCTGGCAATGGGATACTCTGCTCAAATCAGCCATTCTGGTGTCTTTGTGTGTGTTTATAAGAGACTGAAATTCCTCCTGTGCAGAGGGGCAAGGTCTTCAGAGAAAACCTTGGAAAAGAAACTTCAGAGAAGTTTCTCCTCTCTTCTTCTACAGAAGTATAATTTAAATAAGAGGTGTACTTAGGCCTTTGAGAGAGCCAACAACTGGTCTGTACTGGGCAGGTACCCCACTGGATGCACTGCTGATCCATGATAACTGGGAATCCATACTGAGTGCCTGGTGGAAAGGATGGCAGACTCAAATACAGAGTGTATTAAGTAGATTCAAGTTTTACTTCATGTCTGTCTTCCTTAGCAAACACTCCAGGAGAGTGATTTTTCTGTTTTGTCCACAAGACAGAGAGAGGATGAAACCCTGGAGAAACCAGAACCACAGAGCCTGAGCAGTGAAGAGAGTGATTGCCCGTGCAGTTCCCCCTTGCTGGCAGTCCCTGGGGTGTGTCCTGCTGCCTGGCAGGGAGCTGTGGGCGGGATAAGAAGGGACCCACTGCAGAGGGAACAGCATTTTCTCTTTTGCAATGCATGTTCAGCAATAAGTTTGCTTCTCCCAAAGTCGAATCAGCTTGTTCTTTACCTTGGGTGTTCTGGTATTGATCTCATCTCTTGCTGTCCCTTCCTGTTCTCATGCCAGAGTTCAGGACTCAGAACCATTTAAAATTGATGGGCCATCAAAAGTAGATATATTCCAGCTGACACAGAGAGAATTCTAGCTCTGATTTTGATTCATGCCGTGGCTTGTGCTGCTTCCCACAGGTAGTATTGCTTTTTTAATGATCTGCCTCTTAGGACCTTCCTGAGTCTATTTTGCAAAAGTTCAGACTCTACTGCCTCTGAAAATTACGATGTTCTCAGTGTTCACGTTTCATGGAAAAACAAGCTCTTAATGTAAAAATTACCTGCTTCTCTGTTTCTGGGCATGTTCTCTGTGTTGGAGGGTCCATGCAGGGATGTGGGGAACAAATAGTTTGTGACATCTCAGTGGTGAAATAGGATGCAATGCCAGACATAAGACTTGTGATTCACTGGCAGTTTGCACTTAAATTACAGCTTTAGGTAAAGTGGTTTTTCTCCTTTAATTGTTATTTACTTTCTTCCTGTATCTTATTCTGGAGTAGAATTCAAATACAGGCCACTCTACCTTCATTCTAACGGGGCTTTTAAAGGAAATAACAGATCATGGGAGATTATATTCTTCTTCCTCTCTGCTCTTCAGAGCAGATTCAGATTGGCTCATTATGAGTCCTATTTTCTTTATTTTGAGAAATTCCTTCAAAGCTTTGTTTTCCTTTTTATACCTCTACAGAGTGGAAGTTACCCTTCTGCTTTTTTGCATGTTTTCAACAAGAGTTATTAGGGCTGATATTTTAGAATGCACAGACTGTGGAAATGCATTTGGGAGCTACTCTAAGTGTAGGAGGTTGTCTAAAACATAAGCCTTTCTAATACTTTTTCCTTCTCATTGTTGCCATGGAGTAAATTTTCAACAGCTCCCCACTTACTGCAAATTCTCCAGATTTTGCAACACACCTAAAGGCCAGATTTTGCAACACACCTTGATCCTTCAGGCCAGTGCCTGTGAAAATATTTATGAAAAAAACCCTTTTCTTTATGTAAAGTCTTCAACAGCAGAACCTGTTGCCCTGTCAAATACTGGAGAGGAACTGTTGCTGCTGGATCAAATCCACACTGCCCCTGCTCCCCACAGCTTCATCTGCTGGGTACCTGTTTATCCTGTGAAAAGAAATAAAACAAGCAACCCTTTCAGCCATCCCATTGTACACAAGGGACACTGAACTCTGGCAAGCAACCAGAAAAGATGACCTGCTAAACAAGCTGGCCTGAAAACTGCATATTCCAGGCATAAACCCTGGAGTGTCCCTGCCAGTCCTTAATGCCACAGGATGGTTTGGGTTGAAAGGCACCTTAAAGATGATTTTGTTCCAACCCCCTGCCATGGAAAGAAAGGAAGAAGCTGTGTTCCTGTGATGGCCTGTTTGGTTCTTTCTGGATGCACTCCAGGTTTGTGGCAGCTCTTGGAAGTCTCTTGTGTGGTGAACACATTTAGCAGAATATATGATGGGTAGATGGCTGGTTATGGGATGAGAAATGCCTGAACTGTGACCATGATGTGCTTGTCCCCAGCTGGGAAGTGACTGGGATCCCTTGGGAAGAGAGGGCAGAACAGTTCCTATGGCCCTAAGAATGAATCCCTGTCCATTTTGAGAACCTTGTAGGAAAAAGAGGATGGGATCCCATGTTTAATAGAGGTGGGATGGATTACTCAGCAAGACTGGATCCACTTGACTGTAAACTGGACACACTGACATGGATTAATGAGAAACTATCAGGGCCAGGTAAGTAGGAATGGTAGAACACAGATCTTACTTGTTGTCTCTTTTGGCTAAAACATCCCAGAATTTACCACTGGCAATGAGTTTCTGGGCATTACAGTGTATCACCCAACCCTGGGTGGGAAAAGAAGGGATTTTAGGTGTGTTGCACATTGAATTTGCAATTCCTACCTGTTCCATGAGTGGCTTGTCGTTTGAACAATCAGAAATGATCCGTGATCACATTTTCCCCTGCTATTTCCAACAAATGAAGCAATAGCAGTGCACCCTGTAAATCCTATAATACAGATAATCTTGGGATAGAGGTAATGAGAAGATATTTTTCCCAATGTGAACCATACTGCAGTTCTTTAGTGCTTTTTATGTGTCAAATTACACCTGTGGCATATTGGGATGAATATGACTCTGTTCAGCTGCTGTGCTTGTACATTGTTCATGGACATTCTCAATCTTCTAGAGAGAGGACTTGTTAAGTTTCCCATGAAATTGGCTCTGTGTAGGAGAGCCAAGTGCTACTCTGAGCCATTGCATTTACCTTCTGTATTACTCTAGGCTGTAGTTAATCCTACTGAATAAGTTGCAGTGATATTCTGAAAGATGTTTTTTAACAAGGAACACAAGAATCCCACAACTGCAAATTGACTTCTCATCTTGTGCAGGTACTAAACATTTTTTTCTTGTTTACATATAAGAATATGATGCCTTTAGATTTATTTCACAACTGCTTGTGAGATGCATGTGCTATTATTATCCACATAAATTACTTTTCATTGGGAAATCTTGTCTGTGAACACGACTGACTTCAGCATGCAGGCACCTTAACTGAGCCATGAAGAATGAAGGATTTTGCTTGAGCTGACATCACACTGGGACATCTTTTTCCTTTTTCCCTTTCCTTTTTTCCTTTCCTTTTTTCCTTTCCTTTTTTCCTTTCCT
>NW_020884893.1:1121144-1398145 GCF_003945725.1 Corapipo altera
CCTTTTTTCCTTTCCTTTTTTCCTTTCCTTTTTTCCTTTCCTTTTTTTTTTCCCCTCTTTCTCTTTCTCTGCCTTAGCTCAGCTGCAGGAGGTTGTTGTCCCAAAAAGGTAAAAGATGTCTGGAATTTCAGCACTGGGTCTTTTGATCAGAAAACGTTGATTCACAGGCTTAGAATCTAAATCTGTGCTGTGATTTCCGAGGATAAGAACTGGGTGTGATTCAGTGGTAAATTAACCCAGCTGAGTAATTAATTGTATGAGATGAAATGTTTAAAATCTCCACTTTCATGTGCCTGTGCTCCTTTCGTGTGGTTACCTTGGGTGTCTTGAGGGATTCTGCTGATTGAAGAGGCAGATACTGCTGTTACTGGACTTAATGAATCAAAGAAATGAAGGGGTTTGTAACACGTAATTCAAGTAAAAGGCACTTAAAAGATACTTGAAAAGGGCCATGTGGGTCAAGTTAGCTAATTGTGGATACCAGCTTGTGGATTTTAGTCTGGCCACACAGTACAGGCACAGCTTGGGGATACCTGTGGGACTGTGCCATGGGAGCCCTGTGTGTGTTGCTTTCTCCATGATCTGTTACTTTGCCTGCTGTCTTCACACGATTAAAACTTAATGAAAGCCTTTACATCCCTTATGTTGGTAGGACAAACCATACCATGATCTGCTTTTAATCCTTCAGAATATTTTTGCTTCCATGTGTGGAATAACGCAAAGAAATTGGTTGGTTTGGTTTTTATCTTTTTTTTTTTTTTCAATATATATTTTCAAGAAACTGGAGACCTGCTCTTAGTTTTTGTAAGTTCCTTTTAGCAGGTATTACAGGCCCATCTTTAAAAGTCCAGATCTTTAAAAATGAAAACCTTGTTTATGCCTGCAGTGAAAACAGGCTTAAACATAAAAGTGTAAATTATGGCAGTAATTGTGAGGAACGTGCACACAAAGCCAATGGGGAAATACTGGCTTTCTGATGAAGGAAAGTATTCTGGAAGCACAAAATTGTCAGTCTTCCTGTGGAACTGCCAGCAACTCACTGGACCTGATTTGACCCCTCTCTGGCTTGACTTGGTACAGTGTTTTCCCCAGTTCTGAGTGTTTCAGGCTGCTGGGGTGTACATCTCCTTGAACTCTGGAGTTGTGTGTGTCACTGGGAGCTGGGTGTGCTCTGCACAACCCTGGAACCCGTCCCACCAATTCCTGGTTGTCCGTGGTAATCACTGAACAAGCAACTTGCCAGTTCATGTTGAGCTTTGACAAGGTGCTCATTGGAAATGAGCCAGTTCTCCTGGACCACTCTTCTCTCCAGGACCCATGAGATTCTGCCAGGCAGAACCTTGAACAAGCCAAAGTCTTCCCTGCTGACACTTGGGGTTATGATCCCACTCAATCATTGTTCCTGCCTCTCAGGACCATGAACTACTGGGGGGTGTCCAGCTGCTCCTGCATCTCTTACAGGTGCATTGTGCTGGATTTCCCAGCAGAAGTGCTTCCCCCTGCAGCAGGGGTGGCAGGAGACATTGCCTGCTGACCTTCCAGTTGTTCCTGTTCACCCTCTGGAATATGAAGCTTTACCAAGGAATAAGATGGGACAGGCAGCATTGTCCCCTTTTTTGTCTGCTCCTGCCTGCTGTGGTAATGTCTCATAAAGAAGGACTTTAAACTCATGATTAAACTTAATAACTATCTGTAAAAGTCACTTTGGTATTGAAACCCACTGCTGTGGAACAGAGCTCATTTGTAGCCTCCAGTGTGTTCATGTTTCCATTATAAAACCTTGGGAAATGTTCCACTGCGAGCCCCCCTTATTTGGGAGGTGGGCTGAAATGTTAATACAGTGCTTTCCACAGGATAACAGGACCATCTGAATGTAAGGACTGGAATCCAGAGCTGGTGCCACAGGCAGTCAGGAGCTGCAAGTTAAAATTGCAAGGGATGGTGTGATGGATTGGCAGCTAAGGCAGCCCTTGAAATTCATTTGGCATTTCCATGCACAGTAAATTCCAAATGAGCTCCCGAGAACACTATAAAAAGCAAAAAGGGTGCGTGTATGTGAATCACTTGTTCCTCCCTGGAACATACAACCTCTTAATTCTAACTTACAACTCGCCTTTGTATCATTGAGAAGGTTTTGAATTCGTACAGAGAGGTGATTTACATTCTTAGATAAAGTTGAGGCATTTACCATAATATCAGGATAAGTGGACCACTGTTTTCTTTGCACTGAAGCTCGTAGGTTCTGTGTGAATTCATCTCAGTTTTCCTGTCCATGTTTCAGGGCAGCTTGCTTTTGTACCGTGAATATTGGTAGATCCCAGGGAAGTACAGCCATGGGTTTCATTACCACTGAATTGAGTGCCTGCCAGTTGTGTGCCCATCTCATTCAAACTGGCAGCTGGTGGCAGATGTGGATGTAACGGCTCTAAATCACTTTGCAGATTCTCTGTATTCCATATTTTACTCAAATTCCAATAAGAGTTACACAAATTAAAGTGCAGCTGTCAAGATCAGCAGCAGAGTTGAAGGTGTACATATAATATAAAGTATTCAAGAGCCGGTGCCTTCTCCAGGAGAACTTTTGAAATAGATTTTATTAGATGAAAGCAGCAGATTTATTTCCACCATTTTCCCTGTCTCACATTTAATAATCAAGAACACTTGTAATAAAGTTTCAGATTTCAGAGGGTTTTGTTACAGCTTTGGGGCCGGTTCTGTATCTGTTCCATTTCTCCCAGTGTGCCCTTTTCTGGTTATTCCATCACTTTAACTCTGCTGAAAATGAAATCCTGTAATGTTTTGCTTAGGGAGTAGAATACCTTTGCATGAACCAACCATAGCTGCTCAGGAGGTCCAGATGGGTTTAGCTCAGCTCTTTCCTTTTATGAAATTATTGCACACTTCTCAAAATCAGGGGTTTGTGTAATCTTATCACAAACCACTATCAGACAACTCTATTTAAAACTCTATTATTGTACCTCTGTGCCCCAGAGAGGCAGCTCTGGGTATCATCAGCGTGGGCCTGTCAGTCTGACAAGCTCCCCAACAGTTTTTTTTTTTTGTCTCCAGTCACTTTTTATCCAGTTGGCACTGCCTGTTTTGACTGTGAGCTGCTGGCTCTGCTCTTCCCTGGATTTGTTAGGGATCCCAGCCAGACCCTGGGAGGCAGGCTCACTCTGCTGCCTGCAGCAACTGTGTTCACTGAGCAGTGTCCTTTCCTGACTAACTCCTTCCTCATCTCCCATTTCCCAACACCCCAGGACCTGATTAAATATTTGTGTTGTGGAAGGTACTTTTTCCCTTGTTCCCCCTTTTTGCTCCTGGTATTTGCAGAGTTTTTGGCAACCATCAGTTAATGGAATTGGGATACTTGCAATGTATCTGTGCTCAGCTCCAGAGAACCTGTTGTTGTTTAAACAGTTCTAGAAAGCATCAAGTATTTCAAGCTGGCATATAGTGTTCTTCCCTCCAGACTGGTTACAGCCACCTGTTCAATAGACTGAATTCATCAAGTCATTTTTAATTGTGTTCTTTGGACTGTGGAGCTGTGCCAGGGTCCTCCTAAGCAACAAATGGGTTCAGAGCAGGCACAGTGCAGATTCTGCTAGAAAATAGTTCCCTCTGGTGCTGGTTCCTCTCAGCTTGCCTGGGAAGGATAAGGAATCATCATTTCAGATTACTGAGGAACAAAGGAGCAGAAACTTGGCTTATTTGCATCACAGTGGTATCTCCATTTATTTTGGACTTGCACCAGCATAAACTAGAGAAGAATTGGGCCCAGAGCCAAATAAACTTTGTATTTCTTAAATAATTAAGCAAATCTACAAGGAGCTAAGCTGATGAATGGTTAACAAAGCCATTCACCAAAGCCAAGCACTGCACCACAATCTGTACCTGCCTGCTCTCAGCTCAGGAGATGTTCTACTGTTTTTAAGGATACCTCAGAGTCAAGCAACAAGAATTTGCTTTGGAGCAAAAGAATTTGGGTTAAATAGCCTTACCAAGCAGTAGACTTCCCTTGTGCAAGTATTTTGGGTAAGATTTGACCTGTAATATTTTTTCTCTAGGTGATTATGTCCAACAATTCACTTCCAGTGTTTTGTGTTTGGGCTCCAAGCCAATGCACATTTACAAGTTTGAGCAATAAATGTTTTTTTTTTTTGGCATTGAAGAAAGATCTCATCGGGTATTAAATGGACTTTATTTGGACAATGTAGGTTTCTGCTTGTAAAGACAGGAAAGAAATGGAAGAGAACTGGAAGAGCTGAATTCTTTGCTGTGCTTACTCAGGTCAGGTCCTTCCAGACAGTTGAACAAGACTGTTCTAGACGTTTGTGTTGCTGTTCTTCCCACAGTTGCTTTGTTCCAGTGAAACACTGCAGTCCTGTTTCATGTTGAGATGTGTAGGAATTGGATGTTTCCCCAGGTACCTGACAGGGATTAGTGACAGTGTGAAGGGGGAATTTTGACCCCAATTTGATAATTATGTAGCGATAAAATCACTAACAGACATTCCCAATGATTTATGTGACAGCTCATACAGTGACTCCTCTGCTTAAAATTTTGCTTTGATCTGCATCAGCAGGAATTCCACATGTACTAAATAATGGGGGAAAAAAGCCCTTATGTGCTCCAACTCCATTTTATGTACACAGCAAATGCATAATCAACCTTTGATATTTTGCTTCAGCATGAAAGATGCAGCTCTAGAGTTCAAAACTTAGATTTCCAAGCTCTGTGGCACTTCCTTGCTGATCTTGTTTATCCATCAGCGCTTCAAATCCCAGAATAATGGAATTGAACATAATAACTTCTCTGCTGAGTGAAGAAGTACAGTCCTTGTGTCAAGCAATAAAGGAGAAAAATAATTTTCTAAATCACGATTCGAAGCTCTGACATCGGAAGAGAACTTTTCGTGCCGACTCCTGTGCTGGTCACTTTGCATTTTGGTTGCTGATTCTTCAGCTTTGCAGGATGACAAGTTGTTCGGGCTGCTGCTAATTATGTGCTCACTGTTATGGTAATTGGCATCTCTCAATTTTGTTGTTATGACTACAAAGTACTCGGTAACAGGCTGATAATGCACAGACTGCAGGGCTGACACTCCTCACTGCTGCTCCCAGTTCTGGCTGTCCACATGTGCTGAGTACAAACTGATGGATGTTAGAGGCTCTTTCTCCAGTGCTGATCACCCTGATGCTGGAGATATCCCAGCAGTACAAATGCTGCAGGTATGGACAGATATGAACACGTGGAATCCACTTCTCTCCCTCGGCAGTGACCGTAGGAAAAAATCCTTGCTTTCTCTTTGTGGAATGGCAAAAAAATACCTGCAGGACAAGGAAAATTGCAGCAAGAAATTCTTTATTGCAGCGCTGGGTGCAGCCCCAAGTCACATGGCCTGGAAAAAGCACACCCAGTTTGAAAAACGCGCTCTTTTTGTGCCCTCTTGGTTACATAAGCTGTTAAATATTCAACAGGGGACAGGTATTTTACCCTAAAAGGTAATTTTCGAACTCAGGAGGGGGTGTTACCCTCCCTCCTGATTGATTGATGGCATACCCCTCTGTTCATGTACAGGGGTCTCTCTGCACACAATGCAGAGTATTGTGTATATTTTAATGTGTATATTGCATATTTTTCTATTTTTATTTTTTCCCTACCCGACCACAACATTTCCCTGGCGCCAGGCCCAGATGGGCCTTTCACCTTACAGCCTCCACGAGGCACCTAAAAAACCCCTTGGAATTAAATGAAAGGAAAGAAAATTCCACCACTCTCTGTTTTCCACTAAATTCATTTTGCTTATAATAAAACCAGATTATTTATTTCTCACAGTGACCTGCAGTCCCACTCTGCTGTAGTGAAGTGCTTCATCAGGCCTGGCCTCATGCTCACCTAGCCTTGTGTCCTTATTTCAACCAGAGAACTTGAGTGTGTTGCTGTTTCTTGGTGGTCCTTGACCTTTTGGGAGCTGTACTGAGGGAATACAGGGGTTAGAAACCAGCAGCTCAAAGCTTGGGTACCAGTGTGCATCATCCTGAGAGGATCCATCAGTATGAGCTTTGTACTGTTGTTAATGATGTTGAAAAAGAGCTTCCCTCATGTCCTAGTAGATTTACCATCCTCTTCCCCCCTGCTTTTAGCTTTTGCAGCACATGCAGAATCTCAGCAGCTTAGTCAATGTGTGCCTGTAGGGGAGCAGGCTGTGTAAGGGACTCTCAGCTGATTAAATCAGTAAATCCAAATTGAATCTGCACCTTCTCAGGAAAGCCCAGGTTCAATTTGCATTGATTGGGGGGGGGGAGGTGTGATAATACACTGTGAGCAGAAAACTCTGGACAGAAATGTTTGCTTCAGTGAGGAAACTGTCAGCAGTCTGCTTGGTCAAATGTGTGGGTATTGCCTGGACATCTGCAAGGTTGTGTTTTAGGAAATTTGTAGCACAAGAAATATCTGTCTTCCACCTCCTTTATAAAACCTTTCAACTTACTGTTTCTACCACTGGAACATATATCTTATGTGTTTCTTTCAGGGAAGCTGACTTGAGGTCTTGGTGGGTGGGAAATAACCCCAAATGCAGGTGCATCCTGGCTGTGCTGGACCCAAGTTGGATTAACACTGGTTTTCAGATACAGGACCCATTAAAAAATCCCTTCAGCCCTGTAATCTAAACTCCATAAGCCATGGTGCAGCTCTTGCAAAGCCTAAACAAGTTGCAAGATTTATCTGGTAGTAGATCTTGGGGTTTTTTTAACTGACTCAGGGACAACACAGCAGTGAGTAAGGATGTAACAAAAAGAATTCCTTAACTAACTGCAGACATCTTTGGGAATATTGGGGGACTTATGAAAAGGCAGTAAAACTATAATATCATGGATCTCTGATGGCCTTCAGGTTTTTAGGGTTAATAGGATTGCTTAACACATATTCTTGCAAGTGCATTTAGAAGTAGAAAGGTTGTTCCTTTTCTCTGGAAAAAACAGTTGAAACACAGAAGTATTAATGCAAACATTGAGTTTTGGGGGTACATCTGTGTATCAGGCAGACTTTCTTCCCTTTTGCATTTTTTACATTAGATAGAGAGACTGGCTTATGAGTTAAAAGTGGAAGAGAACCCTTTATGTTCTGGAAACTGCCACGGAACTTGAAGTTGTTCTTCCTGGTGCTGAGCTTGCTGGTCACTGATTTTTTATTTTGCCACCACAAGTGAAGATTCCCCATACAGATTTTGTAATAAATTATTAAGTTGCTCATGCAGCTGTATAAGCAGCATGGCCTTAGTGACAGCAGAACAGTTATTGGCAGCAACTTGGCTCTTTCTCACACTTTGTGGTTAATAAAAGTGGAAGGATGATTAATCCTTGTGTTGGATTTCTGGGATGAAATGTGCTACTTCAGGTGTAAAACCATAGGATGATTTCTGCAGGTGTTATTGCTGTGAATGTCTTGGAATCTGCATGAGGAATATTTAAATATCATTGATATCCAGTTATTCAAGTAGTTTCTTCAGGTTTCCCAGGGTGTACATCTGTGCTTACCCCAGGGAAAGAAGAAAAGGGAGAAAACTTTGAAATCTGAATGAAATCTGTAATTTCAGTCAGTTAAGACAGAAAGAATGACTTCCCAAAATGAACTTTTCCACAAAGTTCCTTTGGAAATCAGTAATTTCTGCTTCATCCAGGTTTCATATGAATGCTGAGATCAGATTCTTGCTCAGATTACTGTCCAGCAAACCTGCTCTCAGGTGACCACCCACTCTGAGACTTGGTTGCCCAGATAGTTTGTTAGATGCTGTTTCAGGTGATAGAGGTACATTGGCTGAAAGTTCCTTGGGGGTTGGCTCCCTAAGATCCCTGTTGGCACATTTGCAATCTGCTGTTACAGCATCAGCTCCTTTTTAAGTCAGATTTGACTTGCCTCCTCATGGTCAGCTGTGATCAGTGTTCCTCACGGATCTGTCATGGGAAAATAAATGATTAAATGAGAACATTTTTCTTTTTATGGACTGAAAACCCCTAAATTTGTGTGTCAAGCCTGGCATACAATTCTTTGCAGGAGGTCATAAAGTCTGTAGGCTGGAACACAAGTCTGCATTCAGTCTCTGGCCCTACAGCCCTCCATTAATCATTACTTCCAGTTATAAAACAACATACTCAGACTTCCTTCACCAGAATATTATGAGGATGAGCTGGGGGCAGTTCCTTGAGCTACCCTGCAGGTGCACACCCCAGTGTCTTCACTCCTTAAGCTCTGGGGTACAGATGTTTGAGAGATCAGTACCAGTGGGATTGGACACAGTTGGGTCTGTAAATCACAGCCATGGTGCTGTCTCAAGTTTAAACTCCAGCCTGGCTGTTCTCAGTTCTCCTCACTGCTCCTCATCTGTTCTGCACGTCCCCAGGTGCTGGACAGGGAGGGAAAGGGCAGGGAGGATGTTTGCTTTTCCTTTAAATGAAACAAAGAATCCTGCCTCAGGCTTTTCCTGCAAACCTGGCAGGTTGCTATGGATTAAGGCACTTAATCAATCCAGACAAACCATTCCATGCTGCCTCCTGGTAGTCAATACCTCCAGTCACTTGCCATTTCAGCAGCTTAGAGACCAACAATCCTTCATCCTGCACACAGAGATGTGCCAGAGAGCAAAAGTTGCTAAATAGCCACTAGAGATGAAGCTGTAAAAATCCTTTTGCCTCTGTCTTTATCCCACCACCATCACTGGTAGCATAGCAACTGAGGAAGCTGCTTGAACTTGAGTTGACCCGAAATTACATGTTTCATGCTTTATGTGTTTATTCCCTGCCTTTCTACTTTTTTTTTTTTTTTTGGTGCTTGTTGAGGTTACATTTTCAGTCCCTGTGGGACATTAGCAGCTTGTTCATGCAGAAAGCTGAAACAGATTTAATAACATGTGATGTATGAGCTCAAATAGTCCATAGAGTCAGAAACATGAGAGAGCCAAAGCTGCCCTTGGGTGCTGCCTGTGGAGAGGCCCCTCATGTTGGTGGGGTGTGGATGAAGTTTTCCATGTCTTTGGTGGAGCCATTAAGGAAGAGCAACCTCCCACAGACTGATTTTTCATATTGTAGTGGGAGAGAACTGGCTGCTAAAGGAAGAAGTGTGGATTGGAAATATGAAAAGATTATAGTAACCCTGGGATTTGTCACCTGGGGGAGAGAGAACTAAGACACAGTTCAGGAGTAACCTGCAACTTTAAAGGCAATTGGTGAATGTGCAGTTGCAGTAATTTCTAGTGGAGAAATCACTGTTTTGACCAGAGTTTCTTGAAAGCTCCTGTATTTTCATATCCCTTAGTTCTCAGTTCTCATACTGTATTCAGATATGCTCATATGTTAAACACAAACTCGTTCTTCTTCATAGGTCATTTCAGGATGAATATAAAATGTTGTACTCCACACATACCTGGTGTGCCTGTCAAGTCCAAGAAATGAGGGAAGTGGCAAAAATTCAAAATTACTAATTGTTTTGGGAGGAAAAGGGTTTGGAGAACAGGACTTGGTTAAGCACACTGGACATGATCCTGGTGGATCAAAATGGAGCAGTCAGATGCTGGATGGAGAAAGTCATGGTCTTTTTATTTTTACTGGTGTTTTGGTCAAGTGAAACTTGAACCTTTTTTCTGTGTGTGGCACAGTGTCAGCAGATGGGACCAAGATGCCCCAGCCTCAGAACAGTCCTAGTAAGAGAATGAAATTCTTTCTTTGACAAGAACTTTAAGTACTGAATTATTAAATCAAAGGGCATCACTGTCACCAGTGCACGCTCTGGCTGAACAGATAAAAGGAAAGTGAGTTGTGCTCGTCTTTTCCAGAGAAAAGAAGCATCATTTATCTTCATGTGGTGCTTTTAGACTGCAGCACCTGAGTTCTGCTGCCCTGGGTGAGGACATTCAGAGAGAATTCAAGGGGCTTGCAGGTGCTCAGTATTATTTCTCAGCTTCCCCCTTAATAGACTGACTGATCCATTACCTGACTGAATTTCACACTGAAGGCCAAGTGCTGAGAACATAAGAGCAAAGGAGGTTAAATGCATCTCACTTATATTTTAATAGCAGTCAAAAGATGGAGGGATTAATTTTATCTTAGATACGTACCTTAGGATGAGCCCATTTCTCTCCTTTGACTACAAAAGGGAACCTGAGATAATTAGTACAGGTTAGAACACACAAAACCTACAAAGTAGAAGTCAAGTTGTTTTTTATCAGCTCATGGATGCACAAAAGTCTTTGTGTTGGGCCTCTTGTGGTCCATGAAAGGTCTCTTTCTGGCATTCCATGAGCAACAAGAAGCATGTTCTCCTCTTCTTCCTGATGTGTTTTTGAAGCATGTTCTCCTCTTCTTCCTGATGTGTTTTTGTAGCTGTTTTGCAGTTGAAAAACTCAGAAAATTACATGCACTTTAAAACTGTGAGTTAATTGTCCATGATTCCAGCCCTGGGGAGCTTGTCATTCTTGGAGATTACCTACAGAGCCTGCCTGAGCACCGTGGAGGGCAGTGCTCCTACCCATGTGGGAAAGGTTGCCTTTGGCACTCTGGATGCACAGGGCTTAGGAATGTGTTTTGCTGCAACACAGGAGATTCCTACACATCAATGCTGAGCCCTGGGAGAGTCTACAGTCACCTTTTTTAACTGTGTTACAGTACAAATGATGGCTCAAAGAGAAGCATTCAGTTCTAATCTATGTGAGTTCTTGTAATAAGCTTTACAATTAGAGCACAGACTCTTCCATCTAATTCACTTAATTTACGCTGGGAAATGAGATACTGTTCAACTAATCCGATGCTATTTTCCTCTTTATTAGGGAATGAAAGCGTCCTCTGAGGCTCTGGTGGGATTCAGGCTAAGCTTCTGAGGCACAAATAGTGTGAAATGCTAATGAAACAGTGCTGTGCTGTAATTCCCACTTGGTGTCTGGTGCCCCTCTCCTTCAGCCTGTGACACCACTGGAAGGGTTGGCAGGAGGCAGTGGAGCTGTGCCAGCTCTTTCTGGACTTTGGGGATGTTTGTTTGATGAGATGACTCTGGTACAGATGAACTTCCTTCAGCCAGGGTTTGTTCCAGCTGCCTTGCATGGTTGGACTCGATGATCTCAGAGGTCTTTTCCAACCTAGTTGATGCTGTGATTCCATGACTGCACTGCTTTTAGGAAATAGTTGAGGTTTTCTCCTGTAAGCCTTGCTGTGTTCTTCTCTTTAAACCCAGTTGCTTAATTGAGAACATATGTGTTCAACTCACCAAGGAGCATTTCCACTGCTTCTTAAGGGGATAATACACAGAGAATATGTGTTCTTCATTTTCATCAGGCTGCAGCAACTTCTCCCTTCCTATATAAAGACTGCACCTATGCTGCTGTGAGCTGTAAAGGGAGTAGTCTGTTTGAATTTGAGGCTTTGGGGATGTTAGAAGACGAGTATCCTGCCAAACACTGAGTCTCTTGCTCTGTTTCCTTTCTTTGGTGCTATTGATTGCTGTCCCCTGGGATCTGCTCACCTCGTTTTTTCATTGCTGTTGTGCTGATTCTTTGACCACTTTGCTCAATTTTTTCACATCTTTCTGGCTCGTTTTTGTTTTCTCTCTCACTCCTTGTACATGAAACGTGTGGTGAGTCCCCTGCAGGCAGAAGCACCAGCTCTTAAGGGAAAAGCAAAAGGAAAAAAGCACATCACATGTTGTGGCACACAAGGATTCTGTTTCAGAGAGGACTGAAGTTACTGATTGCTCTGTTAATAAATTTGTGCTGGAAGAAGCATCAGTTGGAGAGTGCTGACATTAAATGTGGTGATCCACAGCACAGTACAGCAGTGTCTAAAGCAGCCCCCTGCTTGCTGCTCTGATGTCCCAGCTCTTCAGCTGGGTACCCAGCCTGCCATGAGCTAAAAGGGCACATTGATTACGGAGCACATAAACATTCCATGGCTGATGGTTCAGGAGGGTGGACCTGGTGCTGATCTCAACAGGGGCAGGAAGAGACCTGTATGGGAATAGATCAGAGGTGTGTCAGGGTGGAGTTTTCCTGCTGGAACTGCTCTGTTTCATAATGGGATGCAAAGCTCAACAGAGAAGGCTTTTGCACCTCCAAAATACAGAAACCTGTGAAACCACAGCCCTTGTTCTACAGGCTGTAGAAATCCTCAGTCTTCCTCTTCTCTCGCTTTTCTGGATTTTGGCTTTAATTAAATATTCAGCATTGTTCACATCAGAATTGGTGCTGGGCACTTTTCTTTGGGCACAGACCACACCATTCACTGGTGCAATTTATCTGTCCAGGTGAATTAATGAATGATTTTACTGATGCTCTGGCAGAGTCTTTCAATCCTGTTGGCACATGCCACTGCTGTCAGGCTGTCACATCACCGTGAGACACATCTGAATGTCTCTCCTTTAGACAAAAAGTATTAGTGCAGTGTCAGCACAGTGAAATCATCTCATTAAATACTGTAAAATCCATGTGCTTTTTTTTTTTTTTGTGCAATAAGTGGAAATTTGGACAATCAGTGGAAAACAAAATTCACCTGCTGCATTTGTGGTGGTGGTAAAAATGTGCTGATAAACACTGCCAGTATAAATACCCACATTCAGAGCTCGGGCTGCTCGTTGCTGTGGTGTAAAACTGGACAGGGTGCCCAAGGATGCTGCTCAGACAGTCTTGCTGTTTGTACAAAACTCTATAAATGCATTTTGTTCTGGTTTTTTTTTTTTTTGCTTAAAAAGAGTTTTGAGAAGCTTGAAATTTGGTTTCTTTGCCTTCCAGTGCCATCCTTATCCATTTGGCAGACACAGTCCCCAGCTGCTCGTTTGGGACGTGGTGAGAAAAGCTTACAGTTCCCATTAGTAGGGGAATAAGCAGTATCATGTTTGAAAACACAGACCCTGCTTGTCAGACAAATGCCTTTTGAGAGCAGCTCCCATCCCACCTCTCCATTCCCCAAAGGATAAGAAAAAAATGTGTCTCTTCTGATGTTATTTTTAGACCTATGCTGTGTGTTGTGTGCATGTGAGAAAACAAAACAGGAATGAAACGAGAGAGCCCAGGGTGGCACTTCAGAAACAGAATTGTTGAACTTGGTCGTGCACCAGGGTTTTGTAGCACTGGGGGCTCTTTTTGTCTAAAACCATCCCTAGCCCATCCCATGCAAATGAGAGTTCATGATCACCTTGGCTGTATAGGTTATCAGGTGGGTTTTTTATGAACAAGGAAGTAATTAAAAAAAAATTGAATGTTATTAGTATAAAATCCATAGCTTAAGAGGTTTCTGCAGCTGCTTTAAGATTACATTTTCTGTACTGTCTTTTTTTTTTATGAGTTATTTTGCAGGAGACAGTGACAAGAATTTTTCCCTAGTTTTTCAGTCTTCCCAGTTGCATCTTCAGGATTCATGGAACCCATTTTCCTTCCATCATCTGAAAATTGCTTAGAGAGTCAAAGAGAGAAATATTCCAGTGGTAGAGTAGAAACACTCAGGAACTGTTGTCCAAGAGTAAAGTACGTGTGTTTTCCACAATAGTTGGGAAGTAGGGTGTTGGTGGCCTTTCAGAGTTCAGGAAGTGTCTGGATGATGCTCTTAGTCATGGAGAATCGTGGGATGGTTTGGGTTGGAAGGGACATTAAAGCTCAGGGACACCTCCCACCAGCCCAGGTTGCTCCAAGCCCTGTCCAGCCTGGCCTTGGACACTTCCAGGGATGGGGCAGCCACAGCTTCTCTGGGCAACCTGTGCCAGGGCCTCCCCACCCTCACAGCGAACAATTTCTTCCCCGTGTCCCATCTCACCCTGCCCTCTGGCAGTTTAAAGCCATCACCCCTTGTCCTGTCATGATGTGTTGTTGAGTTTTAGGTGGTTCTGTGAGGAGCAGGGAGTTGGATTTGATGATCCTCATGGATTCCTTCCAGCTCGAGACACTCTGTGATTCTGTGTGGTTTCTGGTTTGTGCCTCCTGGTAGTTCTGTTTTCTCACACTCTGTATTACTAAAATTCATGTCATTTTACAGCTCTAACAGTGTTCAGCCTTCTGAGCTGTATTTCCTTGTCTAGTGGGAGGAGAGAGGCACATCCCAAATTCCCTTTGTGTCTGCACAACTGGACCTGCTTTGCACATACAATAAAATCTACTTGTGGTCAATAACCTCCTTTTTTTGGGCCTGTATTACTTTTGTTTCCTTGAAAGAGAGCTCCCATGGTTTTTCTCTGGCCTTCCCAAGTCTGGGATTCAGGGTGGGTATTCCAGCTGCAGCAATCCAGTTCCAGATGTGTTTGTTCCTGGGGTACCAGTGGCTTCCTCCTCCCTGTCTGGAGGGGGGTGGGACAATGACTGAAAAGGAGCAACAGGCAAGACAAAGCCTGTAATATAAAATAGTGTTGGCATGAAATGGGGCTTAAAATACTGTTGTTCACACTTCCATGTATAAAAGGCCAATCTGTCACCATGTTTATTTAATCAAGGTCCCATAGAGATTTTAATTAAAACAGTGAGCTCATAACATCATGCTGGTCATCTGTGACTGACAAGTGGGGTTTGGAACAGAGGGCAAAAAAATGGGCCTTTTTTCTGTGCCAGTTTTGCTAAATAATGGATAACTTGTTTAAATCACTTGTAGTCATTTGGCACAGTGATATTAAAAAAAAAACCTGCTTCTCCAATTGGTGCCAGTAGGAAAGAATCCATTATTTTCAGTGAGGTGGGATTGAGCCCTGAATAACTGTTGTAATGGCTGCTCATCTTAGTTTCTTAAATTCAGAAAATGGGAGCAACAGTTTAAATTCCTAGTTTTATAATATTTTACAGCACCTGTTTTTCAAATGGTACAGAAAGGGGAAAATTAATGGAGGCGAGGGGAAGGGAGAAACCCACCATTACAGTTCTGTTTGGTGAGGAAGGTTTAGATTTGGACTAAAATAGAGAAGATGGTAATGCTGTGTGACATCTTAATTTAAATCAGTTTGGCAGTTGTAGTTTCTAAACTTGTTAGATGAGATTTTCATGTCTGTTCAGCAGGATAAACTGCTCTATTAATTAAGCTCAGTCCCATAAATCTCTTCTAACTTGCCATCAAATCCCAAAGAAACCTGGATCACGTTGCTATTGAAATGTGCAGCCCAGGAGAATGGAGTTTAATATTTCATTTGTCTTGTGATGTGACTTGTAAGATGTCATTTTTGCATTGGGAATAAAAATCACCAAGTCTGTCTTTTAATTGTCTTGCACCAGGAAACAAGTAATAAGCTGCTTGTGATTTATAATAATTTGATTTTTAATGAAAACGTATCTGCATGCGTTTCTTGAAAACAGTTTTCTTGGAGAAATAACCTCAGTAAGTCAAAACATAATCAGCTTGGCATTTCATAGCAGAAAGAGATTCTGGTAGGAGTTAGGGGAAGAGGACAGAATAAAAGCAAAAATAAACATTCCACAGAAAACATAGCTAGTGTCACTGTTTTTGTAAATGTTGGATTCCTGCTGCAATTACAATTCAGATTGCTTTTTTTTTTTTTTGCAGAGTTACGATGTACAACTCCTGCAGTCAATCCCTAGGAGGTAGCAGGGCTCCTTGTAATTAGTGTTAGCCAGAGGAAATGAAATTAAGTAACATTTCAGTTGATCATTTTGCATAATAAAGGTTTCTGTGCATTTGTTTGTCTTCACTGAGCAGATGTTAACCTGCAAGAATCTTCTTCCTGTCGTGGGGTGCTCAAACTTTTTCCTTCCACATTTTTGTGGGTCCTGCACTGTTTCAGTTTTCTGGGTTCTTTGAGGGATCACCTTTAAAAGAGGAATTTAGAGTAACTCTCGCGGAACTTTAAGTTATTGGGATGTTGTTACATTTATAGGTTTCTTTTTCTGAGATGGGGATCACAGGATGGTTTGGGTTGGGAGGGATCTTAAAGCTCATCTCATTCCACCCCCTGCCATGGGCAGGGACACCTTCCACTAGCCCAGGTTGCTCCAAGCCCCGTCCAACCTGGCCTTGGACACTTCCAGGGATCCAGGAGCAGCCACAGCTTCTCTGGGCAACCTGTGCCAATATTTCAGCACCCTCATGATAAAACCCTTTTTTTTGTCACCTTAGCTTCGTAAGAGAATAGAGTTTGTGTCCTCTGGGCTGAGGGCAAACCACATCAGAGTGGGGCAGAGGGAAGACTTGATGAGATCCAGGAAATTCCTGATAATCCTGCCCAGTTCAGCTCAGGTTTTCCAAACCACAAAGTGTTCGCTGTTCATGTGGTTTCCAGTATGCAAGTGTTATTTATACACTGACAGAGAGGAGAGAAGGAATGATAAAAATCAGGCAGGCAGCCAGAGCTCTGTAGATTGTATTATTTTTTTTTTGTTGCTCCCATCAAAGGGAGCTGCTGAGATGTCTTTTATCAGCTTGCTTTGCTTTTTCTCACAGAGGTGACGCTCAGCAGCCAAGTTCTGCCTCCTCGTGCTGCTTCTCAGACATTCAGACCCTCTTCAAGTCTCATGCAGACTTTCTTGAGTACCTTTGCTTGTGAAGTTAAGGAAACTTTGCAATCAAACATGGCAGGAGGTGTCGATTCACTGTTGCCTTCAAGTTTTTCTTAGTTCTCAGTTTTTCAGGAGCCCCAGTTTAAGCCAGTTCTGGTATCACTGGTCATGGGAAGATCCCTAGTGTTTAAATTTGCTAGGATTGTCTCAGACACACAGCCAGTGCTTTGCTTAGAAATTACATCCCATCTTTAACCTGGATTTTGCCTGTTGAAATCAGAAAACGAGCAAGTGATCTGAGTTTTCCACTCACTGCTAATTGTGCCATGTTAAGCATGAGAATTTGGCTGAACTACAGATCAGTGATTGGGAGATTCTGCTGTGTCAGGTCACAGGGCAGAGAAAGGGCTGTACTGGAGTCTTTTCATTCATGGAATATGTTAAATGCACTCATTTGTCTTAATTTAAGACTTCCTTCTCCCCCCTCACCCTCCAGTATTATATTGAGTGCTATTGCTCAGATGCTTAAAAGAGGGAGCAAGTATAAACCTTGTGATCTTTTAGAAGTGACTTTTGTGTTTTATTTTAAACAGAGGTTGCTTTGTTTAAAGCAGGTGTTTCTGAATTGGTAATACTACCCCCAGTAAAAGGGGCTGAATTTTTAGCACCAAAAAAGTGCAATTCTTTACAGGAACAGATTAAATTCTTGTAAGAGATTTGGTAAATTGTGTTACAGGAGATTTTGGGGACAGCCTTGCTACATGGATATATAGTGGAAAATGGATCTTTTTGACAGAATTCTTTGATTTTTTGTTTTGCCTGCAGAGCCCCCCACTCCCATCGCCCCTCCGGAGCTCCTGGCCGTGGGAGCCACGTACCTGTGGATCAAACCCAACGCCAACTCCATCATCGGGGACGGGCCCATCATCCTCAAGGAGGTGGAGTATCGGACAACCACGGGCAACTGGGCAGAGACTCACATTGTGGACTCCCCCAATTACAAACTGTGGCACTTGGACCCTGACGTGGAGTACGAGATCCGGGTGCTGCTCACGCGACCTGGAGAAGGAGGGACAGGCCCCCCTGGACCCCCCCTCACCACCAGGACCAAGTGTGCAGGTAGGATTGCTGCTGCTTTGGGACACTTTGGTTCCCTTCCTTGCTGGAGGTGTGCCATCTGAATTGACATTATGAATTGAGATGCATCCTGGAATAGTTTATGTTTTATTCCCTAGGCAGGTGTTGGTTTTATGCATGTGCTGTATTTGACAAACTTTTGCCTCAGTGTGTGGCTGCTTTTTGTTGAAATGGGCAGAGAGGAGAGTTTTCTGACCAAAATTGTTCTTAAGGCCAGTCTGTGATTTAATACTCACCTCTAAGTGCATAACAAAATTTTGCATAACAAGTTCTTGGGTAATGAATCAGGAGTGTTTATTAACACCTTGACACTGATACCAGTTTGAGGGCAGCGTGGTGAAAGAGGAAGCATTTAGTTTTTAAAATGCATTTTTGTGTTCCATTTGATGGAGATGATTCTTCTCCTCACTTCTGACAGAGAAACCTGTTCAAACACTGTGCACCATCCTCCTTTCCTCTTTCATATTGGAGTGGGTCAATTTTGATCCAGAGACAGAAGGAGTCTATCTTCTTTCTAAGTCTTCCCAGGAAAATCTAAAGGATCATGTTCCTCATGTTTCAGATATATTGGCTGTGCACTCTGTTGTCATACATTAATCATTAGCCATTAAGGGAAATCAAGCTCTGCCTGGCAAGAGGATGAGCAAAGCACTTTTTTGCCTCCCAGTTTTTTTCCAGCACACAACTGTCTTCTCAAAGTTTGCATTTTTATAATTTTTTTCCAAGGTCCTTACTGTGGAAGGAACAAAGGACAGAGACTAAAAGGTTGCTCTGCTTTTTTCTATAACCTTTTTTCCCTCCCTACAAATTAGTGGTTTACAGCAAGCGGATTTGAGCAGTGGAAATCTTACACAAAAGTGTCTTGGTTCCAGTTACTTTTTCTGACAAAATATCAAGACTGAAGTGTCTTGAGGAAGGCATCCAGAGCAGCCAAATGCCATCCTGGGATGGGATTAAGCAGGGAAATGTGTTCCTCACCCACTGTCCCTAGCAGGAGCACCCCCAGCAGCACCCCCTTCCTCTACCAAGGGAGGAAGCCTGGCAGGTTGATTGTGTTGTTGGGTGTGAGTGTGGCACATCCTTTATTATACAGGTTATAAATCAGTGAATATTTAGTGTCTGTTTGAGGAGATTTGGTTCCAAGTAAATAAATCTGAGCATGAGGCCCTGGCACAGAGGTGTTTGCCCTGTCCATCAGATGTTTAGAGGCTTTGTGCTGCAGCTTTGTGGAAAGCGTGAAGTGACATGGAAGATGTCCTGGCCTGTTTAGGAAAGTTGGGACATGCTCTGCTGCTCATCTTTTGGCTTTCTTCTCCTTCACTAATGTGGTCAAATTCTCTGACCATCACCAGAAACAACTGCAGGCCTGGCCTGGGACTGAGCATTTGCAAATGGAGATATGACGTGCTGAGATTTGCTCTGTAGCTCATCGTGTTGCCCCTTTGCAGGCACACTCCCTGCAGCAGCCAAACTTCTCTGCATCACCTGTAGAGGATGCTGGCTTTGGTTTAATTCAGGGGTTAAAATAACAGCATGTTGACTTTGTGCTTAATGATGTCTAGTCCTGGGTCCCAAAGTGCTGAGTTTCCTTGCTCGGCTCAGGTATCGACTGACATCGAGAGGGATGACGTGGGTAATTTGTTCAAATTGGCTGAGCCACTTTCTGTTTTCCATCCTATTTTCCTAATGAAAATCTAACTGGAGAAGGTCATTCTGTTAATGTTAGCTGTCATGCAGAGCTTGTTGAGATTGATGGTGATGGCATTTATGTTTTCTTTAGGGCACCGGGTGGGAGAAATCAGAATGATCTTGATCTAAGCGTGGACTTGGAGGGAGAGATTTAACAGCTAAAGATGTGCAACTTGCACCAAATGGCAACTGAAATGACAGACAAGAAAATGCAATTCATTATTCCAATTTCCCTATGTCGTGGAACTCCTTCAAAATACCCCATTTTGAGGATAATTACACAAAACTTTCACGGTAGAGATTTAAAAAAAAAAAATGTGCTGAACTGAGAAAACAGCTCTGCTGCCTTGATTTTCCTGGGAGCACCTAATGAACGGCATCAGGGAAAACTGAAGGGTTTTTAAATAGTGGAGAGATGAGTGATGCTGCTTTTTTCAAGTGAATTTTCTTGGTTCTTTTATTTGTCATTACTTTGCCTTAGCAAGAGAGGGAAGTACCAAACTCCTCCACATTTGCAGGCAATCAGTAGAGCACTGGAACAGCCCTGTTTTACTGCACTGTTTAGTGTTGTGCTGTGTTTATTAAGCCCACAAATAAAGATAACAAAATTGACTGCAGAAGTAATAGTAGAGAATATCACCTGTGCTGGGGGAAGTATTTACTTATTTAAATTGCAAGAAATCAGTGTAACAATAAACAGAACATGTCTGCAACGTTCCAAAATTGAGAAGTCAATGTCCCTTGTACTAAATACTCTTTTCACATAGAGAGAGAGTATTTGTGTTCTGGGAAGGCTGAATAAGTGCTGGCATAGCCTTCAATTTAGCCTTCAGTGTTGCAGTGAGATTCTTATTTAGATATGAAAATAAAAATTAGAAAAGGATTGGGAAGGACTGTGTTTTTCTTCCACTTAAAATCAAGCAACAAGAGCTCATTTACAAAGTTCATTTGTTTTCTGACTGTCAGCCTTGAATCAGAGCAAAAGCATGGCCAGGATGGCTCAGGATGAGCCTAAAGTCATTACACCGTGATGCAGCTCTTACTAAAATCATCCATGGGTTTCAGATTTTTGATCAGACTGAATGCAAGTTGTTTACATGGAGTTGAAAAAATTTTTTCATTAGATAAAACCCCTAAAAACTAATTATGAAAGATCCTGCTTTAAATGAGCACAAAGAAGTTTTATGAAACTGGATAATATCTTATCCAAATTTCTGTAAGCAGTACGTGCCCAGGCATCTGTTACCCACTGGTGATGCTTTTGGTTTTCCCCAGGACAGCATTACAAGACTTGCTTAATATTTGATCTTTAGAAATGATACTGGAAATTAAGTCCCAGCTTGCCTCCTTCCAGGAAAAGCCAAATGCCAAAAAATATGGCAAAGCTACATGAATGATTTTTATTATTTTATTTATTTTTTTTTTACTTGTTTTGAGTTTGAGGTTATTTGTTTTTTCAGAGACTGGGATAGGTTCCTGACTTAGGACAGGAAAAGCTTAAATGACCTTGAGGCACAAACCAGTGAACTGTCAGTCAGAGGGAAGAGTTGCTCAGCAGGGAATGGGGAAAAGAGAGAGAATGCTTAAGGTTAAGACCAGACACAGGGTTGAAGGTTGGTTCAAGGAAAGACAGATATAAAACATTAGTTTTTACCCCCAGAATAACAGGTTGAGGAGATAACAGGATTACAATGGTGTGTTTGAATACAGTTCCCAACAGTGCCTGTATTCAGCACTGCAGTGAGGGGGTTTTTTAGCCCTCCTCTGTAGATAAACAGAGCTCTTTAAAATCCTTGTTTCGTGGGCTTTGTGCACCAGAGTGTGCTTTGGGAAGCTTGAGACTTATTTTCTTCTCTGTGCTTATTGACTGTTCCCCTGCTTTTTTTTTTTTTTTCCTTTCTTCAGTTTTCCACAGAAAAGCAGAATAATGGAAAAGACCTTTGGGGCTCTGGTGGATGGGGGAAAAAGGGCAGAGCTTGCAATTGAGGTCATCATCTTGGGGGGGATCATCATCTGAAAAGTGTTTGCCTTCTGGTGGGACGAACTCAGGCGAAAAGCAAGGCCAGAGAGTAACATTTAAATGAATATTAATAAAGGGACAGAGAAAAGACTTTCTTTACAATTAATATTTAGTCCTGATTAAAATACTGTCTGGAAAGCTGCCTTGAACATTAACTTCCCATTCACTCCATTAGAACACTGGCTGCTTCTTCATCAGTTGTTCAGACTGAAGAAAAGGAGGCTCAGGGGGACCTTGTTGCTCTCTAAAAGTCCCTCAAAGGAGGGTGCAGCCAGATGAGGGTCGGGCTCTGCTCCCAGGGAACAAGTGGAAATGGCCTCAAGTTGTGTCAGGGAAGGTTTAGATGAAAAATTCTTCACTGAGAGGGTTGTCAAGCCCTGGAACAGACCACCCATCCCTGGAAGTGTTCAAAAGGTGTGTGGATGTGACCCTTGGGGACATGGTTTAGTGGTGGACATGGTGGTGCTGGCTTCATGGTTGGACTCGATGGTCTTAGAGGGCTTTTCCAGCCCTAAAGATTCTATAATTCTCTGCCTTTTTGGATGGTGGCAGCAGGTGACTTGTAAAATGAGGAAGGTTTTGTGACCTTGTGGTTTGGAAGCAAGAAACTCCCCAGTCTGACAGCAAAATTGTTTGGGAAGGAATGGGAGGGGAGGAAAAGTCCTGAGAAACCCCATAATCTGCCCCCCAGAAACGTGTGGCAGTGATTCTTCAGGAATGGAACAGGCTTATGGTAATGGAAGGTTTGTCCTCATATGAAAAAATTCCAATGGTTCTCATGCAGCCTATCCCTTAAAATAAGCTGCTGGAGCCTCGGCTAATCAGCAGAGGATGTGATTTAGCTTCTGGAAAAAGGAGCAGTTGTCAAGATCAATACTCAATTTTTTTGTGTTGGCCTAGGGAAATAAAAGTTAGTCTTGAATTATGGAGCTGGATTCAATACTGCTTTTAAAAATGCCCCAGATAAAGCAGCTGATACAAATGCAAATAATCAGAGCATTCAGAGTGTGATATGGTGTAACAAAGTAGTTGGAAACCCTTTTCCTCTGGCTGTTATTGACAGGCACTTTGTTGCCATGAAGTCTTGGGAAGTTTAGCAGTAGTAAGCAGCTTTTGCCCCTTTTTTTGTCATATTGAAACTATATTTTCAAATTTATAGAAGTATTTTTGTCTTTTGCTCTGTTACAAATGTTAGGAAAAGGAGCTGTTTGTGTGCTGTTATGAAGTGCATGAACTGAACAGCCACAAGTATGTGCACTGAGTTAGTGTGAGCTCAGAAATAATTCCTTCTGGTTGAATTTTAAGGTGATATCTCCCATTGAATAGGAAATGTTCACATCTTAATGTTGAAAAACTGCTGCCTTCATTTTCTTTTTCAAGCTTATAGTAAAAAAAACTAATTAAAACTCAGGTCTGTGAGTCAAAGCCCTGCACAAATGGCATATCAAGTGATTTGAAAGAGTGTTCTGTACAACCAGTGTGTTGGTGTTACTGAAATCACTGATTCACTGACTGATTTAACTTGGAGCTACTCTAAGCCTTGTGCTCAGACACACATTCATTTCCCTATTAATATTAAATCTGAACTCTTAGCTCCAGTCTCCTGTAACTTTAAATGGAGACAGTGGGGAAAACAGATGCTTTTTTGGCAAGTGAAGGAAAACCTTGTCATGGAGTCATGGGATTCTACAATATCCTGAGCTGGAAGGGACCCTCAAGGATCATCAAGTCCAGCTCCTGGCCCTGTACAGACACCCCAGCAATCCCACCCTGTCCCTCAGAGCGTTGTCCAAACCCTCCTGGAGCTCTGGCAGCCTTGGGGCTGTGCCCACTGCCCTGGGGAGCCTGGTCAGTGCCAACCACCCTCTGGGGGAAGAACCTTTCCCTGAGATCCAACCTGACCCTGCCCTGACACAGCTCCTTGCTCAAACCTTACCTGGGTTTCTGTGCTGGGAAGGGCTGGGGGGGACTTTGCTTCCCCAGCTGTGTAAGGTGAGTCTCTGCAGAGCCTGTTCCACCCGTGCTGGGGTTTGCTCTCACTAAATTCCCTGAGCCAAGGGCTCGTGTAGCCCAGTGAAATGCAGGTGTTGTTCCCTCAATGGCATCGTTCCCAAGAGCTGCAGGTGAAATGCTGGGAATGACACAACCTCAGCTCTGAGTTTCCATCTGTGCATCCCCCAAGGCCTGTGAGACCAGTACCCCTTCCAGGGACATTCCTTACATTCATAATAGAAACTCTGCTTTTATTTCACCTCCATAGCCTTTGGCACGTCAGCTAGAGACAGAAGAGTTACAATATTCCTTCATTTTGGACCTTGATCCCCAGTTTGTGCTTGGAAACAGCCTGGTAGCATTGCTGAAAGACAGAGGCTTCATCTACGTCACATCCTAACAGCTGAAGTCCCTCTGTGTGCAAGATGATGATTTTTCCCTGCCAAATGGATTAAATAGATAATAAGTGTATCTTTATTTCTGCTTTATTCTTTCCCCCTCCTCACTTAATGTTTGTCAGAGTAGAAAGGCAGCAACTACTCTTAAAATAAGAGCTGAGAGAAAAGGTGAAGTGTTGGTTGATGACACACATTTTGGGGCTGTGAGCAAGTCCTCTTTGAGGAACCATCACTATTGAGTTATGGGTGTGTTGGCTGCAGAAATATGGTTGCCCTGGAAAGACACCTTCCAGGACTAGAGGATAGGTTGGTTCTATGAATTATTTACTGGAAAGGAATTGAAAAAAAAGGAGCAGCTCTGTTGTCTGAGGTATAACAACAGTGGCAACCTACGTGGAACAGGAGGAATTTGGGAGGAGAGGGGGAGGTGGTTAAATGGTGAAAGGGAAGCGGAGGGTTTTGGTGCACTTTGGGTGACTGAGTGAACACAGGAGTCCTGAAAAACCAGATTGTTGGAGCTGACAAGAACCATCCAAAGTTCAGGCACTAAACTGTGTGTGTTGGAAAGCAGCAACATCCAGAGGAGGGGCTGGGATTTACTGCTGGAGCACATCTGATGGAAATCTGATATTTGTTTCAAGCAGTGACCAATCCCTGAACATTCCCAAGTCTCACAAAGCATGTCCCCTATTGCCTTTAACCATGGGACATATGGTGAGGAATTTTCTTTATCCTGATCCCTGCAGAAGATCAGCTTTTTGTCCTGAGGCCTGGGGATTGATTGCCCTTATCTTAGTCTGCATAAATACAGTTCTGAATATAAAGCCAGTCATAATAGTGCTTTGGTCTGAGTACTTTTTTTTCCGGAGGGATTTTGCTCTTGATGGATTTAAATTCTAGGGATTTACTTTTTTTGTCTGCAAAGGAAGTTTGTTATCCAGAAATGTTTTATTTTTATTATTTTTATTTATTAGGATGAAGTCTAGTTATTAATTTCCAACATCACACTGTTTCTACCTGGTGGTGTTGATGTTTAATTTAATGGCTTCCCAAAATGTGATCTGAATATAGCATTATTTCTGGAGTGGGCAGGCTGGGCAGGAAGATGACAAGTTCCATAAAGGCATGAGGCTCTCATGCCAAAACCAGTTCTCACTAATGATGGGAGCTCACAATTTCTTCCAGAGGAAGTGAACCTTCCCAGCACTTGGTTTCACACCAGCTGGATTTAGGACATTGTTCTTTTTGATGTTTCTTGTCTCCTGAGTTCTGTCCAGGCTTCCTCCCAAACAGCCATTCCTAATCTGAAGAGGCAAAAATGGAAAGAGAGAGGGAAAAAACCAAAACAAAACAAAAAGCCCAAAACAACAACAAAACCCCTGTTCTGCTTTGTTGGACTCAGAGAAATCCCTGGGTGCTGTTTGACTTAGTGGTATTATGGATGTGAGGCAGCTGAACATCTGTTGTGTGAACACTGCTCCTCTAAGCAAAAAGTGGGTTTGAATGAAATTTGGAGTGAAAACAAACCAGTTGGATTTGTTGCAGTTTTTCAAGGCTGTATTTCTACAGCTTGAGGGACTGGAGTGTGTCTGGAGAAGGGAACAGAGCTGGGAAAGGGGCTGGAGCAGCAGGAGCAGCTGAGGGAGCTGGGGGGGCTCAGCCTGGAGAAAAGGAGGCTCAGGGGGGACCTTCTGGCTCTGCAACTCCCTGACAGGAGGGGAAGCTGGCGGGGGTCAGGCTCTGCTGCCAGGGAACAAGGGACAGGAGGAGAGGGAACAACCTCAAGGTGAGCCAGGGGAGGCTCAGGTTGGAAATCAGGAGGAATTTCGTCATGGAAAGGGTGGTCAGGCATTGGAATGGGCTGCCCAGGGAGGTGGTGGAGTCCCCACCCCTGGAGGTGTCCAAGGAACAGCTGGACATGGCCCTTAGTGCTCTGGTCTAGTTGAGAAGGTGGTGATGGGTCACATGTTGGACTTGATGACCTTGGAAGTCTTTTCCAATCGGAAGGATTCCTGTGATTCCATGTGAAATATGCTGGGCACACACATGAAGGCTCTGTACAGGAAGGTCACTGACCCACCAGGCCCACATGGATGTTTTCAGATGTTCAGGGCTGGAGCCTGGACACAAGTGGTGCACAGAGCAACCAACCCAGCATTCCAGCAGCTCCTGTGTTCCCAGGCCACCATGGTTCAGCAGAGAACTGGGCTCTTGTCTTTGTGCACAGCACAGTGTTGTTTGAACCTTCTGGTGTGCATTCAGATAATTGTGTGGCTGCTCTTTTCAGCTCTCTTAACAAAACTGTGCAGAGGGGGAAGCAACACGAGCAGATATTTGATGTGTTAATAACTTCTTTCCTACTTGCTTATGCAGCTTCACTTCAGTGTTCTCAGTTTAAGGGTTTCTCCATTGTAGTCCTAAAAACGTGACTGCACAGGACTGTATCCTTGGCTTGTGCAAACCTGGCACTGATTTACCTGAGTCAGCCTTTTACACCCACTCAAAATCTGCCCCACAATTTGTGAAAATGGGCCAGGCATTTTTTTCCTTGATTGTCACTCAATCCCCTGCGAAAAGGCAGTTATTTAAATTTCATGGTGTCTTTTAGTCTTCAGTTAAGAGGCATCTTCCATAAAATTTCATCCCTTATTACCATGTTATTATGGCTTCTGTTGGTTTTTGGAGGGTGAGATGAGATGATCGTTTCCAGATGTCGCTTTATCCGAGTGTGAAGAGCCCAGTTAGTGGGAGGAAACTGGGAAGGAGGATGCTGTGTGTGTGTTCTTGCAGTGCATGTGTTATCCATTGAACTCCCACCGAGGAGTCCCTGTGCCTCCTCTGTGTAACATAAACCATAACTCATCCTGGGAGTGAATGACAGACCCAGCCTTGCAAAGCCTTCATTAAGGATTTGCATAGTCATGATCCCATCTTTGTCCTGGGACAAACACTGTTCCCTGCTTCCTGCTCATGTTTCTCTTGTTGCTTTTCCAAAGGCAGCTTGAAACATAAATGCTTTTCATTTTTTAAATGTATTTTTAATATACACAAGTCAGCAATAAAAAGCACTCAAATAATAAGAGATGCTGAGAGTTTATGCGCTGGAAGTGCCCAATTTAAAATGTTTCAAAGAATAAAATGCACGTTAATTGGCTTTCCTGGATGCTTTACTGTATAATACAAAAGCCAGGCAGAGGCGAAAGGGAAGAAAGCACTACATTTTTACCATGTTAAGGCTTTTAACCCTGAGGCATTTGCAAGGCATTTAGGAACAGCTCTGTTCCTTACATGTTCAGCTGTTTTACATTTTGTCGTAAATATTTTACCCTTTTATTTTTCCCCCGTGGACTCTGAAATATTGAGATGAACATGACTTCTTGTTTAACACTTGACAATTTATCCAGATGAGCCGGGGCGTTGCACAGCTGGGGAAAAAGAAAAAAAGGAAAAAAAGGCATGTCGATGTCTTAAATCCTGCTGCAGAACCAGCAGATGGAGCATGAGAGTGCAAAACGTGCTTTGCAACGGTCTCTCTGTCTGTCTGTCTGTCTGTCTGCAGGAGTACAGTGCATTTTCACACTGGTTGAGCTTGAAAACGGACTTTTAAAATTCTTTTTTTGCCACTTATTCTGTCCATGGGCATTTCTGTGACCTGTTACCTGCACGTGCCAAAGCCAGGAGGGAAGCAGAGCTCTCCTTCCCCTTTGTGGGGTGCAGGGATCCCTTGGTATCCCAGTTCACATTACACAGGTGGAGAAACAAAGACCCCCAATCTCCCCAGACTTTGGATCGTGATTCCAACTGATTGCCATGGCCATGGGATGAGTTTATGCACTTAGCCACCCTTTTAATTATTTGTTATTCAACTGAGCACAGTGAGGAAAAGGAAATGCTTTCAGTTCCTTTTAACTTAGTTTTGCTTTTTAGTTTTAAAAGCTAAAAGCTTAAAAGCTTTGCCTTTGTCTTTTTTCTTTTTCTTTTTCTTTTTTTTTTTTAATATTTATCTGTTTTTTTAAAAAATATGAAGCAGTGGAATATGACTTCAGAAATAATGCTGAAGTACAGACCACAGCTGTGACTGCATCAAAGCACTCAAATATTGCTGGAGAGGCTTAGAGGCCTGAGCATCCAAATCAGCCTGACAGTTGTTATTACAATGTATTTCACTCAGGATCCACAAATCCTCATTTTGGCTGCCAATAATCCTTCAAATTATTAAACTGAAATCTTGGTGCAGAGACCATCAGAAAGGGTTTAAAGCAAGACCACAGCTCATAAGATAACAACATCTGAAAGCCTGAACATCATCATTTCCTCCCCATGGCACTTGGAAGGGTTTTCTAGCATTTACTAGAGAAGGGGAAAAAAAAAAAGGAGGGAGGTAGGTCTTGCAAATTAGATCCAAACCTCCAGAAATTGATTTGTCAGTTAATGAAGTTTGACAAAAATCTTTGGTGAGCTTGAAAGATTAGATTATATATCAAGGAACTCCACCACTTTGAAGATAAAGCCTTCAACTGATACATTTATATAATGATGGTTTTAATGGGAAGATAAACTGTTGGCATGAAGTTGGCTGGTTTAACAGAGCAGGGAGTGAGGCAGAGGAGTGGGATGCCAAATTTGAGCAAGGAATAGTGCACCAAAGGCAATGTTATGTATGAACTGCTGTGTGTACTTGTGTAAAAACAGTTATTCCCAATTGGTTTTAGCCTCTTCAGATGGATTATTTTTTGACTTACTATAGGAATAAATCTTTCCACCTGCTGTTCTCTAGGTCACTTTGCTGTAGTGTTTATGTTTTCATTCATAACGCATTCCCCTGTAAAAAGATCCACATTGTTCTTTTTCCTGGACAGAAAGAATCCCATGTCACTAAAGAAACTGTGTAAGTCTACAACTGTGATGGTTTTTCCTTTCCCATAAAATTAAACCCGTCCTATGGCAGTTCAGACTAAGCAGGTACCCTTGTTGCTATAAGAGAGCCCAGATGTCTTTTGGGTTGTTGTCTGATAGATCAAATAGATTAAAATCTTGCTGTCAAGTGTTGTGTGTTGCATCCTGTAATTTGCTTTGCGGTGATGGAAGGGGGTTTGGGTGATAAGGATTAAGTTTCTTGTAAATACTGATTCCCATCACATCCCAGCATGAATATTATCTTTTTCTTCAGAATCAGCTGTCAGTACACTCGTACACGTTTCAGTTATAAGGCTTCCCTTTGCTTTGTGAAAACTCAGCTTTCCTGGTTGTGGTCTCTTTCTTGCTCCTCTCAATAAATCAGGAACTGCAGAGTTAAAAGATGAACTTTGCAGTACCCGACATAAAATCTGCAGAGTGAAAATGAGTTTTTTCTGTCTACTTCTGTGCTCCCATTTATGTTGTGAAGCTGTTTTCAATAGTTGTTGCTTTCAATTAGTGTTGTGAATGTGAACTCCACACAGGCACCTTCTGCCAGCCTTCCACTGCCTGGGAAAGGCAAGTCAGAGCTTCCCCCTGGTCCAGCTGGCACAGCAGAGCAAATATTTACTTATTTTCACACAGAGGCAAATATCTCAGTGTAAAAGAGTTGAGATCAGGCTCTGCAAACAGGTGCTTCATTTTGGTATGTTATGCTGCAACCCATCAGGCATTTATATTGAATTTTCCAAGCCTTTCAGTGCTGGCACTGGTGGGACTGAGGCTCACAGGTTGGTGTCAGTGCTCCTGGGGTTTCAGACTTGGTTAATTAATGTGAGTGATGGTTTGTCTGTCCCTATTTGTCTCTGCTTGTCCCAGTGTAAAAGATGCTCTTGCTTTTAACAAGAAATAATCTCCAACCCTAACGATGGTGGCCAGTGCTGAAAGTGATATTACCTTGTTAAAATACTCTTTAGGCTGTAGAAATGTGTGCTCAGGGCATAATCATAATCTGCTTGTTTTTTCCAGCCTTTTCTCTGCCACAGGGGTGTCCCTGGGCATGAAAACACTGAAATGTTTTAAAAATCAGTGCTGGTTATTGATAGAGGGGAAGGCAGAGCATTGTCTGTGGTGCAGGTGTGTTAAGTAAAGGTAACTTTGTGAAAGGTACAATGTCAGAACCTAAAAAGAAAGGAGTGGTGGGGTGTTTTTACTCTAAAATACTCTTAAAATACTTTTCCAACAGCATGGTGTTTGCTGGAGTGTGTGTTTTCTGTTCTAAATTGCTTTAGAACTGTTGAGTTTCTTTGTTCAGGAAAATAGGTGTGTTTTTTTCTTTTTCTGTTTGAGCAATTTGGGCTGAACTATTTGCACAGCATCACCTTAATTTGGACCATTCCTTGTAAGAACAATAAATAAAAATGAAGGAACATTTGTTCCTATATTAGTTCTTAAGCCATAATGTTCCAGTAGCAATCAGGTCCTGTGACCACCTCCAATTATTTGCAGCACAGGGCTCTGAAATCTCCGTCCTTTGCCTTATTTATCACCAAAAGTTCTTTCCCGTGAGGTCAGCACTGGATGAGGTTGGTGGGAAAGAGATGAATCTTCATTTAAATGCCCTCCAGAGTACTTAGCCTTCAGAAACAGCAATATTTTAAAGAATGGGTAGTGAGGTTTGCTTTTTTCCAATACATTTCCCTCATTCAGAGTATGGAAAAGCACCTTGCAAATGATTCAGCCTGTCTTTGTCTGTGAGTGCTGTGGTGTGGCTGGGATTACCCAATCTCAGATCTGGCAGTGTTGGTCTCTCCAGAAGGATTTATGAAATCCCAGTTTAAATTAGTGAAATAGAAGGGATTATGAGGTTCCATGCTATTCATCTCACCAGAATATTAGCATTTTCTCTTGTATGAATATCAGGAAGGATATTGTCAGAAGAATACGATGCTCTACATTAGGGAGGAGTCACCAGAGTTTTCTGCAGTTGCCCCTGAGCTCCAGAATTGTGTTTTAGTTTTTCAAGCCAGGGGAACAGCCCTGCCCTTCCCCTGCTCCAGGGAAGCAGGTCCAGCAGCCATGGGGCAGGTTCTGTGTTCCTGCTGCAAGAAATAGGATTGAGGAGGCCACTAAGAGGATGAGAGGGATGGAACAGCTCTGCTGTGAGGAAAGGCTGAGAGAGTTGGGATTGTTCATTCTGGAAAGAGAAGCTTTGGGGTGACCTAATTGTGGCCTTCCTGTACCTGAAGGAGCTACAAGAGAGATGGAGAGAGACTATTTACAAGGGCTTAGAGTGGCAGAACAAGGGGGAATGGGCTCACACTGACAAAGAGAGTAAGGTTAGATTAGATATTAGGAAGAAATTTTTCTGTGAGGGTGGGGAGGCCCTGGCACAGGTTGCCCAAAGAAGCTGTGGCTGCCCCATCCCTGCAAGTGTCCAAGGCCAGGTTGGACGGGGCTTGGAGCAACCTGGGCTAGTGGAAGGTGTCCCTGCCCATGGCAGGGGGTGGAACAAGAATGATCATTAAGCTCCCTCCAACCCAAACCATTCCATGATTCTATGACTGAGCTCCCAAACCTTTGGTCCCTGTAAAACAGCTTTTCCTCCCTCAGGGCTGTATTTCCCTCTTGGAGCAGCACCTGTCCCACACTGACCATCCCACTTGGTGCAATCAGTTTTATCCCTTCCACCCCTTTCAGTTGGATTGCTTGGATCTTTCCAGTTGTCAGCAAATCTTAACAGCTGTTCTCTTAGCCCAGACATTCCCACCTGGACATCTGTGTTTACCTGACCATGTATTCCCCACCACAGGTAAATAACTCTAAAAGGAGGTTATCCTCCAGAGGTCAGACGAGAAAAGACGGATGAGATTAAATTGCTGCCTGAGTTACAGACTTCATAAACATGATGCAGAAATCCCCTGTCTTCACCACAGGAGGACAAACCCTTCCCACACTGTGCAGAGATTTAAACAGGAATCACAAAATGGCATTGCCTCTGATCCTGTGCTTGAAGGTGTTGACAGATAGGAATGCTTTTAAACTCAGATGCCTTGAAGACTTTATGAAACAAATTCTACCTCGGGTTTTCCCCAGGGTTAAGGACCACGGTACTGATGGGGTGTCACCTTCAGCATTTCCTTCAAATTTGTCTTCCTTAAAGCAGTCAGGCTGAAGTAGCAAATTGTAGCCTGCAGCATTCCATCTGTTCCTTGCTGAGAGCACGAGGGCAGTGTGGGATGCTCTGGGCCCCCTTCACACCGCTGCAGGTGACCTTGTTGTGTGTTCAGAGCACAGAGACAACAATAATGTGGTCACGTTCTGGGCAGCAAAGCTGAGTGATGCTCAGTCTGTGTTGATCAGTCTATCCTTAGAAACCCTTTCTGCTTTGCTTTAGTGATATTTGTAAGAGTACTGCTGGTCCAAAGAACTCAAAAGTACTGAGTCAGAAGCCAGCTCTCTCTTCCCCACTCTGTACATCATAGACTTTCACTAAATGTAGTCTGTTTTTTTTCCTGTTTTTTTAAACCTTCCTTTTGCTTTTCCTTTCATGGGGAGGTGTCAGTCACAAATCACTCATTGCAGAACTGCAGGCATTGACCCCCCTGCTTCAGGCTGCCATCTGTGTTCCTCCTGTCTGCACTGCTCCACCTCAGCGTGGAAAACCTTTCTGTGGTGGCAAAACCTCGTCCTTTCCTTGTGAGGAAAGAGGAAAACGGGACTTCGTTTTAGCTGTGTAGTGGGCGCATGTCCAGTTTGGGCAACAAGCAGATTAAGGTGGGGGCAGGTTGCTAAAACAACTCGGTTGGATCTGCTGCCTTTTGCCCTCGTGTCCAGTCCCAAGGGGGTCAATAGATGGTGGAATGTGCGGAGCCAGAGCCTTGTGCTTGGCTGTGAACCCGGCTGGAAGTGCTTTCTCCAGCCTCGAAGAGCTGCTGAGAAAGAAGTTTCCCTCACTGCCTACATCTGCTCTTTTTGCTGCAGTGGAGGGGAGATAGAAGAAGATGTGTTGTCTCTCAGGAACGCCTTTGCTGCCGCAGGAAACCCGCGGCGCTGCGGCCTGCTCTGATCACACCGAGCTCAAACAATCCCCGCGAACTTTCCGGGTTCTTACAGAGGTACCCACCAAATTACAGAGCTCGCAATAATTTTAGCTTCGCTTACAACTCAAGTACCATCCCAGACTGTCTGGGGAGCCTGGCTCCGTGCAGTGTGTTGTGTGTGCTGGAAGGGAAGTGTGGGAGCCTCTGGATCCCCGTCAGGCTGTGTGATCTGCAGAGCTCTGCGTGTCCCGCGCTGCTGAGGAGGCACGTGGGAGGAAGATGCTCCATCCTAGACACGTTCATGAGGGGAAGATTTGACACTGTGCTGGTTTAAAGGTAAACCAGCAGGGGAAATGAACCTAACTCAAAAGAGAGATTATAAATCAGAATAACAGTTTAATAAAATAATACAATAAGTATGATTATACAGACAAACAACTGGTTTTAACCCACAAAACCCAAATGTATAACCCAGCACCCTGGGGCGTGGACAGAGTGGTGTTTGTTGGGCCCCCCTGAGTCCAAAGTAAAAGAAGAGGGGAAAAACCTGTTGGTGAGAGTGCTGTTGCAGTCTGGTTGACAGTGGTGGTCTGCAGTCTTCCTCTGGATCCCACGAGTGGTTAAAAAAGTCCCAAGACCCCAAGATTATATACCCTCCAGTTCAGGCAGGAATGCCCAGTGCCTCCCTCAGGGCAGGGAGTTCCACAATGGGTGTGAGGACAGGAGCACCCTCCTATCTCACAGGCCTATTAAGACCCAGTTTACAGCCTGAGGAGTCAGGGCTGCTCTGGGCAGAGGGTGTAAATGGTCTGTTGATAACAATTTCTGGGAAATGGCATGGAAGGCTCTAGAATACACAGTTTTGGGTTACACCCATCCAGTGATGAACTGGTCCCAACTGTTCTAACTAGGACAGACACGAAGCTTCAGAAAGCACTGCTTCTTGTCAGCCTTTACGTTGTGTTGTACTGGGTTTTTGTGTACGGTGGTTTTGGGGGTTTATTAATGTTTATTTAAGGGGGGAGGAGCAGTGGATGTCAGGAATGCTGTGGAGCTCACTGTGGATATAGCAGTGCTGCTCAGCTTTTACATTATCATCCCTCACTTGCGTTTCCTTTATTTTCTTTTAAATTTTACTATCTCTCATCTAGTGAAAGAGAAGTATTTGAATTACAGAGCTGAGCTGTTGCTTCATCCTGTGGGAATAAGAGCTTGGCTTCTCCTCCCCTCCAAGCACAGTCTCAGATCTCTGTTTCCTTTAAGTGCTGTCCCAGCTTTCAGCTGTTGAGTGCTGTTTGCTTTGACTGGTGTGTTAATGGGTAGTGAGCCCTGCTGCCTTCAGGTTCCAGGGATTGTCCTAGGAGGATGAGGCATTATGGAATAGGGTTGGTTTTTTTTCATCCTACAAATTGTGTTGTCTGTGTAAGACCTTTGGGTTATAATTAGTGTTCTTAGGAACTTCATGGCATGGTATACAAAGCATTTTCAAATAATAACTCAGCCATTATATCATTCCTTAGATACAACTTCATAGCTGGGAGCAACTTGCCTGAAGATCTGAAGTTAAAAAGTTGTGTGTTTGTAGGGAGAGGGAAGTAACCTCTGAGTAAAATGTATGGCAATTATAAATCTAAGTCATATCCCTTACTTAGAAGCAGCTTTGGGGAAGATCTCATTATTTGATACCATATAATGTATTTTTTATAAGAACATAAGTTGGGGACATTTTGTTTCTGCAGAACATTGTATAAAGAAATCGGTTCCTGCCCTGTGTGTGTGTCTGAACATATCTGTGTGAGTGCTCCACAGAATCTGCCACCTTCTGTGTTTGTGCTGGGGGAACCTGATCCGTGTCAGGGCTCAAACACCCTGACACAGCACTGATCAACTGATGTGAGAACAGACTGGGCAGTAAGTCGTGGAGAGCAGCCCTGGGAGAGCTGGTGTAGCACTGGCACAGGTTGCCCAGAGAAGCTTTGGTTGCCCCATCCCTGGAAGTGTCCAAGGCCAGGTTGGATGGGGCTTGGAGCAACCTGGGCTGGTGGAAGGTGTCTCTGCCCATGGCAGGGGGTGGAATGAGATGATTTTTAAGGTCCCTTCCAACCCAAACCATTCCATGATTCTATAATTATAAATACAGAAAGAGGCATAAAATGTATTAAGATCATTGCTATGCCATTGCATTAAAATTTGGAGAAGAGGCTCCAGCCCCCAGATATTGCAGTTTACTTCAGTGGCATTTCTCCTCCCTGATTCCTCAGATAATCACTATTAAATTTATTTAGGCAGTATATAAATATTTATTTATATAACTGAAAAAGAAATGTGAAGATTGTTGCTGTTTTCAGTGTGGCTGAAGCTGAAGTAGCAGATGAAAGAGGAGGAATCCACCTAATTATTGCCTGATTCTAAGCGTTGGTGTTCATGTGTGAAGTGTTAGTGATGTAATTAAAGTGGAGGAGAAGCAATGGAATTTTCCTGCTGTCAAAATGTTCAGCTTAACGTATAACAGGGAAAACAGAGAAACTTTGTTAAGCTTTCCATGTTAATCAGTACTGAAGAGCTATTTTCCTTCTAATACCATCTGCAAACCTCCATCAATAGTGTGCAAGTGTTGATTGGATGTTACAATACTTCATTTTAATTAGACTCCATAGGACACAGTTAAAAGGTTGATGGGGGAAGATGTTATAGCAGTAAATATTATGGCACATTTGGAGAGGGAAAGGGTGAGAACTTCTGTGTTGGATATAACTAACACTCCGTGCTCTGGGACACACTTGTCACTGCTGGTGACTGCAGAAACCTGGTGATAAATTGCATTTCAGCCTGGTGGATCTTCCTCAGGGGACTGGTTTGTCACTGGAATGCCCTGGTGAGGCAGATGCAGCAGCCTGGGCTGTGTTAGTGTTACTGGGTCTCTCTGGCAGGTGAGTGATGGCCACGTGGGTGCTGGGTCCACACCCAGGGGACACCAGTGGGGTCAGGGCTGAGCCCCTCTCAATGTGCTCTGGCTCAGGAGGTTCCTTCCATGAGGACTTGGTGACACGAGGAGCAGCTTGAGAGGCAGGAGGAGACCAAGGAAAGATGCACTCAAATGACTGTCCCAGTCCTTTAGTTCCAGGATCTGGCAGCGGTGCTTTTATTGGCATCTTGATTTTATTTGTTGATAATTTTCTTTACAGCCCATAGCCTGTTCAGAGAATCTTTAGCCCTTTACTTTGTGCTTCGTTGAACTCAGAGTTCTTTTTCTGGCTGTTTGGCTGTAACTCACTGCAGGGTCAGCAGGTTGTGGCATTTATTCACACTAAATACTGAACAGGCACTAAAGCCTAATTAGAAAACAGAGCAGCTGCCTTCCTAACCCTGCACGGGGTAGGGGGAGTGGTTCCAGTGAAATTAAGTGACCTGGTCTAGCTTCTAAAAATAAAGACATAAATAAAACCTGTGGCAAATGTGGTTTTCAGTCCTGGCCCGAGCAGTAACTCTCACATTTAAAATGCAGTGCAGGTTCTCACCTGGGTTCTCAGTTACTGGTTCTGCCATCCCAAGATGAGACAAAATGAGGTTTCGTCTTGTGTAGTAGGTGGCAGTTTGAAGCATTAACTACTGTGGAAGAAGATTTGAAAGGCAATTTCCCATCTCAATTTTCTCTTCAGTCATTAAAATTCATCTTCAGTTCTCGAAACATCCAAATTTCTGCTCTGCTTAGGAATCTGGATTGAAGATCTTACAATTGTTCACTGCGCTGAACATCCCTTAAATTTATGGCAAAGTGTTCAACACAGTTTTACAAGCCATCCATGAGTCTCCAGATTTATCTTTAGAAGTTTAATTTTTTTCCCTGCCAAATGGATGCTAATCTCTCTATGAACCAAGTTTAAAACTACTTCAACCTGAAGTTACTTCTTTACTTTTTACTTATTAGACTTTCTCCCTGCTCAAGCACTTTGTTACGTGTCTGTCTTCAGGTAGGACATGCTCTCACTTCTTAGTCCCTCAGTTTTTTAATGTATTTTTAAATGGATTGCCCTGTGGTACTAATCACTGGCACAGTCAGGTGAGTGGTGTGAGGAGCTGGAGTGTGCTGTGCTCCATCATGCATTAAAAACACATATTTGAGAAGTGAGGAGATTCAAAGTTTGTCCTTAAAGTGCGGAAGAGGATAAAAATAACTTAATAACTGTGCCACTTTATTTGAATTTAAAATAGCCCTCCTTTTAATTCATAAAAAAAGAGTTGTCAGGCTTTGGGTGACAGAGGGTGATGAATTTGTGTGGGAGTGTGGACTTCCTGTGCCTCCTTTCTTTAGGAAGCTTGTGGAAGGGGAATAACCTTTTGTCATACTCATGTCACATTTTATTTTGGCTTAAGACTGATGAGAGAAGAGAGAAATCTGGCTGTCAAGAACAGCCTGTCTCCTCTTGCCTGTCTTTTTTGTTCCTCTGATCCTGCTTCTGCTGTTCCTTGGAGTACAGGAGAGGCAAAGCTCCAGTTAATCCCAGCAGAAGCATCTTGGGGGGCTTTTTGTCTGGCTTCTGATGCCAATTCTCCCTGAATTTTGACCACTGCAGTGTTGTACTCTCATCTCTCCTTAATTCTGGCTCCACAACACACTTTATTTTGATAATTATGTTTAACTCTACGACTAGTTTGACTGTGAGCACTCAGTGATGTGTTAATTCCCCTGGGATATGGGAGCTGTGCCTTTTTTATGTCCAGACAATAAACCTAATAAATGATAATTTCAAAGTTTTAAGGTTAATCACAACACTCTTTTCAAGGTGCTGTGATGAAATTACTGGAAAGGGAAACATGGGCACAGACAGGATTTATGTCTGTCCTTACCATGACACTTGTCTCTCCTGGAACACACATGAGGGTATGAGGAGGTTCACGTTCTTCTCTGAAGTTATTTTGTGTTTAAAGGCAGACACCAAAAAAGAGGGTTAAATGGCTGGTGAGAACTTCTTCTTTTCTTCCTTAATTTTTTTCTTTGATTGTGCCCATAATTGTGTGCTGCTTATTAAGTAGCCAAAGGCCTTTTGAAAAGTCCTTTCATTTGAGAAAGATGCCAGACAGAGCTGCTCGTGAAATAATTACAGAAAATGAGTGTTGATGCATGTTTTGACTCTGCTGCAGAAGCAATTCTGTCTTCTCTAGTTGAAGTAATTACATTTGTTTCTAAATAGAGGAAGAGAAATGGTAATTGTCAAAAAAATGCATAGATCTCACTTCTAGGTTTGTGTAGTGGCAGATAGATGGGTAGCAAAAAACTAATTATGATATTAGTGTAGTCATTATTGTGTGTTATTCATTGAAGTGAGGGACCATTACTGAACACATTGAGTCGTGAAGGATTTGTGGGATTTACAGACTCCTTTACCTGGTGGTTACTTTCTTTAGCACTGAGGAGTATAACCATTTTTATAGTTTGTTAATAATTAATATAATATAGAAATCTGCAGGGACTCTCTAGCTATTAATTACTTTTTTTCCTCCAGAGAAAGAAGGTTTTCAGTCACTGTGAACCAGAATCCTCACACTGGGGAGAGTAGAGCTTATATTTTCTGTGCATGTGAAGTTTTTTCTCACTTCAGATGGCTGGGGAGGGGGGGAATTGTACCAGCAGCTGTGATGATGCATTTGCTGGTTTTGGAGGGGGATAGAACTGCTGTGTTTTATGTGGGTCAGGAAACAGTCATGAGGCAGCAGCACTGCTGTTATCCCAGGCCTGGAAGCGCTGTCAGTCAGCTCCCATTTCACCTTCCAGCACTTAAAAATTGTAAGGAATACGGGTGCTCACACACAGATGAGCATCCCTGTGGTTTTGTTGCAGTGTCAGATGATGTGAGAGCTTCCTGCCTTCAGTGAGGACAAGGGTTAAGTGTGTATCAGGGAGAAGAATTTCCAAGCATTGTCTGGGAAAGTCTAGGTTGCAGCTCAGGCTTGCTGCTGATGGATGCTGTTGGCATTTGGGGCTTGAAAAGCTCTTGTGTTCCTGGTCTGCAAGGTAAACTAGAATTCCTGGAAATATAGATGAACCTGCAGCGGACAAAAGAAACTCCTGCTAGAGAATCCTGCTCCTTCCACCTGAAAACAGTAATTCTGTGCCTACCAACATCCAGCAGGCAAGGAAAACGAGTCATGCATGGCACAGGTGCCACATCCCAGCTCCTGGGAGAGCCACAGGTCCTTGCAACAACCAGCTGGACAGGCAATACCTGGGAGTAAATGAGGCCTGTAGGGCAGGAGTTGGCTTTCCTAAATGTCACAGTGCTGCTGCTGAGCACAGAGCTCTCCCAGGGCCTGGTGAGGTCAGAGAGGTCATGGTTCAATGTGCTGGACATGGAATTGTCCTCCAGGCCGTGCTGTGACACTTGTTCTTCTTGCTGTCACCTTCAGTCCTTCCCAGTCTGGGGATGTGGGGCAGAAATCTGTTCTTCTGGCCCCTGGATTCAGGTGACTGAAGTTACCCAAGGTGAGGGTGAGTGGAGGGATCACACGTGTTGTCACTCCCCTGTGACCATGAGCAATACTCTGACCTGCTGGGACGAGGCTCTGGCACAACTGGAAGCCTGGGCTGACACACAGACAACTTAGAGAAAAGTTTTAGGTGAGTCCCTTAACATCCCAACAATAATCTCACTTCCAAAGCCTCCATGCCCTTTGTGTAATAATGGGAATTTTTCCCTAATTGTAGGTCAGGAAGGGCAGGTTTTTGATGAAGACAAATTTGGCTGTGTTGATAAAAGTGGGCTTTGTGAGATCAGTTCTGCCAATTGCCCCTAAAAGAAAGAGCTGAAAGTATTCCTACTTGCCCCTGGGACTGGGTTGTGTGGATGAGCTCCTTCCATGAGTTGGTCTTTGGCTTTCACACCTCCAGATGGGAGATAACCTGGGGGAAGGGTGTTCAGGTATGTGCTGCTCTGTGTGGTAACTGCAGCTCTGTGTGTCCAGGTATAGTTGCTGAACTTCCATTTCAGCTTGACCCTCTGTAAGAGTTTTGTAGTTACTTTTGGAGAAACCTTCCCACAAAAGTAAATTTACCGAGGAGTGCAGCGTTTACTTCACTTTCTGGTGCTCTTGCCATGCAGAAGATGAGCTGGTTAGTCAAAAATAATTCTCTCCAATTTCTCTAGTCATCCATTCCCAGTGAGGTCAGATGCCTTTTGTGTTTCTTCCCTGGAAAATCAACTCTTGTGCTATGCTGAAAAGGTGACCTTGCCTGGAAACTCAACCTTCACTGAAAATTTGGATTAAACTTTTCGGAATAAACATTGGAAAAGTTTTGGCCCAATGTACTAAAGTCTTACTGATACCTATCTGAAAGCAGAATTAGGCATCTGGAATATATACTGTATGCTTATGTGACTTGATTAGTGATAGACTTTTAATTGTTGAGTGTATTGTTAAATATAGAAGTTAAAGTGAAAGGAATTAAGTGGAACGATGCTTTAAGTTCTTGATGAGATGTCTGATCCCTGTTTAATATCAGTTAATTTCCTTATTTCCTGGAGAGCCTTCTTATCTCTCTGTCTTTCTAATGTTTTCACTCATCTGGCAAGATTCATTTGCATTTCCAGGACTTGCTATTTAATGGATTTACCTTGATTTCAGACTGAAAGAGGGGAGCTTTAGTTTAGAAATTCTTCCCTGTGAGGGTGGTGAGGCCCTGGCACAGGTTGCCCAGAGAAGCTGTGGCTGCCCCTGGATCCCTGGAAGTGTCCAAGGCCAGGTTGGACAGGGCTTGGAGCAACCTGGGCTAGTGGAATGTGTCCCTTCCCAAGGAATGAGATGATCATTAAGTCCCTTCCAACCCAAACCATTCTGTGATTCTACCTCAGTGTGGTGTCATGGACTCACTGGTCATAGATTTGACCTGGCTCTTCTGTATTTCTGAGCTCTGTGTTGATTGGGAACATCCTAAATCACCCAGTTGGTTCCTGAGCATGGAAAACCTGTCTGTAAAATCACTCCCAGTGTTCCAGGATTAGTGCTGTGAGCTTGTTTTGTGCTTCACAGTGTCTCCAGAAAGGACAGTGCTCCAACAAACTGTCCCTTGCATGGTGAGTGGAGCAGCACAGGAGACAGCAAACCTTCTGTGTTCCAAAAAACACACAGATTAGATTTGAAACAAAAATCTCTCTTAATTTCAGTGGTATTTTATCATCCTCCAGAGCTGAATTCTATTTGCAAGGCAATTATTTCAATTTCTAAGGGGGAACTGTCAAAAGCAAGGCAAGAACCCTCCCTACTTTTTGGAGAGCAGAAGGTCAGAGTCCTAAGAGTTTCCTTTTGGGTAAAATTCTGATGAGTTAACCAAACCACTGTGCAGACTTGCATACAAATTGCTCCTGAGTGAGTCACGAAATAATACTCTGTTTTCATTTTTGTTATTTTTTTCTTGCTTGTGCTGGAAAGCTTTGGGAAGACACATGATGCTGTCAAGGCTGTCAAAACTTCATGTAGATAATTTCAGCTCTAAAAAGAAAAAAATATATTAAAAAATAAAGATACAACTGGTGTGAGTGGGAACCTGGCAAACTCTCTGACATCAAGGAATGAGGAGGGTGTTGAGAGATTCCCCCTCTCCAAAATCATGAGCAGCACATGTTCGACTTGGATTTTCTTGTTTCTTGGGGATTAAAACAAAAAGGCCAGTCTTCTCCCCTCCCCCAAATTTCCATGCTTGTGAAAGAAAACAGTAAATGCTAAATGTTTGTGTTGGCAAAGCTTTACTGGGGAGGAAGGGAGCAGTTTGGGCTCTGAGGGTTGGTGGCAGCTTTGGCTGCTGTGGCCGTAAGATGATGGTAATTCCTGAGGGAAGGGAGGTGGGTGATGGTTGTGATAAAGAGGATGGAGCCAAATAATCTTGGAGATGTGTGGTGAGAGGACCAGAAGAAATGGATCTGCTTGAATTTCAGAACTGAATGTAACTTTGAAGTGAGCTGTGCTTTGGGTGGGGAGTTGAGTCAGACGCCTTGCAAGTGTCTCCTCCAACCTGAATTATTCAGTGAGTGATTGTACTCCTTATTTGTCATGGCCTTTAGTGGGGTATATCACAGGCTATTGTCTTCTTGTATAAAAGAATCTTAAATTCCCTGTTCCTCTTACTCAAAATCTCATTTTTCTGACCAGAAGTCCAAGTTCCTTCATCCTTTATTTTTAATGTTGCAATATCAGCTGTTAGTGTGTGTTGGAGGGCGAGTGATGATGGAAGAAACAGCAAACTAATTTAAGGACCTGAGGATTTTTAGTCAGGGGTTGAGGAGAACTGAGATAAGAACAGGACTTTCTGGTCACCCTGTTAGGGGATGGTTGTTCCTACTCCAGCCAGACCTGAGCCAGCTGCTCTCCCAGAGGTGTTAGGAGTGAGGAGGGCCATCCTGCACAGAGAACTGCTGCAGAGACATTCATGCAAATATTTTTCTCTGCACTGTTCTTCGTGAACCTTCCCTGTGCAGTTTTAACTCCGAGGGAATGGCATTTTGTGTTAACTCTATTGTGCAGCCTTTATAAATTGCCTGAGCCCCTAGATGGGTCAGAGACTACCAGAGAGCAGCTGGATGAGGAGTGCAGTCATTTTACTCAATGGGGAGTTGCAAACACTGGACTTTGAAAGACTCCATTTAAGGTGAAGAAAAGAGATCTTCAAAGCTGGCATTTTTCAAGTAAATAACTCTTTAGCTTTGATATTCTTGCTTCATGCTGCCTTGTCAGGGGAGAGGGAAGATGTACCTTAAATCAAAGTGGACAACTGAGAATGAAAGCAAATAAAAAGATTATTATAAAAGAAAGGAATCCCCATCATAAAAAAAAAAAAAATACAGGACACGGGTTTGTATCCATTTCAGTGGGAATTCATAGGGATGAATAGTTAAGGTACAGCCTGGGCTCAGAACCTTTTGGTGAAGTTTTATCAGGTACCTCAAGCTCTGAAGGATGATGGGAAAAATAATATTGGGGGGATAAATAGCCCCAACCACTCAGTTTTTCAGTCACCTTGCAGAATTTCCTCCTCTTACCGTTAGGAAGGAAAAATCTCTAACGAGCTAATATTAGTTTTGCTGAGCAGGCAGGTGCCCAGTGTGTAAGCACCTGGACCAGTATTCATTAGCCACATATTTTATAACTGAAATCATCATTTAGGAGACCAGTAGCCCACTGACCCTGAGCAGTCCTGTGGAGGCCACTCATCACTGCAGACCAGGCAACAGTGCCTTGTTATAATCGAGAACATTTATCACTTTTAAGGAAGTTTAAGCTCCTGGACTTGAGTGAGCGTTTCAAATGAGCAACCACTGCTGAAAATAGGAGAAGCCTGTTAGTTGACTTCTTTTTTTGCAAGAAGTTACTGCTGTTTTGGGGGGAAAATGGGTGTTTCTGGCTTGAAGGCATTTCCCCATCTAGCTCAGCAGTGGAGCACAGGGTGCACATAAACTGATTTAACCCTGAGGTGAAACTACCCCTTTTTAGGGTGTGTGGCTCAGTGCTGGGGCTCCCCGTGGCCCTCAGAGTTACTGGGTTTTGCTAAAGCCTCAATGGGGAGAGCAGAGGGGATTGCAGGATCTGTTTTTTCAAGTACATGGGACAAAAGTGGAGAAAGGAATTTGCCTTTTTTGTAGGAACAGAGGTGGTGAGGTACAAGAATAGGATGAACACAAGTCTGTCTAAACCTGCTTTGGAAACCTTGCTTTGGAGGGCACTTCAACCTGACCTGTCCTGGGACCACTGGCACCTGCTATTTCTAACTCATCAAATAGAAAAAGGGGCAGAAGGGTTCTCATCTGCATGAATTTGTTTCTTTTCTTCTGAGTTCTGAGTGGTTTGTGGAGGACTGAGTTGTTGAGAGGCCTGGGAGGACCAGTTTGCACTGGGGAACTCCAGTCAGCCTGCAGAAAAGGAGGCTCAAGGGGGACTTTCTCACTCTCTGCAACTTCCTGACAGGAGGGGGGAGCTGGGGAGGGGGGTCGGGCTCTGCTCGCAGGGAACAAGGGACAGGAGGAGAGGGAACAGTTCAAGTTGTACCGGGGGTTTAGATTGGATATTAGGAAAAATTTCTTCCCTGAAAAGGCAGTCAGGCATTGGCACAGGCTGCCCAGGGCAGCAGTGGAGTCCCCATCCCTGGAGGTGTTCAGAAGGTGTGTGGATGTGGCACCTGGGGACATGGGTTAGTGGTGGCCTTGGCAGCGCTGAGTTAATGGCTGGAGTCGATCTAGGAGGTCTTTTCCAATGTAAATGATTCTGTACTTCCCTGAAGTGATGGTGAATATAGAGATAATTGCCTCGTTTTCCCCTGTATAGAAGGAGGTTTAGCAGCACTTCTGCTTTGCCTGATGACAATTGATGTGCAAAGGGTTTGTGTGTTTGTTTTAGCCAGTGCAGGTGCAGGGGCTGTGCCACAGCTGGACCACTTTGCCATCCTGTTGACTTTGACCCAGTAAAGAGCAACTGCTGCTCCCACAGACATGGGACCATTCAGCATTTCCACTGTTCTTCCAATAGGTGCTTGTTCCCTTCCTAATTTGTGTGATATCGTTGCACAGAGGATGTCAGGACAGGTTTACATACAAAAAGATGTGGCAGCATCTGTTGCTGATGGCAATGAAATTTATTGTGGGAGGGGGAACTGGACGACCAAAACCTCAAAGAAAGCAAAGAGAGAGAGAAAAGGGAAAGAGAAAGGAAAATCTGAGTGACCAGCTGGAAAGAGAAGTGATGAAGTTCTCCCTCCACTACCTCTGCAGTGAAGTTCTATAACTTTGCTATAAAGAACTATGAACTTTTCATCAGGACCTTCTCAAACTCCTGGTTGGATGCAGCTGCTGGATTCAAGTTCCTCACTGGGGCTGGTGACAGGCACCTTGTAATTGTGGGTTACTTTCCTCCCTCCACTTTGCTTGCCAGGAATTCTGTAGGAGAAGGTGCTAGTATGGTGAAGTCTCATAAATAACTGTGCTATTCTTCAAGATAAACACCTTTATGACTTGACAGGTGGAATTAGATGCTGCAGTTCTGAGGCTGAACAACACACAGTACTGTGATGGGCAGGTTTTTGACTGACTCTCAAAATACTGTTGGTAGTTCTGTCTTTTATAGGGAAGAATTGCAACAGGTTTTACTTCTTTAGGCAAGAGCCCTGCAACAAAGGGAGACTCTGAAAAAGCAATAAAGCAATAGTATCAGCACATCTCTCTCCCACTAGAATCCTGCTGTTATACACATCCTAAAAAACCATTCTCAGTGTGGAAAACTGTCAAAGATTTCCAGGGTACTTCATGCTGGATTGCACCAGAACTGAGCTGCACAGTCCTCTGAATGTCATAACTCTTTTGTTTTGATAGTCAATGCAAATGAATTAGTAATGGTTTGCCACCTACTATAAATAATGCCCTATTTCCTCCCTGTATCTGTGCAAATTCTGCAAAAGATGATAGTTTTGACAGAGGCCCAACAAAGTTGTTCCTCTGGAGGCACTTGGGATGGGTGGAAATGATTTGTGCATAGTTTTAGGCATATCTGGGAGCAGCTGGGTTTTACTTCCTTTTCTTCTGTGGTCTATTAAGAAAAAAACCTAAAACAACAGTTGAGTGAGCAAACTCTATTTGACAGAGACTCAGATCTGGAAAAATGGAAGATCAGAACTTCACCAGGAAATTTATATCACATAGAGGCTGAGATCTGAGCAACCTGGTCTAGTGGGAGGTGTCCTGCCCGTGGCAGTGGTTTGGAACAAGGTGATATTTAAGGACCATTCCAACCCAAAGCATTCCAGGATCCTGTGATTCACTGGGTGCTAAAAGAAAGGTGAGGAGTGGTACAAGGGAGGAGTAGCAACCAATGCAATATGTTATATGGGGAATATGTTATTTCCTGTAAAGTATTACTGTTTCTCTTTGGGTCAGTCCTGCAATAGATTTGCATGAGCATAAACCTGATGTGAGCTGGGTTCTGTCTAAACCAATGGAGTCTTGTTTGAGTCAGGTTTGTGGGATCAGATCTCATTGAAGGTTGAGTTGAAAAGCTGCAAGGATGATACTTAGCAAATTCTGGACATTGCATAAGGAATTTCAAGACATGGAATATATTATAGGTGATGCACCTCTCCTACAAAGACAGGCTGAGACAGCTGGGGTTGTTCTGCGTGGAGATGAGAAGGCTCAGAGCCACTTTGGGTACCTAAAGGGAGTTAATAAAGAGATGGAGAGCAACTTTTACATGGGCAGATAATTTTAGAACAAGGGGGAAAGGATTCAAACTGCCAAAGGGCAGAGTTAGATTAGGTATTAGAAATTCTTTACTCAGAGGGTGGGGAGGCCCTGGCACAGGTTGCCCAGAGAAGCTGTGGCTGCCCCATCCCTGGAAGTGTCCAAGGCCAGGTTGGATGGAGCTTGGAGCAACCTGGGCTAGTGGAAGGTGTCCCTGCCCATGGCAGGGGGTGGAATTAGATGGTCTTTCATGTCTTTCCCAATTCTATGATTCTTTGCTCACTAAGATGCTGCAAAGCAGTATAAAGAGACTGAGACTACCCAGTATAAAATGTCTCAGGAAATAAACTCAGTCCCTGTTGTCCCTCACCAATCATACCTGGCTTGCTAAAGCAGTCAGGGGAAAAAACTATTCTGTACTAATAGGCTGTGCTTAGAGGAACTGCCTGGCTGAGGAATGGAGGCAGCAGAAACACTAGTTAAAGGTGCTTTCATCAGGAGAGATTCACAGGCCCCTGTGTTCTCCTTTGAGAGCACTGAATCACTTGCAATGTCGTCTGTTCATTGGGAATCTCATGGGATAACTTGTCCCTGAAACTGCCTTAAGCGCTCCCTGATGCTTTAACCTGGATTTGCAGTGCATAAAGGCTTATTCTGAGAGTGGGAATTCAGGTGTGTGGCATGAGCTGGTGTTTTAAAATCTGCTGTTCTTACCTTGTAATGATCTTAATCCAGAGTGTGTTCAAACTGTGCACAGGGATATCCGAAGGAATGCGTAGGCTGGGGAAGTGTTTGTAAATGTTTTACTGTAATTTTAGAAAAAAAAGCATGTGGCAGAGAAGAGATAAATAAGGAAAGAGAGGCTGAAGCAGCTACAACAGTCTTTAATAGAGAACTGACAAATTTAAATGTCAAGGCCATAATAGCAATTAATTCAAAATGCTTAATTATCGTTTTATAGCCAGATTTGCTCTTCGTGCCACGAAGCCAAATATAAATTAAATTACCTCCTGCTGAAATATGGCCACTAAGAGACTAAGACATAGTAGGCATTTTACTTGAGGAACAATATATAACTACCCATAATTTTGGTTAAAATGAGGTGGAAACACCTCTTAAGGCTCTATTTTAGCACGCAAAAAGACAACATCTTGGATTATCTCACACAACTGTGTTTTGTATCAGCCAGGAGGGCTCAAGACTTACCTCAGAATGCTGGATGTCACACTGGGGATGAATTTTTGTGCTCAGCTCGGTTTCCAGAGGCGTACAAACACCTCCCTGCCCTGGGCTTTATGGTGTGTGTTTTGAGTAAGAGAGTTTGTCAGCAAACAATGCAGCGTATTCCAGGAGAGCCCGGGAAGCAATTATCTTCCCTGGCACCCTCGGATCCAAACCCAGCAACGTTGTGGGGCAGGGAGATAATTGCTCCATCTGTTGCTTTGGGCCTCTCCGAGGGACAAGAGCTGTGTCTGCCACGTGTCCTGGTGGCTGACACACCAGACACGAAGGGTAATCTGTCCACAAAGCCTGGGATTCGGGGGCAGGCGGCAGCAGGCTCTGCTTGGAAGTTTAAAGTGCAATTTTGCTGTTATTGCATCGGCTTTATTACACCCTTAATGATTTTCAGTCCATCACTGCAGTACCCAGCGTTGTGTGTGTGTTATCTGTCAGCCTGGGATCGTTGGGGTTCCTTGTTTTCTATCACAGCTTGGGTTGGGTACATTTTTCTGCCTGTTGGTTCAATGTGAGCTCCAACAAAGTAAAGCTTTGTGTGAGTGCAAACTGCTGGGCAGAAACGCATTTTGGTGCCTGCACAAATTGCTCTGGCCCAATATTACATCTGCATTTGCAAAGAAGCCCAGAGCGTGCTGGGTTTGAATTGATGGGCTCTTTTACTTTGTGTAAAAAATGTGCCTTGGCTTTTCCATCTTCAGACTTGTCCCACAGTGTCTTTATGTCCTTATCCATATGTATGATGTTCTGATATGTATTAGTATTGCTTTGTAATCTCACTCTTCTGAGCTGCTTGGGGATTCTGGAATGGCACTTGCAGGATATTTGTGAATTAAAATTATGGACTGGGCTGTTTACTGGTTTATACTTTTTGTTGCTGTTCACATTGCAACTCAAAAGATAGGAAGGCCTTAATGCACCTTTCTTGGCAGGGCCTGGAGCTTCAGCTTTCAGCCAGTAAATCAGTGCTCCATGCCTGGCTTCGTGGCATCTTGTATTATGGGTTTAGGAGCTTAAAATTAATAAGAGCAAAATTCAAGCCTTGACAAGGAGAATTTCTGATTATTCAGCGTCAATGTCAGCTGGTAATTTTTACTGGTCAGCACCTTCCATTGTTGAAAATGTGTGTGAACATAGAATCATAGAGTTACTAAGGCTGGAAAAGATCATCAGGTCCAACCCTTGACCCAGCACTGCCAGGCCCATCACTAAGCCATGTCTCTGAGCACATCTATATGGTTTCTGATCACTTGCAGAGATGGTGATTTCACCACTTCCTTGGACAACCTGTTCCAATGCCTGACAACCTTTTCAGTGAAGAAATATTTCTCGATATCCTGCTGTACATTCCACACTGTCTCAGTGCCTGAAAAGTGATGAAAGAGCTGGATTTGTATCATCTGATGCAAACAGCTCCCCATTGCATCCATATTCCTTTCTGGGAGCTTCTTATTTAAGATAAATTGTAAGAGCTAGTTTTATCCTGTTTATGAATGGCTGCTGGCAAGGTTTGTCAGTCATTTGTGGAGTAGATAGAGGAGGAAGAGGAGGAAGTTCTTAATATTCAACTATAATTTGCTGTCTGGATGACTGTGATGGGCCGTGAGTGGGAGCTGTGGTCACACATCTCTGGGTGTGTGACCTGCTCAGGTTCAGCTGAAGATGTGGTGGGATGGCAGTGGGGTTTCCTTCCCAAAACAAGAATGCCCAGTTGTGGCTCCTTATGTAAATATTTACCTGGTTAGGGTAGTTTTGTTAGGGAGTGTGGTTGGAAAGGAGATCTCCCAAGCCTTATGAACATGCCCAAGGGATGTGGGAGACGTTATTCATTATATCAGACTTGAGTTCATTATCCTGTCTCTCATATGAGGAAAAACAGCTCCTGAAGGCTGAAATGGCAGTTAGTATTACAGGTACAGTGGTTTGGAAACAGCCAGAGATGGCAGAGGCCTGGCAGGATTGCACTGCTGCTGACAGTGCTGTCTGGCTTTGTGTAGAAAACTCTGCTTTTCTGTTGTGCCCAGTCAGATTTTGGATTAATAAAATGATGAGGTGGTCACAAGGTGCTTGTACAGTTAGGGATTTTAGTTGCCTTTTGCTTTTGTTTCTTGCATTATGCAGACCCCTGAAACTTGAGTCAGCTCTGCTGATTAGCTCATCAAACAGATGAACTCCCAGCACCAAACTTTGATCTTTGCTATGTTAGAGATTTAAATGATAAAGCGAGTCTGTGATTTTTCTGTTGAGGAGTCAGAAATAAAAAAGGTACAAATTTAAAGAACCCAGGAGGTTTCTTAGTAGTATTAACATTCTATTTATGGTACTTTATTTTGCAATATGCTCCACTTAAATCTCTAAATACCACCACTGAGCCTTGCAGGCAGAGACACAGTGATGTGCTTTGTTTGCTCACACTTGGGCTGGGGGGGTTATATCCAGAGAAAGCAAAACTGAAGCACCACCTTGAAGCTTCCTTCCCATCATGACTGGCACAGGAGATCCCAGGGAGCAGCTTCCTGCCTTCCCAGCTAGTTAAGGGATGACAGGGATGCCTGCACTGGGAGCTGCTCCCACTGCTGTTGTTGCTGCTCTGCTATGTAGAAGAAATCCTTCCCTGTGAGGGTGGTGAGGCCCTGGCACAGGTTGCCCAGAGAAGCTGTGGCTGCCCCTGGATCCCTGGAAGTGTCCAAGGCCAGGTTGGACAGGGCTTGGAGCAACCTGGGCTGGTGGAAGGTGTCCCTGCCCATGGCAGGGGGGGTGGAACTGGATGATCTTTAAGGTCCCTTCCAACCCAAACCATTCTATGACACTTCTCATCCCCTTTGTGGTGGGAGCAACAGCAAATCAAAGACTGAAAGTTTCACATCTCTGACTCAAAAATACCATTTTCGGAGGTAAAAGGCACCTTAACACAAGGAGCTGTGGCCACCAGGTCCCGTTTGTTGCAGCCTTGTGTGCAGCACATCCTGCTGTCCCTGGGAGAGGGTGAAGATGCCTCATTCCAAGACTGAACCATTCCCCTGAGCCACGTGCAGTGCACAGGCTGTGAATCAGGCCATGGTGAAACAGTGAATTTTACTTTATTGACTCCTTGAATTTTTATGGTTTGAGGCTGAGAAACGGATGAGTTACCTTCCTTATTTGTGAGGTGAATTTTTAGAATTTACAATTTATATGAGAGTGCTTTTAGATGGGCAGTGCTAATTTCAACTGAAACTTAAAAACACAAAGATCAACAGCTTAGAGGTACTTTTCAATTCGAAGTTAAAGGTATATGAACTGGCTACAAACAAATCAGGACAAAAACAAACCAGGTTTGAATTGAAGGCTGATTTTTGAATGATTGTAGGCTGTAGTAAGTAATATTTAGTTTTGGAGGTGCTACAGTTCAGAAAGAACACATTTTATCCAGTGGCTGATGTTGGAATTACACAAGGAAAACTATCAGAGGGACTTTTTTCCCCCCTCCTGTTTTCAATACCCAGGTACATAAATTAGACTAATCTGTCTGGCTCTAATGTCTTCTTGGCATCTACAATAGCAAATGCAGGATATTCTTTTTTAAAAGTTTCAAACCAACATGTTCCCGAGATGTGGGAATTCTTCCAGGTCAGGAAATTGGCTTTGTTTGCAATGCAGAAAATATCTACTGCTTGTGTTACTAAATAGCCTGTAAGAAAATGTATTTAAACTAAAAAGCAAAGCAAAACAAATGTTCCAAAGTGTTAAAATATAAAAACCCCAAACAAACAGGAAAACGAAAACAAACAAAAAACCCAGCCAAACAAACAAAAACCAAACAAAATGAACAAAAAAATCAAAACAGAACAAAAAACAAACAAACTTTACTCTTCTATACAGAGAGGGTTATCAGGCATTGGAACGGCCTACCCAGAGAGGTGGTGGATTCACCATCCCTGGAGGTTTTTAAAAAGAGATTAAACGTGGCCCTTAGTGCCATGATATAGTAATTGGAGTTGGATCAGGGGTTGGACTTGATGATCTTGGAGGTCTTTTCCAACCCAATCTATTCTATGATTCTATGATTCTATGAAACAAAACAACCCAGTGCTGAAAAAATCGCCTCCCACATGAAATGAGTTTCATTACCTTGCTACTGTTTTTGTCTGAAGAGGGCGGAGAAGGATTTTTGCCTGGAGTTGCTCCTGTGCTTGCTTTGTTGACACCATTTTCCACCAGAGTGGGAGCTGAATCCTCTCATGTCACCTCCACAGATCAGAAGGAAGTAAAATGTGAGGCAATAACAATCCTTGGTTTGAATTTTGCAGCTTAGCGTAGAACAAACATGACAGGGACAAGCTTCCTGTCTTGTTTTTTTAAACTTAGGTGCTCAGGTGTTCTCCAAAGGTTTGTTTCATGTGGAATAAAACATACAACCTGAGCAAGTCGGGCTGCTTGTAGAGCCTGGATCCACCAGAGAGAGAAACCAGGCCCACACAGACACTCACGTGGGCTTTAGTAGTTGGGTTTTATAGACAGGAAAGTCAATGACACGTAGTAAATGTGACCTGACACACACTTCAAATAACTTTGTGAGTTGGTGTTTTTCCATGTTTTGAAACGTGAAAGATTTTGGAATATGGGTGATCTTGGCAGAGCAAACCCTGAGTGTTTGATTGGCTCGGAATATTGTCACTGAAGTGAGAAGAGGAATTGCATAAAGATGAAGCTTCAGTTCCTGGAGGAGGCTTGGGTGATATAAAGGTGCAGATAATTTGACATTTATCTGGTTTGAGTTTTGATTCGTTTCTGTGGTTGTAGGTGCTCTGTTGATGGCATTGTGTGTGTGTGTGTTCTGCATATCAGCCTGTAGGGAGGAATTCATTAATTTCCAAAGTTTTCAGGGAAACTGGAGCATCAGGAGAACAGGATTAGTGCTCAGCCAGGCAGCTCTGGTGGTGAGGAATTGGGCTCTTGGCTCTTCTTCCCCCCACACCATTCCCTGCCTGTCTGCATGGACCTGCAGAGACCCTATCCCTCTGTTGTTTAGCACTTGTGCTCATAATTCCAGGAACAGCACTTTGCCTTTTTTTAAGTCCCCATATGCACACAGCTTAAAGAATTAGGCCATATTTGCATCTCAGGCCACAGAGGATACAGAGCAGAATATAAAAATCCTTTTAACAGCAATATTTAACAACAAAACAGCATCTGTTTTGTCATAACCAGACAGAGAATAGTAGCTAATTATCTTTTCTTAAAAAGAAAATCCTGAATGATCCTGGATCAGTGACCCTGAATCCATGGATGTTCCTTGAGTTTCAGGAGGGGGATTTAAATGGGAAACAAATCCAGTGCTGGATGATATTTAGGTGGGTGAAAGAGGAAGGAAAAAAAATGGCAAAAGGGATAAATTGAATGTGTCAGTACAAGCAAATGTACAACACTGCAGCATTAATGTAGCACAGGGATGGGGCTGATGGTAATGGGAATCCATGGAAAAACAAGTCTGGGAAACAGCAGAGGTCTTTTTCACTATTAAGCCCATGAACCTTTAGGCTACTCTCTATTAAGGGCCTGCAATAAAACATTCTCAGGTGTTTCCAGACTACATTTTATGGCAGTGGCCACAACAATATAGTGAAAGCATTGGCTGCATTTTATGGAGGCTTTGTGAAATACTTGAGAAATACACTGGAGAAGTGCTTGAGAGCACTTTGGGTCTGCCCTCAGGCCACTGCTCTGATGCTGGGCTGCTTGATTCGCTCTTGTGTTGGTCATCTCTCCTTCTTCTGTGTGCTGGGTTCCAGTCCTGCAGCTCAGAAAATCAAACTGTCCTCCCTGACAGAGATGTTGGAGGAGTGTGTCCGTGCTGGGTGGAGCTGGGGCATGTCTGTCCTCTCAGCATCCTCTCACCATCCCTTCTCTGGAACTGAAATAAAATTTAGCAATAGGTTTGCCTCGTTTTTGAGGGTGGCTGAAGTTGAATGTATTTTTGATGAAGCAGTCCAACAGAACTGCACTGCCTTATTCTTTAAAAATCCTTCATTAAGCAGTTATTTCATTGCCCTGCAGGTCAGGGTTACAGACTGGTGGGTTTTTTCCCATCCATCCCTAGAAGTGATTGCTGAGTTTTAAGCAAGGTTTCTCTTTCCCTCTAGTGTTTTATATTAAATTATGCGACCAATTGTGGTCTCTTTCCATATCATCATTTATGTTTCTCTAGCAGTTGCTTTTCAAAATGTATTTAACTGAAAGGGGCACACGGATTACTTTCAAACAAACTGCAGTTGGATGGGAAAAGGATTTGATGCAAATCCACTGTCTGACAGTTTCAGCCCTTCCTTGCTGTCCTTGTGGTCCCTCAAAAAATGCTGTCAGTAGTTGATTTTTTTTTTTTGGCTGAAGGGTTGTCTGCTTCTTATTCTGCTTCCTAAACATTGAGGGAGTGCTTTGTATGTTTTTTGAATGATTGGAAATCCAGTGATTGGCTTTGGAAGGGGATTTTGAGTGCTGCACTATGTTCCATTCTAAACTAAATACTTGTTTTCCTTTCCCCACAGTAATCCTGGTTTAAAACCTTTGATTGTCATGAAAGGTGAGAGCAAGTCCCTTGTGATCATACTATTCATGAAGTACAAGATGAAGGATGACAAACACAGTTTCTTAGAGGACCCACACTGTACACAAGAATAACTGAACTGTTCCTGAGCATGTGGTAAAATAACTGGCACAAAGAGATCATTGAATCACAGGAGGGTTTGGATGGGAAGGGACCTTAAAGATCATCTTGATCAACCCCCTGACATGAGCAAGGACACCTTCCATTGTCCCAGGTTGCTCCAAGCCTTGTCCAGCCTGGCCTTGGACACTTCCAGGGATGGGGCAGCCACAGCTTCTCTGGGCAACCTGTGCCAGGGCCTGGCTGGTGGATTTTTTGAGTCTCTGTATTCAGCCCTTATTGATTAGAAGGAGCATTTCCAGTCTGGGGGTGGAGAGAATGTTTGTTCTGAAATGAACAGCTCATTTCACACATTTTCCTAGTGGGTAAAGAAGCTGGAGCTTAATATCAGTGTTGGTTCCTACCTGTACATAGAGAAATAATTTCAGTAGTTCAACTCAAATTATCCTACCTTGATTTTAAACATAGTAAAGATCCTGTGCTCTGTATCATCTGCACGTGCTCAGTGAACCCCTGTGAACTATATCTGAAGAATTTATTAAGAATGGAAGCAAAGAGGTCCTGCAGGGATTACTTTAAAAACCAGTAGAAATTAATAAAGAATTATGTCTACTCCTAAGGATTTTTAAGACCTCCCTATAAAATTCTATGGCAGGAATAAAATTAAGTGTTAGGTTCTGTAGAATGATATGAAAACACTACATACAGAATGTAATAGAGAATTAGATATTTTCTAGGGTACTTTCTCATAAGGGATAACTAAACAGTCTGCCTGGACCTTTAATCAATAGGAAATTCAATTTGAAGAGGGAATAAAAGTGGCGACAACTTACCTGCAAAGAGAAAATCACAATGTATCACAGTCCTGGGAACATAAGCAGTTCTGAAGTAGAGCAGAAATGTTTCAGCAGCAGAAAATGACAGGGGGAAATGTCCTCTGAATGGTGTTTGCACACCAGGGAAGAGCTGCTGTCAGAGTGCTCCGGAGTTTCATGGGGGAGTGAAGTCATCTCTGATACAGAATGTGAAATGAGGGAAGGGCAGGCTCCAGGCTCTGGAGAGTCAAATAGAGGTGACTTTTTTTTTTTTTTTTTTTTAAATAGCCTCAATAATTTTACCTGTGTTCTTTATTCAGTGATAGAGCAGTGACTGGCTTTCCACATGACTGCACCCGGGCAGAGCTGTGCAGACAATAATTCAAATGGCAGCAAACACAGTGAGTGCAGAGGTGTCAGAGCCCATTGCAAATACACCACTGTTCTGTGGGGGGAATCAAACAAAGGCTTGGGTTGGAAAGGAACTTTAAAGATCATCTCATTCCACCCCCTGCCAAGGGCAGGGACACCTCCCATTATCCCAGGTTGCTCCAAGCCCCATCCAATCTGGTTGGACACTTCCAGGGATCCAGGGGCAGCCACAGCTTCTCTGGGCAACCTGTGCCAGGGCCTCCCCACCCTTCCAGGGAAGGATTTCTTCCTAACATCTAATCTAAAGCTATTCCCTGTCAGTTTGAACCCATTCCCCCTTGTTCTGCCACTCCAGGCCCTTGTAAATAGACTTTCTCCATCTTTCCTGTCGGTTCCTCATGTACAGGAAGGCCACAGCCTGGTCACCCCAAAGCTTCTCCTTCCCAGGCTGAACAATCCCAATTCTCTCAGTCTTTCCTCACAGCAGAGCTGCTCCATCCCTCTCATCCTCCCCCTCCCCTGCTGCCCCAGGGCTGGGGATGAGCCCAGGACACAGAGGGGGGGTTCTGAGTTCCAGCACACAAGGCTGGGGCATGTCCAGCCTCTCACCCACCAGCACCCCCAAGAACACTGCTTGCTTATTTTTGGAGGGCTCTTGGCCACAAACTGTCTTTGTTTGGGTTCTCAGCTCTGCCTGTGAGGTATTATTCTATCTGTAATTGCGTAAATCCCAGTTAATGTGTTAAAAACAACATCCAAGTTCATGCTCTGTACTGTGCTCAGGGAGTTCCATTTTCAGTGATTCTTACTGTTGAAGATGAAGCTCTCAAATATTTGCCAGCAGTTGGGTTTGGGTTCTTCATCTGCTTTGTGAAATGACCAAAGTTGTCCTCCTTCTCCTGTTTTGAAAGGCTTAACCATTGTTAGAGAATTAGTACTAAAAGCATTTTTTTTCAGCTAGCTGACCTTTTCCAATTCTCTTTACTGTAAATGCAAGTAATGTTCAAGTTTCTTTAGAGCTACAGTAGTTTCTTTAGAGCTACAATATAAAGAAATGTCAATGGCATCTTGCAGCTGATTTGATGCTTTAAAGGAGAGATATAAGAAAGCAAGAAATAAAGGGAAGAAAACAGGCAATTTCATGGGAAAGTGGGTACTTGGAGAGGTGCCTCTTATCTGTGCATGTCATTGTAGCACAGTCATACTGATATTTTTTGATGTTGTGCTTTGTTTGTGCTTCATCCTGAATGTGGTGGATGAGATGTGTTTTATTCCAGGATAATTCAAACCCCTTTCATCCTATTTTAAAAACTAATGGTTAAAGCTGGTGCATTGAAATATGACAAAGGTGCTCTGGAATAAGGGCTCTCAAATGTCCTTGTGCCATTGACAGTATCTTAATAATATCCCACATCACATTAAAGTCATATAAATCATTTCCCCCTCTGCCCTGTCCCTCTCCCACATCAGAAATGAGGTTGCTGCATACCTTTAAAATGTTGGGGTTTGTTTTTTTTTCCTGGAAAATGAAAGCAGAATCCTTCAGTAGCCAGTGTTTCAGATGGAGCCAGTGGCATGGTTTCAATAGTTCTTCTAGGTTTAAAATAACTTCTGAACAAAATCCACAGGTTTTCAACATTTAGGCCAGCACTGTGAAGTAGAAAATGGCAAAAGAAAAAAAATACTCTTTTATTCTTTGGGCTGTGTTTTTAGCTGTAAATATTTTATAAAGCTCTGGCCAGCCAAGAGGTAAATATCCAGTTTGCCCGTTGTGACTAATTAGGGGATATCTGAGCTTTCTGCTGGCAAAAATGGCCAGGAGCACACCAAAGAGACATTCCTTATTGACTTGTGCCACTTTATGTTTTTACCTTTCTGCTGTGCTGCTGCAGACAACATTAGATGTCTGTCTGCTCCCACCAAAATCTAATTGAGCTTCCTGGTCTGGTGCTAATAATGTTACAATAGATGGGCTCTGACTTTCCTTCCACTCCCTGTGTATTTAAAACTGAACAAACAGTGAGAAGCGAGCAGAATATCTGTATTTTATCGCTGTAGCCATTGGCAAGAGCAGTGTGTGTGAGTCTGTAAATTCTGTTTGATGTTGTTGGGTCTCTTCTGTGACAGCAAGGTTGAAATGAAGGAGTTTTGCTGCAGAGAATCCAGGCAGGAATTACACACCAGCCCAGTGGTGCTGAGATATGGGAAGGTGGTCACAACTCTGAAACCAAGATGTTCTCTTTGTTTTCCTTTCTCCTTCCTTGAAGACTGGGGAAAATATTTGAATCTAACTTGGTTAGATTCCACCTTCATTGCTTTTTTTTTCACTGTACAAATAACTTGCTAGGGGAAAACGTGGCTGGAGAAGATGGGGTTTTTTTATGTGCCTTTGAAGATGTAAAAACAGCAAATGGAGCCTGCAGTGGCATAAACATCAAAAGATCAGCCCAAGGAAAATCAAAGCATTTCTTTGAGTATATCACCTTTCTATAAATTGAAATGTGTATCCTCAACACTGGGCACCTTACTATTGTTTGTGCTGCCACCCAAAGATAAAAGGACTTGCAGTACTTAAAAACTGCTTTTACTACAGAATTCTACATCTCAATTCTAAACCAGCAGTTTTGCCTAACTATGCCAAACTTTTTCCCTTCAATATCCTGTTTTTAAAAGTTTGGGAGCACAGCCAGCAACCTTCTTGCTGAAAACTATGAAGAAACCAGTCACCACCATCCCCAAAACTAGTAGTGGGTGTTGGTAGCAATCAGTTTGGCTGGTTGAATTATTATTATTAGTGATCTTGGTACCACAATATTTTGTTATCAGATGTTAAATGTCACTATACTTACATAGAGAGTGCATCATCTATAATGAAATAATTCAGTATTAAAGGCATAGTTGTACTACTTTTGCTAAGTCTTCTGGGATTCTGGTTTCTGTTGATGTGCAGGAGGAGATGTGGGCATGGCTTTGCTGAGGGGGGAGCAGGAAAGAGGAATATCCCACCAGGAGCTGGCCATGGATGTCATGGGCAGTAGAGATTGTCAGTGGTAACACAGCAAACCCCCACCAGCTCCTGCATCCCAGCCTTTTCCTTGTCTCCCAGACTTACTCCCGTGTCAGGGCACTCAAGGATTGATATTAATGCCAGTGGGACGTGCACATTATATTTTTTTATTATGGTTATGAATGTTTTCCGCTTTATGGCTTTTCTGAGAAGCAGATGGACCTCTGTGAGTTTGACCTTATATTGGCCACTACATTCAGTGTGTCTCAAACTGAATCTCCCTGTTTTGAGGGCAATGATCTTGTAGGGGCAAGAGAAAGATCCTTGTCCTTACAATGCTGAGAGTGAACTCCCGGGTATTGAACCTGAGGTGTTAATAGGGCAGGTGTTGGTTTCTTCAAGGAAGAGCAAAATGCTGTTTTTACACAATTTTATGTGATGATTATCTCTGGATGTTCTAAACCACTGGGTATTAACAGTGTTTTTTGCTTGGTTGTTGTTTTGGTTTTTGAGGTTTGGGGGGCTTTTCAAAAACAATTTTGTGAGTTAAGTGTATTTTATACAATACCACCTACTGCTATTTATTGCTTATAACACTAGTTTTATTTTGATATGATTGTGTTTCTGCTGAAATCTTGTTTCTTCAATAATTTTCAAATTGCTTTACTCTCTGTGGCTATTGCTCAAGTTTCTGTGCCTCCAGAAATATTCCCCCAGTGCCAGGGGAAATTGTTGATGTTGAACTGATAAGAGTGAAAAGAAGAAAAGGAACAACTTGGACAACCTGACAGTACAATACCAGTTTGAGAGCTGTGCCCTGTTAGATCTGTGCTGCTGGCTCTGGTGTGGTGTCCCTGCCAGCCTGACCTGCAGAACCAAAGCTCAGTGTGATCCACTAGTTTTATTTTTTATATAAATGAGAACATTCCTCTTATGTTCCCTCACACACACCTTGCCCAAATGCAGCTCAACCCATTTAATGCCTCTCCTTTGGCTTTAATGGAGTTAGGAAGGTGTGATAAATGGAGAGTGATGTTTGTTTCTTTGCTGCTCTTGCAATGACCCAGGGTTGGCCCATGGTCCTGCTTTTCATGGTTGGGCATCCATGCAGATGCTGAAAGCTCATTAGGTGCTTGATCCAGTCACCATTTGCACTGCCTGAATTGAACACCTTATTTTGTTTTCCCTGACTCACCTAAAAAGCTTTTCTCCTGTCCCCTGAGGATTTTACAGCTGTCAAAGGCTGCACAGTAATACTCTTGACCACAAGGTCAGAGTTTTCATAAGTGATTGGGTTGGGAGAAAGACGAAAGACTGCGTGAGATTGGATCCTTTTTCCAGGCCAGATGAGTTGGAAATGTCTTTCCAAATGAGCTGGTCCACACTGGAGTATTGCTTGCTGCATGTCCTGCAGCTGCCCAGGGCTGCACTTTTCCTGTTGAACAAGTTTTCTGGTGCGTTTCTGAGAATTAATGAAATGTGTTTTCCTGTCAGCTGATGCTCATCAAGCAGGTTCTTCATCACATTCAGAAGAAGCTCCTGCTGCTTTGAAGCTTTTCTGTTGCCCGTGGGTCAGGGCACAACACCAACCCAAGGGGTGCTGTCTGCAGAGAGAGCCCCCCAAATGGCTGCAGTGACAGAGAGGATCCTTATTGCTTCCATCCAAGGATTTCTGTACTCCTGCTGCCGTGGGGGGCAGGAATTCTCTCTCATCAGACATCACACAGGGTTCACAGCTTGCTTTGGTTCCTGTGGATGTCACCTTCGTGTGCAGCAAGTCCCTTTTGTTAGGTTTTTCTTCTGATCTGTCATTCTAAACGTGCTTTGATACGGAATTTGTCCCACCAAAACCAGAGAGAAAGGAATGTGATGTCACTTGGAAACACCTTCTGTTTCTGAGGGACAAGGTGCTGTCCACTGCCCTTCTCATGTGTTGTGTTATTCCCTGGAAGAACTGTAACTGTATAACAAAGCTGAGGAACACCTATTTCTGACAGCACAACAAACTTGATTTTCAGAGTTGTTTATTAAAAACACAATTGTGAAACTACCAGCACTCTTCAGAGTGCACATGGAGATGTAGCCTAATTCCAAGTAGATTATTATGTTGCTGAACCAGTGTTTTGTGCATTTTTTGTCACTTCCAATGAAATAGAAAGCTAATACAATTATCTAGGTGTATGAACCGGAGAAAAATCACTTCTTTCTTATACCATGCTTTGCTAGAAAAAAAATGTGTTCTTTTCCTAAGAAATAAGACATGGAAGTGAGAGGTCTCAAAGCAGGAGAGCCTTGAACCAGGGTGCTGGACTTGCACATAGATGCAAAGGAGCACTGAACTAAAATCTGCCTCCACACTTCCCAGGGTCTGTAGTGAAGGATTCAGGGTGTTTAGTAAGTTAAGTTAATGCTGTTTTATGAAGATTTTTCTGGTTTTGTCCAGAGTCTCCAAGTCTCGTGGTCGATCAAAACTTTTCCACAGCTTCACGTGCAAGAAAATATCTGCATTTCTGTGCCTGTGGATGGGAAAAGTTGGTGTCAGATTCCATCATTCTTAAGCTACAATTAAAAAAACTTCCAGACTCTAATTTTGTGCCTCATGGCTTGACAAGTTTGGAGAAGACATGTTCTTTTAAGGAAAAGAGAATTAAAAACCAAATTTTATTTGCCTATTGTTCCTGAGATAGTCAACAGTCTCTGTACAGGGGAGGTCTGGGCTGCTTTTGAACTGGGCAAATTACAGCAGGATCCAGTAAAATCTTCCTTTTTTTTTTTTTTCTTTTTTTTTGAAAATTCGTGCATTTTGTCTCTGACCTGGAGGATTTTTTGTTTGTTGCCAAATTACTCTATTTATTCTCCTCTTAACTGACCCAGAATGTGCATTTACAAATGAAACATTATTATCTACCTAGAAATGACTCTCCCTCTCAGTGCTGACAACAGCTCTAATTCAGGTACTTCTTGGGGAAAATGCACAGTTCATTCAAGTCCTGTTTCAAAGAATGCCCACAGGGTCAGAAAAAAGGGATCAGACATCCTAAAGCAATGCAGGGATTACAGGTATGATTGCTGGGAGATCAGACTCACTGTCCTGTGTGGCAAAGTAAATCATCTGAGCAGTTCAGAGTTCCTTTGTCATCCCCCGTGCTGACTGCAGGGCTTTGATCAAAAATCTCTTTTGAGAAGCGTTTCCCAAGATTACATTTTTTTTTCACTGTTATGTGTTTAAAAAAAAAAAAAAAAAGAAGGGTGTATTGTGTGTTTTGGGAAGAGTTAGAATTAGGTAGGGTGTTGCTATTTTAAATGCAAAACTCACATTCTATAAAATTCAAGGGGTGCCAGAGTTAAACCTCGTGTCTCAGAGACCTTGAGCTTATGCCTGCATCATTGGAAAATGTTTAGAAACTCAACTGTTTGAGAGAACCCAGGGCTGGCAGAGTTCACTGAAGTTCAGTGGTGTTTTCCTGCAGTGCCTTCACACTGTAATCTGCTTTTGCCATTAATCTGCACAATCAGTGCTCAGAAATACATGTGGTGCTGCTTCTTCAGGCAGAGGCAACACATTTGGTTTTAAGGGACTATTTCTTATGTAAGTTCAGAGGGTTATTTAATGCAAAATCCTGGTGGTTACACAGTTAATACAACAGTACTGTTTTTCTTGCCAACACAATTGTGAATGCTCTTGATGCAATTGGCAAAAAACCCTCGAAACCCCCAACCTAAAACACACACAAACAGAAAAGGGGAATGTACAGGTGTCACAGCACGTGTTTGCAGGTGAAAGTTGTAGCTTCCAAAGTGACAGCCTCATTTGCAGCTCTGTAGTTCAACTTGCCATCAACTTGGAAGAGGAGATGACTTTTGCCTCTGGAGTAAGAAGTGTGGGCTCTGAAAAACTGAGGGAAGGGAAGAAAAGGGCTACAAAGCTGGTTTATGCTTTAGGCAGTTCAGTGTAAATTTAGGATTTTGAAGTGTAAATGGGGGAGATGGTTCTTTCTGTTGGGTGGAGGTTGCATGAGGTTACAAAACCCATGGAACTGCCTCATTTTGGTTTGCTTCAGTAGGGAAGTGGTGACTTGAAGAGGAAGATGATTATTTTCTGGTGTAACCTGTAGCTGTGGTACTTATAGGGACATGGAAGGAGACAAAGGGGCAGTACAGAACAACTGTAATATTGTCAGGGGTGGATCAATAATATCCTTCAGTGATGAGGTGAACCCACCTTGATTTATCTCCTCTCACCTGAAGGTGCTCCTGCTTGGTCTACATGTGAAAAAATGCTTGCAGTTGTTACTCTCATGCAGTGCTATAGGATATTGGTTTTGTTTTCCTTCCAAATCTGTCAACTTACCATATTTTTGAGCAATAAAACACTTGTGTTTCTCCTTTAGTTGCAAAGTCCTTGCTCCTTTTGCACTGCATATATAATGAGTCCTGCAAATATGCTGGAGTGGATCCTGAGTTTTGAGCCATCACAAACTGTGAGGGCTGAGGCTCTACTTTTCCTGCTGCTTTCCTCATATTCTGCACAAACAACAGTCCCTTCTGACTCACTCGGAGTTGTGGGACTGCCCTGCTCTGCCTTTGGTTAATTATGTTAATGAGACATTAACTATATGCAAATCTTATTTCTGCACCGTGTTACCTGGACAGCCCCATCCTTGGAATGTGTCTAAAATGACCAAAGTGAACTCTCCTTCAGGACAGTGAGCTGTTAAGCAGAAAGGAAGGAAAAAGGCAAAATGAAAAGCCCCAAAAGAACTCCCCACCCAGTGGGCACATTTCTGTCTGTATTTAATGGCAGGTTCTAACAAGAAACCCTTTGAGCTCCTCCAGCAGATCTCCTCTCTCCTGCCTGGAACTTGTGTAATGGTTGAACTGGGTCCTGAAGAGGTGACATTACACACTGTAGACCAATCTTTGAAGTGCACTGTGAAAACCTGGCCAGCAGGTGTTTTGGGAACAACACAAAATGATAAAAAACGGGCTAAATATCCCCCCAAGGCTTTCTCGTTGTCACTGTTGCTGTCAGCTCTTGCTCCAAGGCAGACTTGAGATGCTGTAATCACTGTTTAAGAGACTCTCTGAGTGTCAGTACAATGTGCCTTGGGTTGAATCTGTTTGGAATGTGCTGAAACTGTCTCTTTATCACCCTTTTTACCCCATAAAAAGTGTTGCCTGTTGTCCTGGAGATACCTGTGTGTCCTCTGACAAGGATTTTTGAATCATTTCTGGTTTTCCTTGTGACATGAAGCTCTTGAGCAGAGTTTCTCTTAACACAGTTATCCCTTGACTGTCATAAGACTTTAATAATGTTTGAACTGAAGAACCCAATCCAGGCTTGGTCACTGCAGAGTTACATGTTGAGAGCAACAGAAAGAGCCCAAAGGAAAGCAGTCAGAGCAAGCTGGAAGGCAAGGTTTAATCATTAGAACAGTTTTGTTGGGATGACAGCACATAAAGAACATAATATTCTTCAAGAACATAAAAGGAAAGAAGAGAGTAATCTCTTCCATGTGTCTGTAGTGGACAGGAATAGAAGGAAATCAGGTTAAACAGCAGCAAGAAAGATTCAATTTAGGCTTTAAGAAAAAGTTTTTAACATTAGGGCTGCTGAAGCACTTGACTGGATTGTGTGAGGAGGTCGTGTCACATCATTGAAGAAACATTTAGCCAACCATCTGTCAGGGGTGACACAGCTAAAGATGATTATGGGGTGTACAATGTAGGAAGGCTCTTTCTCATCTGGTTTTTCTGTGTCTCTTCTCACTCTGTGCCTCACAGGTAATTGGAGCCCGTTGATTAATGAAATGACAGTACTTTTGCAAAGCAGGTGGTTTTATAGATGCTGATAAAGACCAGGAGGGAAGGGCTTGGGAGACACATCTCACCTGCTTGGAGCTGACTTACAGCCCCACATTTGCCCTGCACAGGTCACACCTTGATCAGTGACTGCCTTCAGCATAACCAAGCTCAGTGCAGAGGCTTTAAGGAAGGGGTTTCCTTCCTGCACCCAAAGAAATTCGGATTCAAACCACCAAGAGGGGTCTGATAACCTTGCTTTGGGTATGAATTGACTTCACAGAAAAGCTGGTGGAGGAGAGCCCTGCAATTTAACCTGAAATTAATACATGAAAGCTTTGATTGTATAATCTTGATCTGTAACTTCTGCTTCAAGATCCATTTGGCAAAATTAGAACTGTGCTCTGAAATGTAATTTACTATCGTGCAAGAATTAAAGGACATCAACAAAATATGATAAATTATATTCTTTACCTAGGGAAATTTTTAGGTAGTAGTGCTTGGAGATGTGTGTATTTATAATTAAATGCCCAATTTAATCTGAGCTTCTCACCTGGATAATTAAGCAATAAAGACACATCAGACAGTGCATTTCTGGGTGCTTATAACTTGAGTCGGGTGGTACTATAAGGCAAGAGGCCAAAGATTAAGTGGCTTAAACCAGCTGAGAAATTAATTAATACGTAGAAATTTGCTGCCTAGAGTGGTGTGTTGCCATTGAGAACTGGACTTGTACACAGAACTAGGGAAAATGGATTGTTTTATTGAGAATTTCACACAATGTGGCTGACAGCTTTAGGATTCCTCAACAATATGTGTATCAAGTGCCATCAGAGGATCATTTCAGGCTTCAGTGTATTAATTTAGGATGACAATCTAAAGGGACAGTGCTGGTTTTAAGGGTCTCAGATGGCTGTAGAGTAAAGCATGAGAATGCAATAATATTTCTCCCCTTCATCTTCTTCCTGTTGTTCCCTTCTTGTGCTTCCCTTCACGTTTTTTTTCAAAACTCAAAGAGTTACTTACATATTCCACCTGATAATTTCCCCCTTATATCTATAATAATATAGTGGCTGCATATGCATCTTGCTTGCAGTTTTTATCTCTAAATCTGTGAGACTTCTCTTAATAAATCCCAAGTTACTGGGTAGCCCTGTGACTTCACTGAGCTCTGTGCAGGTTGTGTTCACCTTCACTGGGTTCTCTGGATACCACTGGGAGAGAAACACTGCGCAGTAAAAACCATCCTGTGCTTGGTGTTAAGTAAAAAACAGTGCTGAGTGTTTAACAGCTTTGTGATTCTGTGTGTTCACTTCCTGAAACAACCAACAGCAGAGTCTTTTCTCTTGTGCCCAGCTTTCCACCAGAGCTCTCGTGGTAATGGAGTTAATCTGGATTTACAGCCACGTAGGAAAATCTGAAAAAACCCGAGCCATTATGGTATATTTTGACAAATGAAACCATTAAACTTTTTGGTGGGTTATTTTCCCTTTTGATTCATTCAAGACTTATGTTCTTCATTTCCCCCTGTTCCCATGCACGTCCCCAGAATGCATCTCTAAATTTTTGTTTTCTGATTACTGCGAGGTAATGGATTCCTAGACTAGCACAGATACCCACGTGCAGCTTCATGTCAGTGGGGACGTGATGAGAGCTGCAGAGATGATAGTTTTAGCTGTCACCAAAGCTGTGATACCTGTCTGTTTATTTTTGGTTGGATGAAATATAATTGCTCTTCTGGCTGACATTAATAAGTGGTGTTGACTGGAGTGTGTTCTTCTGATTGCTGCAATGAATGACACGTATCAGGTGCTGATTTCTGACTGTGGAACAAGTATCAGGAGAAAGTAATTATTAGTCTCTTGCAATGATGTGAGAATTAGACCCTATAAAATGGGAGTCAAGAAGGGTGTCATGCTCTTTGGTGTTTAGTGAGGATGAAGAAAGATCAACAGCAAACAAACTCAATTCCTGCTCCCACCATAGGATGTGTGCTTATTTTTTAAAGCTAAATATCATTAGAAGACATGAAACTGAGTTCATATGAAACAAGAACTTTTGAATTAAATCAGATTTATTCAGAATCCTCTGTTTCACTGTTCCTTAATGCAAAACTGACATAGCACAGATGTGATTGAGCTGAGATTTGGGAGGCACTGAATGTCTTTGGTTATGTTTTGGCCCAGGTTCTGCTTCATTTGAATAAACAACCTTTGGAAGGGCTTTTGAGGAAGTGATTGAAAGGGAGAGAATAGAATTTCCTTGCCCTTTCCAAAAGGAGATGTATTCTAAGCTCTCCCTCTTTCTGCCTGCAGCGTCTGAACATGTCACCCTTTCTCTTGAGGCTCTGCAAATGTTCTGCCCAGCACTCAATTCGTCCTACTCTGTGTTTGATTTCTAAATTTACTTCCTAATGATTTATTTGTGACATTTTTCCATACTTACTCATGTTCCTATAATAGTGCCTAAATTTGTGAACCGAAATGCATCTTCAAGTACTTTTTTTTTTTTTAAGGGAATCTTGAGGTACTGAATTCAAAATGGGAGCAAAAAGAGGCTTGCAAGTGCCTGTTTCCCAACATGAATGGAGTACCTGATAGCTTCCTTTGGATTTTCCAGAAATCTTCCTCACACACCCCTCTCCTGCGTGCAAGATTTCCCTGTTTAATAAGTACTGAGTTTTCCATTGCTTACTTAATCTCACTTAAATTAATTTATAACTCAGTAAGACGATTTTGTTTCATTTGTTGCACTTCACAGTCACCATTTTGGGAATGCTGCAGATCCAACTAAAATGTTGGTAATTGAGAACAGTGGATTTTTTGCCAGCTGATTTTTTTTTTCTTGTGTTGCTTTTATACTGTTTTTTCAGATTTACTCATATAATATTCCAAATATGACTTCTGGACCTACCAATCTTATGAGTTAGGAGGCTTATCTAATGCTCTAGTTCAAAGCATGGAGAGGGGAGAAATGTTTCTGGACATATAATAGTAATAATAATAATAATCAGTCATTATCTTCAAGGTGATGGAAAACTGGAAGGCTTTGAAATAATAGCACTCAAAATGCTCAAGGAAATCAAAGGAGATGTGGCTTAAAGAGGTAATTAGACATGTTGTGCCTCTAGTGGGCAACATCTGGGCAGAAAGTAGAAAAAAATCATATATAATGTAGGCATTTGTAAACACTTAAGGGGAAGAATGTAGGCTGATACCAAGAGTATAACTATGAATAGCTGAATGGAAATTAAGAAGGGAAAAAAGCAAACTAATTCCATTAAACCTCAGTCTTGGGAAATGGATTAGAATTAGTAGCCTCTTTGCCTCGGGCATTTAAGCTTAGCATGGAAATTGTGGTGCCAGATCATTTCCTGCACTGTGCTTTCCAAGGCAGAGGAGATTATCCTAATGATCTGTGGGCCCCAGGCATATCTAAGTTAAACTCCTTGGTTCACATAAACATAATGCTTTGGAAAAGATGAATATTTATATTTTCCTGTCACCTTTGCTGCTGTTTGTTGATGTCCAAGACTTCAGTATTTGTGTTGGAACGTAAGGATATCTCATGAAAACTTGTTGTTTTAGGAATAGGGATTCTGCTTCTGAACCTGAAGGGTACTGGCTGGGACCTGTGATTTGAGGGATGTGTGATGACACGTGTCTTTGCTCATGGAGTGGCTGTACACACACTTGGGTTTCTTCAGAGCAGTTTTTGAGTTAAAAGTCTTCAGGTAACAGGTAGCCAAGAAAACTTCTCAGGAAAAGCTGTATTTAAAGGTACATGTGTTGTAACACGGGGTTTGAGGACTTGCAGGCTTGGTGTGATTGATCTCATTGGTGCCTCTTCCAGGAATTTCCATCTCTGGTCTCATCCCTTCTGGTGCCATCCATGCTATTGATCCCAAGGGGAGGGTCAATCACAGATCAGGAGCTGCTAATTTACAAATCTCCTTTCAGTCTCCAGAACTCCTGAAACCCCTAATGAGAAATCTGAGTGTCATTAGTGACTGAACACAGAAATATCCAAGGCATTGTCCAGGGACCATCACAAACCAGCCCTGTCAGTGCCAGCAAACCTTCCTGATGTCACTGCTTGCACGGACTTTTTAAGGCTGCTTTGAGGAAATGATTTTGAATGTGTTGCTTCCTCACTCTGAGATTTTTGCTCTTTGGTCACATTTCTCATGCAATGATCTTGGTACTGTCTGCATAATGCACATTTGGGATACAGTTTTCTAATACTTTGGGAGAAAAGTGAGGACTTTAGACCTATTTTTTGTTTTAGTTACTCTAGATATATTCCAGGACGTGCTTCTTATATATTGTTTAGTCTGTAGAATAATGTTACACACAAGTTCCTATAACCTGAATGCAAAGGAAGCTGTGAAAGTAGATTGAAATAAATATCTACAGTTTGCATTCAAATGCAGGAGGAAACTGTTCAAGACAAATGCCATACTGCAGATTGCATCCCAGCAATCCAGTGCATTCCTGATTAGCAAGGGAGATTCCAGAGCTTTTGTGCCTCCCACAGCAGGGCAATTACACAGCAACCACCCACTCACCCCTGGAATTGAAAAGCCACAAGTACATTGAAGAGCCACCTGTTTCATTTTAGGATTATGGAAGGATGTAAATATCTCACTTCAGGAAAATGTTAAGAACACACCAAATATTTGCTGATGCAGGAATAATTTATCTCCAAGGTTACCTGCCCTGTGCAGCAGGAGGAGTAAAACACAGCTTGAAATATTTTGTGAGCAGCGTGGAAAGCTCAGAAAGTTGGCAGGGGCTCTCCCTTGGGAGCACATCCTGTGCTCCATCTCACACCCAGGCATGTTCTTCCTCAGGATTCCCTGCCCTGCTCGTTGCATATGAAAATCAATAAATATTGGAGACACTTTAAGGGCACATTCAGATCTGGAGAGCTGGAGACAGTCAACTTTAATTTCTTCTTGAGCAGGCTAGAACAGAAGGATTGTCATCTGAACTAGGGGCAAAGTGTGTTTTCAGTGTCAGCTGTTGAAAACTTAGGGAGCAGCAATTTTGGAAGGAGTTTGTCTCAAGGCAGCTTTATGTCCTAGGGCTGTGCTGAAGGGCAGACTTGCGTTTTTCACAAATGGGACTGTCATGCTTTTTGAGTAATGCTTCTGAAAAGTGCCTTTTAAAGAGCTTCCCATTCTATTAGAACCATTTGAGATTTAAAATAGATCAGTATAAATACACCAACATCTGTGATTATCAGCTGACAAAAGATTTGCCTGCTTTGGACATAATAACATCTGACTACGAAGTTCAGACCTTCTGATTAAAAATGATGGAAGGAAAATAACCAAAAAGCAGTATGGAAGTGCTAAATGGTAAGACTGCTGTTATAATAATATTTTGACTTGTCTTAATCTCAGAATTCAATGGCAAATAGAAATTTCCAGGGATTTGCAGGAGGGGCCTCCACAGGGTGGACAAGCCCAGAGCCAAGGGAGAGGCAGGGAAGGAGCAGGCAATGCCCTTGCTGGAAAGGCAGAGTCCCACAGCACCTGGACAAGCCAAGCCCAGTGTGTCTGGTCATGGGAATCAGGGTCAGGAAACAGCCCAAAGTGCCACCAAGTCCATGGCACTGAGCCAGGCCTGAGGGCAAAGCCAGAAAGTTCAGTCGAGTGAGGTGCAGGCGGAACTGCCACGCAGGTCAAGGAAGGACCAGGGGAAAAAGGGATGAACTTGGATGCTGATCCAAGGGCACAGGTGCCACCTACTGAGGGTGGCCCTGGGCAGCAGAACTCCTGCAAAGCACTGGCAGGGATTAAGCTGCAACGTGGCTTCCTACGCAGATTCCATTCATAAAACCCCCCCTCCGAGGGCTGGCACAGCACAGAGAGGAGCTCCAAATACCAACGTCTGTTAATGTTTGTGGTTCTTGTCTACACAGAGGGCTTCTGCTGCCTTTCATCAGCATGACACGCTCATCAAAGAGAGCTGCTTTTATTCCCATTTGATTACTATTGCAGTTTTGGACTAGGAAAAGCAAGTTTAGAGATAAAAGCAGACTGTCGGCAGTGACAGAGTTGTTTCCCTCTGTCTTTCGTTAACTGGAGACAGATCTCTGAGCATTGATTGCTCAAGTGACAAATTCAACACATGGGCCAGGCTTGTTCTGTCATTTCATGCTCCTGAACACAGCTTTTTGAGGCATAAGTTCTTTCTGGGTGGTGAGTCCTGTATAGGAGCCACTTCATTCCTGCAGTTTTAGTAACACCCATGAGCTGCCCCAGAGCTTTTGTTAAAATTGGAGTTACTCCATTCACAGAGGCAGAAACCCCAGCTCTGTCATGGTTCAGGGCCTGGGAGGGGAGCAGATCCCCCCAGATAACCAGTGTATGTTCCTACTGCTTCTGGTTCAGCAGTGGGATTTTCCCAAACTGTCTGACCTTTTACAGGAATTTTAGATGAAAGTTGGAAGCTTCCAAGCATGGAGCAGAATGACTGTCTTCTAATGCAATGATGACAATGTTTATAGTTTCAAAGAGCCAACCCTTTTTTCCTGCTCAACCTGAGGAATGCTTTTTCCTACTGGATATGGGTAGAAATTGAAATATGGGGTTGTTTAAATGTTCCCTTTTAGCCTGTCATGCTCACTTAGGACTTCTGATGGATAGCAGACTTAAGATTTAAGTATTTTCTAGGTGGAAAGTTTAAAAGTTCTAGGTGGAAAAAGAAACCAACAAACCCTAGCAAGAAACAGGAAGAGTATTTTTACTTTACTCTCTATTCTAAGAATGAAATTTGTCCTTCAGAGCATCACTTTCTGAGCATGCAGCCTCCATCTCTTATGTCTTTACATACAGCTCTCTACAGCTAATTTGGTGTGTTCTTTTTTATTCTTTTGAAGCATTAGGCACAAAACAAGAGGGGGAAAAAAGGCAGTTACAGTCTTCTATCAAATGTGTTAGTTTTGTACCTCTATTCAAAGCACAGACATCAAGTTTCTTAGTTCCTTTTGCAACAGGATCAGTGTATTGTAGGCAAAAATATCATTATAATTGCAGCCCTTATCTTCCCAGGGACACTTTTATCATATTAACATATTGAAGTAGTTTTGATCTGTTTTCTATCTGAATCCTGTGGATCTTTATGCATATATAATGATTGCTTGCATTAGAAAATCCATGCTGGAATCAAGTCTCATCTGCTGAGCGATGCATTTGCTCTCCTGCACCATCAAGTTACTCATTATTGATGTATTTGATTTTGGGACTGGCATCTCAGTTGCTTTCAGCCATAATCCAGGATACAGAAAGACAGCCTGGTTTTGGGTTGGAAGGGAATGTAAAGCTCATCTCATTCCACCCCCCTGCCATGGGCAGGGACACCTTCCACTGGCCCAGGTTGCTCCAAGCCCCGTCCAGCCTGGCCTTGGACACTCCCAGGGATCCAGGGGCAGCCACAGCTTCTCTGGGCAACCTGTGCCATCCCTCACCACCCTCACAGGGAAGGATTCCTTCCCAGTATCCCACCTAACCCTGCCCTCTGCCAGTGGGAAGCCATTCCCTGGGTCCTGTCACTCCATCCCTTGTCCCCAGTCCCTCTCCAGCTCTCCTGGAGCCCCTTTAGGCCCTGGAAGGGGCTCTCAGCTCTCCCTGGAGCCTTCTCTTCTCCAGGTGAACCCCCCCAGCTCTCCCAGCCTGGCTCCAGAGCTGAAGGTCTCCATCCCTCTGATCATCTTTGTGGCCTCCTCTGGACTCACTCCAGCATGTCCATGTCCTTCCTGTGCTGGGCCCCCAGAGCTGGAGGCAGTGCTCACATACTGCTCCTTCTTCCCAGATTCTGAGCTGGCCATGGCCGTGGACACATGGAGCAGATCCACCTTCCAGTGTGCTGCTGGTGCAGACACTGAGCAGTCAGGTGCAACCTCTGCTCTCAGCTTCCCACCCTGCTTGATGAGCAGTCCAGGATTAAGTGACAAGTCTGGCTTTTTATCACAAGGAAGTGCAAGATTGGAAATGCCAAAAATGTATTCTTATGCAAAGGCTGGTATTTCAGCTGATGAGCTAAATAAGACTGATTTAGGGTTATTTCTACCTGGGTATTAATTTCTGCTTATAATAGAAGCACCAGACATGTGCTGGCCAGTGCAGCTGAATGCAGCTTTATTTCACGTCTCAGAGCCATCTCCTGGCAAGTTGGATTTGTCACATTTTGGATAGGAGGATTATCTTCACAAGAGTATTACCCCTGTAGCTGAAAATTTCTGGTTCTTAATTTCTGGTTCCTCTCTCTTCATGCTTTCCTTGTTTCCTGGCTGATGGACTGTTTGATCACAGTACAGTGTGTGTTTTTTAGCTCTTTGACAGCATTGCCTACTGTTAGTAGAGACATGCTCAAGTTAGTTTTAAACTGCCTGTTGGAAGCACATCCCAGAAGAGAAAGGGATTCAACAGGAGAAAACAGCCCTGTATTTAATGAATTTATGCAGTGACATTTGCAGTGTTATGGAGTTTCAGTGGCTGCACTCCTAGGGATGAACAATCCCTGCATTTTAAAGCTGAGTTGGTATGAGTAAGTGAATAAACATGTGGCAAGCATGTTCCTTTGCACCCTCATTGCTGGAGATTAAATCTTCCCTTAGGAAGGAACAGATGTGGTGTGTTTGTGCTTTGACAGCATGGTAGGTGATGTGAGGAAACCCTTCATTGCTTCGTACTTCCTCCAAATTATCCCCAAAGACCTTTGTAGTATCAGTGGTTCCTTTGCTTTACTTTGCTTCAGATATAAGTGGATTAAGCCTTAATACTAATTGATATGTTTTATGCATGGACATGCAACAAAGGATTTCACACATTCTGAGTCTAAACTGCAAGGATCTCAGGCCACCTTAAGTTTGGAATTTTGTGTGAACCAGAGCTCAGATGTGGCACTGGGGGGTGTGGGTTAGTGGTGGGCTTGGCTGGGCTGAGTTACTGGTTGGACTTGGTGATTTTAGAGGGCTTTTCCAACCCTCACAAATCTGTTCTCTTGTACCTCACATGGCACAATGACCTCTTTGTTTGCAGGGTGGAAGGTTTATCTGTAGGCGCTGAGGGATCCTAGTTTAGTGAAGTTGAGGCCTGCAGCCCCTGGTGTTGATGGCTTTAAGGAATTTGATGAGATGAGAGACCCTGCCCAGTGCAAGGGTTGTTGCTTTGTGTTCTGTTCTCAAGCTGACACCCTGGGAAGGAGGCTGGACAGGCTCCTCCAGAGAGGCAGCCTGTGTTATTCCAGCTGATGAATTCCTTCCAGCCAACTGCAAGACCTGTTGCAGTAATACCTTTGACAAAAATTGGAGTTAAACCGCTGTGAGTTGGTAGAGAAATCTCCTTATACTGCTCCTTGTATAATAACATTAACTTCTCTTTTGGTGTCCTTGTGCAGCAGTTGCTATGGAAGTGTGTAAAGAGATGAGCACTGTGTGGGTAATCTGTAACTTAGAGCTGTTCTCAGGGCTTTTTAGTCTCCTTCATTAACCCTTCTGTGACCAGTTGGCTTCCTATTAAAGACACATTCCTGGGATCATCTTTACCACACTCAGTAGTTGGCACAGAGTGTGATAATCACACCTTGATATTCCCATCATACAGTGTGAGAAAGCAGCAACTTTTTTATGTCCCAGGTGGCTGATGCCTGGCACAGTTATTTCACAGAACCCTGCCCGAGTCTCTCCTGTGTCAGTGTAATGGCAAAGGTCATCTTCTGAGCAAAATGTATAAATTGTGGCTCTCGTTGGAAAGGGGTGTCTTGGGTGCCATCACTTCCTCACTGGTATTTATGGGGATGGGAGCCTCTGTGTTTTATTTCTGTGTTATGCAGTGGTTTTCACCCAGTAACATCACAAATCACTGCAAACGTCAGAAAATGGAGAGTTCTAATGTGGGAAAAGAAGTCACAAAAAAATTAATCAGAACTTAGTTCAGTCAGAGAGTCTGAGCTGTGTCTGGTGCATCTGCTATGAACTGTAACTTTTACTTCAAGGTCTTTTCTCAGGTCTTTTTAACATTTTCACTTCAATTCATGTAACTGAAAACTGTCTTTGACACTATCAAGTCTCATTGTCTCGTATTGCTACCCATTATTATGTAAAATCTTTTTTCATACAATTACTGAGGTCGACTTTGAAAACTAAATAGATTTATTTCTTTTTTAGCTACACTTAAATCAGAAGGTTATTTCTCCTGGCATTTGGAAATACAAGAGTGTATTTTTAATGCTTTAGTGGTTGTTACTTGTCCTTCATTTTCCAGTGGAAATAAGAAATTAAAGGTAGATGATTCTTTCCCCATCCACAAGCCATCTTCCCCCAGGATCAGATCACTGGATTATATTTTCTCTGATTTTGGACAAGATGCTTCCCCAGCAGTGGCTGATCTGGGTTCATTTCCTGTCACAGCAGCTAAAATTGGGAGAACGTTGGGGAAAGAAATGAAGTTTATGATTCTTAGTCCTGGCTGATCTTATCTACTGCCTGTCTTTTATATAGAAGGTACCACCACTACTCTGTGGCTCCAGGAAAAAATCTTTCCTGTCTGGAAGTGCTGGAGGTAAAACAAAGAGAGGACATGAACACCAATGCCATCCCAGAGATGAAGGGCACTGGGATTTATTGGAGATACTTTGCTGAGTTCATTCTTTATCTGAAAGCCACCAGTGCCACACATCTTGTGACTGTGTTAAATACTCTTTTTTTTGGGATAATGGGATGTTATGCAGGACAGAAAGGATTCCAAGGCTCTAATTTTCTTCAGTGCTTAGGGCAGAGTATGCCGTGCCGTTTATGTGAGTTAAACTGGTGTAGAAGGATGCTCCAGAGCAGGATTTCTAACTGAAATAACTAAGTTTGGGCTGTTTTCCATATGGAATCACGAAGATACTGGAAAACTGAGCTGAGAAAGAGCAGAATGTCACAAACAGAGCTGCAGGCTGAGCCTGTAGACAGATTGCAGGTGGCACATGCTGGATTTGCCCCGTGGATGTGATGGGTACCCAGCCAGTGAGCTGTGCTCAGGCACCTGGTGCTGCCTGGAAATATCCCAGGCACTATTTGTGGGGCAGATCACAAATTAAAATCCCAAACCTGGTTCTGCTACGGGGAAAAAAAATCCCCAGTGTGTTCTGCAATTCATCATCCTGTGAAGCAGATACACGTCGTGTGTTGCTTTTCATTCCACCAAGAAGGCCATTTAGTTGCTTAAGTTACAGCATAAAGTTATTCTACACTTTTACTGCTTTTTGCTACTTTCTCTTCACATAATTTCTGAGTGAAACAATTCCATTTGGCTGATTGATTCAGGAATTTGACTGTCACATTCGAGGCATGACATTTGAAAACTCACACTAATGGACTTGAAATGTTTTGCTGGAAGTTTTAAAGTGGTTTTTTTTGTGATGTTGAGGTGGAGCACTAATATCCCTTTGGGTAAAATCTATTGCCCCTAGAAACAATATTTTAAAGTTCACTAATATTCATGACTACCTTCCCCTTGTAATTGCATCACTAAAAGAAAACCAATGTGCTTTACAGGCTGGTTGGAAACAGCTTTTCAAAGACCTGATTTTTATAACAATCTGTGGCAAAGATAAAAGTAGTTTCAAAGCATATGAATAGTAAAAATGCACTGCAGTAGGCTGGAACTCCAGTGCTCCATCTCTGCCTGATCTCAGAGTGTTTTTCTGGTCCCATCTCTGGCTAAGCCTGATGCTGCTGGGAATCCAAAGCTCAGTCTGGCTCACATCTGTAGGCAAGGCTGAGGAAACAGCTATTAGTCCAAAATGCAAATTGGAAGTAAAAGCATTTATTTAAATTCATCATTTTAGTTCATATGTAACTTTAACCACGCTCACGTTGTCATGCTGTCAGTGGATATGTGGCTGCCAGTAAAGTTGTCTCTTTGCTAAGATTTTAAACTGAGCTGTGATCACTGAGGGCACCTTTTGCAAGTTGAACTATGGTCGTAATGTCCTGCCACATAAAACACAAGGGCCATTATCCCAGTGCACTGTTCATTATAAAATCATCCTGCTGGAGATTTGAGAGTGTGGATTTTCATCTTGGAGGGACTGAAGTTTTGCCTGATGACTGTGTAGCAAATAAATGGGGAGGAGCACCAGTCAGCTTCTGATTCCATCTGCCTCTCAAGCCAGCAAGATCCTGGTTCCAGATGCTGCACTGGCTGTGATGTGTGTGGCAAAATTAAAATCATGTGAGTCCACGTCAGGCTGAAAACAGAGGGTTGGCAGTTAAAAATATCTAGGTTTGTTTCTTGCCAGCAGGACATGAAAAGCTTTTAGTGGAGAATGAAACCGGCAAAATGACACTTTCATGGTCTCTCGACCACCACATTTTAAGCTCTTCAACAGTGCTACAGGTTAGCAGTGGAAATTCTATGCTGTGTTTGTGTTTGTTAGTGGTGATAAATCACTAATCACATCAACAATTAGCAGGCAGCTCACCTGATAAAAAGGAGACAGTCAGAAAGCTGCTGCAGACTGTCACTGCTCAAGGACAAATAATGTGCTTTACAGGGAATACACTTCAGCCAGGATAATTAGGGAAAACACAGACAAGAGCTGTATGTCTGCTGGAGTTACCCTCTGCTGCTGCTCTCAGAGGGCTCTCTTGAAAATCGGATCTGTAATGGATGTTATGCAGATTTGAAAGAAAATTCGAAACACGCGACTTTTTATCTGCTTTTGATGTTCCATTCAGCCGCTTTCATCTCCGAGGATAAAAGTAATTGAACAATAATCCCAAGGAGAGTCAAATACACAAATCAATAAACTGCTCTCACAGGAGAATTTATTTTGATGAGCACACTGGTACCTCTCCCTGGGCTTCCAGGAGGTGCCTTGTTCTCTCTGTGCAGGCAGTGGGGCCTGGGCTGGGACACAGACGGTGAACGAGGCAGATGTTCTTGCTCGGTGGCACCAAGCAAGAGCAGCTTTTGGCCTCCTTTGAGTGACATCCTAAATCTTAATTGAGCGTTGAAAGCCTGTCACTGTCTTTTTATTTTCGTGTTCTTTTGGGAAGTGTAATGAAAGCAAGGGGCCAGTGCTTCCATTAGACATAGGAAGAGTGCAGGCTGGTTTTAGGCTTCCTCTGTTGGGTGGTTTCCTGCCTTGTTTGTGATGTGTGGAGGAATTTTTCATCCTTTGTGTTCCTTTCCCTGCAGTGTTTGTTCTCCAGTGATCTTGGATTTATTTTTTTTATCTGTTATGATTTATTTTTCTTAACTATTCCATCAGCATTCTTTAATAAATCACAGGATTTATTAAATCACAAGATGGAGGGGGCCACAGGGGGTCACCTGGTCCCACCTCCCTGCTCCAGCAGGGTCATCCCAGAGCACATGGCACAGGATTGTGTCCAGATGAGTCTGGAATATCTCCAGTGAGGGAGACTCCACACCCCCTCTGGTTTCTGTTCAGTGCTTGCTCACTGCTCAGCAAAGAACTTCTACCTCAAGTCCAGGTGGAGCTTCAACTGGAACCAGCACTTAATTGCTTCACTTCAGAGCAGTGAAGCTCTTGGGTTTTGAGTTTCAGAGGAGATTTTATGAAGATGAAGGAAGAGAAAGTGGTTGTATCTGTAAATATAGAGAGAGCAGAGTTGAATGGATCCCATTTGGAGATCATGGGTGTTTGTGATCTGCTCCCCAAGATAAATTATAACCATCTAGGGAGCAAATGCTCGCACATCTCCTGTAGGAATACTGTTATTTTAATAGCCAAGCAGTAACTATTTTTTCCCTGCCTTTCTTTCTTGCCCTTTACTCTGAACAGGAGGAAATCATTAGAGAACAACCAACCATCAAACTGACTTTTCCAGCACTTGTTCTAGGTAGGAATATTAGAGGAAAATGAGATTAGGAACACAGAATGTTCTTTGTATAAATTCAGTGGTATATTAAATGAACAAAAAGTGTCTGACCATAAATGCTGTTAAAACTTGCAGAGCTGTGGTGCCAAGCTGTGGCAGTAGTTATTGGAATGTTTCAGTAACCTATTAACAGACCTTTTCTTAGAAACTCTTAGCTTTCCCTACTACGCTTTTAGCAAATGGATTTCCAATAAGCATCCACCTCCTTTCTCCTCTCTCCATTTCCAAATGAACTCTTTCAGGGCACAGTGGTGCGTTTGTGTGGAAGTGGCTTTGCAGAGGAATTGAAAGGCAGGATCTGGATCAGTTCCCTGCTCGAGCTTTGCAATACCCCTGGAAAGTGTCGTGATCTGTATTTGGTGCCCAGAGCGTTGCTTGAGCTGCTGAGGGGAAAACTAATCTCTTGGGCTTTCACTGGCAGCACTGTCTCAGGGACTGATCCTAATGGGGTGGAAATGAGCTCAGCTGCCTAATTCTCTTAAAAACATAGGCTTTTTTTTTCACACATGAATGCCCATCTACTTCCTTCTAGCCTTGCTGTTGAAGCCATGGCAGCAAAGAATCAAGTCACAGTTGCTGAAAACAGAACACACTGCTTTTTTTCCACTTCAGTTCTTTATTTATTTATTTATACACAGCCAGTGGAAGAGACTCAATTCACCCAGAAAAAACCCCAACATTCTAAACTATAAAGATATTGATGTGGACAAATGAGCTTTTCCCTAACTTTTAGGGCATGACTAACTTGCTCATTAGCATTGTAATTTTAAGTAGTGCTGTAAACCTTGTTGTACCCTCTCTGTTTCAGAAGCCACAGAGGAGGGCAGTGCTCCCCCAGAACCAGATGTGGCTCTTGGCAATCCAGCCTCATCCAGCTGTGATCCATGTGCATGCAGATAGTGCATTCCAAGATCTTCCACGGGCTGCTGTGGTTTTGTGTTGGAGTTGGGGGTTGTAGTAACACACAGCTCTTTGACCATGGTGAATGCCATCCACTTTCCCAGCTAGGGGATGACCACAATTCCCTGTTATTGCCTATGAGACATGAAAGAAGGAAGCAGAGCTGTAAATCAGCCTCTGCATTTCCATCTGCCTTGTAAATGAGCAGTCAAGGTGCTCTGTGATGTGGTTTAGTGGGCATTTGGTCAAAGGTTGGGGTCCATGATCTTGGAGGTCTTTTCCAAAGTTAATGATTTTATGACCATTTTGTGTTTTACAAGCAGTCCAGAGCTCTGCTTGTACCTTTAGGTTCACTGGGTTTGACCTTCGTGTCTGTGCTCATTAAAAGCAGGGCTCAATTTGTACAGCCTGGGGAAGAAGGGTCTGAGGGGGGATCTCTCCATGGCCTTACAGCTTTCTCATGAGGGCAAGCAGAGGGGCAGGCACTGATCTCTCCTCTCTGTGAGCAGTGACAGGACCCAAGGGGATGGTTGGAGTTTTGTCACGGGAAGTTTCAGTTGGATTTTAGGAGAAAGTTCTTCCCCCAGAGGGTGACCAGGCACTGGAAGAGGCTCCCCAGGGCAGTGGTCACGGCCCCAGTGCTGTCAGAGTTGAAGGAGCACATGGTGGGATCCTTGGGGATGTTTCATGCAGGGCCAGGAGTTGGACTCGATGACCCTTGTGGGTCCCTTTCAGCTCAGGATATTCTACGAGCCCATGAATTTTTTTTTAGTTCCCAGATAAATGCATCCATAGGATACATAGGAGTATACAAGAAACCTTATAAACTGAACACCAGCACGTGGATATTGGTCTTTTTTGCATCCTTCCTAATTTTTCCTTCTGAAGGCTGCACAAAGTTTGCTCCTGGCAGGCTCTGGTCTCATGCCCTGAGGGAGCTGTGGATGTTCCTCTGGCAGAACCGGCTGGGTGGGGGGAGGACCTGTGCCTGTGTGGGCGAGCACACGAGTTCAGGCTGTCAGGTCCCTTGTAAGAGACTTCTACGACTTAATTAAATGCTGCTAATACTCTTGTAAAACTGGAGCTGCTCACTAATCGCTTGCTTTGCTATGCAAATGAGCTGAAAAGTGGTTTAAAGGATGTGTCCAGGCCTCCACAGCAAATAGGGATTAGGGAACGGGAAGTTACAGCTTTCTTTTAGGAGGCAGTGTTTAGGAAAAGAGCACAGAAATATTTTGATACTCTTTGGCGAACAATTCTAATTCTTGGGGGTTTGTTTGTGAGTTTGGGGGGCTTTTTTGTTTGTTTGTTTTAAAAAAAAAAACAAAACCAGAAGGTTCTCAAAGTTGATGAGGTTAAGTGATCTGAAGTCCTCCTGGGGGATTTTCATGGATAAATTCCACTCTGCTGTGGGGCTGGTGGAATGTTCACCAGCTCCTCAGCCTCCCCTTTGGAGCAGTGCCTTGGCCCTTGGAGACTCCTCCCTCCTGCACTGTGGAGCATTAACCAGCAAACAAACCCCATGGGAATGGTTTGAAACTATAAAATTAGAGGTTTAGATTGCATATTGGGAAGAAATCCTTCCCTGTGAGGGTGGTGAGGGATGGCACAGGTTGCCCAGAGAAGCTGTGGCTGCCCCTGGATCCCTGGAAGTGTCCAAGACCAGGTTGGACGGGGCTTGGAGCAACCTGGGCTAGTGGAAGGTGTCCCTGCCCATGGCAGGGTTTTGGAATGAGATGATCTTTAAGGTCCCTTCCAACCCAAACCATTCCCTGGTTCTGTATATGATAATAAAAACCTGTAGATGTGCAGTGGGGCCATGTGGCAGCAGGGACATTACAGGTATTGGGAACAATTTGGAATCGTTTCGAATTGAGTCATTTTCTGAGCAAGCAATTATACCAGCTGCATTTAAAAATTAAAAAAAAAAAGGCTGCTGAGTTTCAAGAGTTATGCTTGGACTAAGAGAATGGCTTGGATTTCAATGAGACTTAAATACATGTCTGTTGGGGGTATTAACAAGACTGCTGTAATCCTGACACTGCTGTATATTCAGATTACACTGAGAGCCCTGGCTGGGTTAGGAGATAGATATTTTTTTTATAGGCTTGACAGTGTTTCTGAAGAACTGGTTTATCTGTGTTTTCTTGTACATAATGCCTGTATTGAAATCCTTTCAGGGTATTTTCTTAGTGTCACGCTGATCAGATATAAATGTGTTAAAGAAGTGCTGGTCCTGCCCCTCACACTCTGCTCTCCTCTCACTTCCCTCGGGCATAAAGTGGCTCTGCTTTATTTTTGTTTGTGCTGAAATGCAAACATAGCCTGGAAAAAGGGCGATTATTGGGCTAAATGCAGTGCATTGATTTTGTTCAGAGCAAACTCTTATCTGTCCTCCACTGCCCAAAGAGTGTCTCCAGCAGTTGGAAATGCACATTTGTTCCAATTTGTACATTCCCATAAGAGTTAACCATCCATGGCCTTAATGGGCTCGCGCTGCTGACTCCAACACCCCAGTGCAAGGAGGACATGAGCATGCAATTAAGTTAAACACCTGCTCAGAAATTGGATCTAGACCCTTTATAAATGTGTTTCTGGAATACATTGCAACCAGGGCTCAGCTGCAGGAATTTCAACATCTCTTAGTCTAGTTAATGAAATAACTGGGGAAAAAAAAAAACAAACAGTTGACATGGGGTTGTATCTGTGTTCTCTTTTCCACTGGCTTAACCTCCAACCACATGCTTCTGAGGAATCCCCATTTGCCAAACATTACTATGGCTGTGGCACATTCTATGTGGCTTTAAGTAATTACCTAGTCTCAGCAGTCTTGGAAATTGAAAATTTTGGGACTGTTTTACTGGGTTTTCATCATTGTTCATGTTATTATGATAATTATTGGTATTGTTTTCTGCCAATAAGGCATCCTGTGGAGAGCAAATCCCTCCAGATGTCATCAAGGCCAGGGAATCAGCTAGTCCCCATCACACAGAGATTCCTCGTGTCTGACTCCCCACAGCTGGTGAGCAAAGGAGTCACTGCTGCTCCTAGATCTTGAGGAAAATGGACAAGAATCCTAGAATGGGTCAGGCTGGAAGGGACCACCTCCCTGCTCCAGCAGGGTCACCCCAGAGCACATGGCACAGGATTGTGTCCAGGTGGTTCTGGAATATCTCCATTGAGGAGACCCCACACCCTCTCTGGTCTCTGTTCAGAGCTCAGTCACTGCACAGGGAAGAAATTCTTCCTCATGTCCAGGTGGAGCTTCCTGGGCATCAGTTCCTGCCCGTTCCTCCTGTGCCATTGCTGGGCCCCCCTGAGCAGAGCCTGGTCCATCCTCTGCCCCCTCCCTGCAGCCCCTGACACACCCTGGGGAGGGCCCCTCTCAGTGTCTGCTCTGGAGGCTGAACAGCCCCAGCTCCCTCAGCCTTTCCTGCTCAGAGAGTCATGGAATCACACAATCTCCCGAGCTGGAAGGGATCCCCAAGGATCACTGAAGTCCAACTCCTGATGCTCCAGTCCCTTCATCATCTCCAGAGCCTCTGCTGGACCCACTCCAAGAGCTCCATGTCCCTCTTGTCCCGAGGATCCCAGAGCTGGACACGGCACCCAGCTGTGCTTCCCAGGGCCGAGCAGAGGGGCAGGATCCCCTCCCTGACCTGTCAAGGCCTCAAGAGGTGTAGGACAATTTGGATATTTCAGCAGTACTCACAAAGCCAAAGTTTCATCAAATAGCAGCTCCTTCTGCTACTAAATTTTCCTAAAAGCGACCTTTTTTTATTTTAAATTTTTGTGTTGAAATACAGGATTCTGAAAGAACATTGAGAATTTCTCTTGCAGGTTGCACAGACATAAAAAGAAGCCACAGTTAGAAATGAGAGAAAACCTGTTGGCCAGAGCAGTGCTTTTTCTCTGCTGCTCAGGATACTTGAACAGCACCCTGACTATGTAGAGGAAGCTTCTCTTTTCCCTACTATTTTGATTTCCTTATTTATCTTTATGGAGATAATTTATGTTTTGTCAGGAACTGGCTTTTTGTTATTCTGAATCTCCTCCACTTAGTCCATTTGAAGATAACAGCAGAGTACACAGAGGAAGAGGTAATACAAATAAATGCATGTGCATCTTAGTAAAGCAAATAGTTAAAATAAATACTCTATTTATGCATAATGAAATAAATTTGTAAAAGCAGATGTTTTACTTTTGTTTGACAAAAACCAAGTGGTTTTAGCTGTTTTCTAATCTCACTTTCATTAGCATATTTAATAATGCTTATTGTATTTAATCATCAGAATGCTCAGTAATGTACATTGTGTTCCCAGCCATGGAATTCCACTGCTATGTGTATCCATGATAGATGTTTTTAATAAAATCAGTAATTATCCTTTATTGTTGTTTTAAATTGTTATTTTTAAGTTTGTCGGGGCACAACAGTTTTTAGGTATAAGAGAAAGAAAGCTTTCATTTTGCCATTTCATAATTTAATGAAAAAAATTGCCCTTTTAAACAGATGCTAATAAACCTTTTTTTAAAAAGCAGTGCTTAATTATCTTGAAGTTGTTTACAAGGGGAGATTTGGCAGCTCAGCTCTGGCTGGAGCAGTGTTGGGGCAGGTGTTGGGAAGGCTGTGCTGGTGGCTCAGGTCTTGTTCTCCACAGCCTTTGCTTTCCTGGGACCTTGGGGGTTTGGTCTGTGAGCGTGACAAGCACATTTTGTAACAAATGGAAAGATCCAGATAAGTCTGGGCATTATTTAATGACATTTGGATTGGTTTTCCCTTGTTCCATTTGGTTGTTTAACAAGGTTGAAGTCTGAGATCAGAGGATGTTTTGTGGGATTTGTAATGTATCAAGTATTTTCCTTTTCGAATTTTCAGATCTTTGGTTTCTTTCGGTGCAGAATTCCAAGTAAAATTTGCAACAGAAACAAACCCAGAACAATCAAAAAGTGAAGGTGATGTGCTGTGAACTGAACTAAACCCATGGTGTTAACTGTTGAGAGAGCTCAGTTCCTGGCTTATCTCAGCACACAGTCCATTATCTAACTTAATTCACATTTCTTTTATAATAGATTCATCTGTGTGGCAGAACTCCTTCTTCTCCAGTGCTCAGAGAATGCCCTAAAATAGCCTGGTTTAGTTCACCAGCTCTAAGGACACCTTTTCCTTTGTACATGGTTTGGGCTTTGGTTGATTGTTGGCATCTCACAAACAGGGTTGGTTGTTCTGTGGTGATTTTATTGTATCAGTCTCACTCCTTTTTTCTCTTGTCTCTGTTGCAAGTCTTCTCTCAGAACATCCCTTTCTGTATAATAGCCTGCTTTCAGCTCTGTCTGCACAGTGTTTTGGACCAGTGAGAATATCTGAAGTGGTTTAAAAGAAAGCAAAAATTAAACCCAAATATTAGGGAGATGCTCTTTCTGCAGAAAAGGGCAAAGCTGAAACACTTTCCTAGTACTGAAAGACTGGTGAACTCTGTTTAATCAGTGTTTTTATCTGCCATGTCTGAAAAGGTATTTATAGTATTTATGCCACATTTGGGCTCAGAGGCATTAAAATGTGATGGGCAGCAGCTGTGACGCTCAGCAGAGAAACTGTCACACAAAGCTATGCTGCACTTCAGGGATGGCCAGAGTTGTCCATCATTCAGAAGTGTCCATGCATAGGACATGGATACAGGAGGTGTTTATGGGACAATGCATCTGTCAGGATCTCTTGGCAGAGATGAACAGCACAGGCTGTAGAGTCGCTTGTTTTCCCCTCAACCATCACACTTAATTTTGCATTTAAGGCAAACCACTTAAATGGTTTTGCTCGGTATGTCTTGCTATATTTTTTGATAGTAGATGTGTTTCCCTAGACTTGTTTCGTCCTGTGGAAATTTAAGGAGGAAGAGGGAGTGAGTAAAAGGGAGAAGGAGAAGGCTTCAGCTTTTATCTAGTGTAAAATCATTGCTGGACACATTTCTGTTGGTTTTTCACCTGTAGATGAAGAACAATGTCTTTGAAAAACACAAAGGAAACCTCCTAACTGTTGATTCAAGGCCAGGTTGGACAGGGCTTGGAGCAAGCTGGTCTAGTGGAAGGTGTCCCTGCCCATGGCAGGGGGAGGAACAAGCTGAACTTTAAGGTCCCTGCCAACCCAAGCTGGGACCTTTCAGTGATTCTGTGATAAGAGTTTTGTTGCTGTTGCTTGAAAAGTGGCCACTGTTCAAATTTATTGTGAGAGTGAAATATTCTGTGCAGTTCTCCACCATTCTGTGATCCTGCCAGATTTATATTTTGTAAGTGGAAATGAATTTAAATATTTTTCTGGGCTACAGAGAGAGGCTCTACCGTGCTGGTAGTTGGGAGAGCACAAGATTTGGTGGCCTTACCTAACTCAGTGTGCCTGGAGGAGGGGCTGGGGACATCACTGGGGTGCCCAGATGCTGGTTGGCCTGCACTGGTTGAAGTGACTGGCTGGTGAGCTCTGGTATGGGTGTGCTGGGGGAAGGCACAAATCATATTTAGACCTCTTTTCTTTCTCTTTCTGTATCAGAAAACATCAACTCAGGATTCACAGGAAGCTACTGCTCTTGTCACGCTCATTTTTCTTCCCTTTGTGCATTCTCAGCCCTTGTAACCTGCTGCTGGGTAACAGAATTTAATCAGTGGACACCTGCACTGCTAATAAACTCTGCCTCTTGCTCTCCAGAGGATCAGGAGACACGGGCACAGGGCCCCAGATGAGTACAGAAACCTTCCACTCCTGTCATGTCTTTACTGACAGCAGCAATCTCTTGCAATTAGGCTCCTGCAGCAGGTATTTAACCCGGGGGCAGCAGCTGATTGTCTGTATTTAAGTTCCCTCCTCTTGAGCTCTGTGTTCAAACCCCAGCGTGTCACCACGGCTTCCTTTGCTCTCTCTTCTCCTGGTGGAGGGGTACAAAGCCATGACAATTGGTATTGATAATCTAAATCAACCTTTTCCTCTCTACACCTCACCTGGGGCATGAGGACACCAGTGAACAAAATGAGCTTTGTGACACTCAGTAAGGTAAGAGCAAAACCAGCCCTAAAAGTCAACTTTTCTGTGAAATTTGGATGGCAGAATAAGCAGTGTCTGAACATTGCACGTCACTGTTGGGCCAACAGTGTCTCCTTACCTGGACTGAGGACACAGGGTACCACTGAAGGATCACTGGGAGGGTTTGCTTCATTCAGGCCACTTGGAATCATTGAATAATTTAGGTTGGACAAGGCCTCTAAGATCATCAAGTCCAAACCCATCACTAAACCATGTCCCCAAACCCATCACTAAACCATGTCCCCAAATGCCACATCTACACATCTTTTAAATGCCTCCAGGCAGGGTGACTCCACCACTTTTCTGGCCAGCCCTTTCCAATGCCTGACCACCCTTTCCCTGAAGAAACGTTCCCAATATCCCATCTAAATCTCCCCAGTGCAACTTGAGGCCATTTCCTCTTATCCTGTCCCTTGTTCCCTGGGAGCAGAGCCTGACCCCACCCTGGCTCCCCCCTCCTGTCAGGGAGATGCAGAGAGCAAGAAGGTCCCCCCTGAGCCTCCTTTTCTCCAGGCTGAGCCCCCCCAGCTCCCTCAGCTGCTCCTCAGCAGCCTCGTACTCCAGACCCCTCTGGACTTTCCAATCCCAAGTGCTCACAAAGGTTCCCGGCTGCTGAGTGTTCACAGCAGCCCAGCAAAGTAATGACAGGTAGCAAAGCATCAGTGGGTGATGTGGCATGGAAAAATAGCTGTTCAGTCCTGGACTTTGATGTGAACTTTCAAAATGTAATTAGTGGTTCAGCTGGGCTGAAATAAAAATGTGCATTTGCACAGAGAAATTCCAGAGGCTGCAATTTTCCTTGCGTGGGTTCAAGACTCGTTGCAGCAGGTTGGTGGCAGCTCTTTCCTTGCTCTGGGCTCTTAAGAATTTCCTTTGGCTTTTTTCCCCAAGGTCTCAGGACAATTAGAAAATTTTACTTCAGTTTATGCAGGTTACATTGATGGCTTTTTATATCTGATCTCTTAAGTACTCAAATTGGGCCAGTCTGTTTCTGTCCTGCTTTGATGGGTAGCTTTGTGTAGTTGAAGCTGAGATCCATATTGGCAGCTTTTATGCCACTACCCAAGTACAAAATTACTAATTTTCAGGCATTTTCTTGGATTATTTGAAAGCTATAATTCCAGGAATACAGAAGTGGAGATGTTTGTCCAGTTTCAAATATTCACCACTACCAGAGAATTGTAGACAAATTATAAACACTTTTTCTGGGAAAACAAGTCATTAACAGATTATGAAAAATGGATGTTGTTAGACAGTCAAACCCCAGGGATAGGTACTACAGACCTTTTGAGACTGAATATTTACAAAGCTGACGTGGAGAAGGAATTCAATGGAGAGGACAGTAGGACCACTGTCCTTTAAAAACAGCAGTACAAAATCTCAGCTTTGAAAAAGAGGTTTCAATGGTTTCTACTACAGAGAAAATCACTGTAGCAACAGGAAAACATTTTCAAAATTATATAGTCTCAGTTTTCAGGAAAAAAAGGAGATTGAAACTGAGAGAAGGGAACTGGAGAGAATGCAAAGCTTTCCTGGGCCAGCTTCTGTTTGTTGATCTAATTCCAGTTTGGTTTCTTTCTCTCTAACCTAAAATTTAAGTAGTTTTTACTTAGGAACTTATTTTTTTTTTAGGTTTTCTTTCTATTTGATGCATCTTGGAATGTCTTGGGCTTACCTTTGCTGTTTCAGAGCCTGTTGATTGATCTGGGAAAGATTTCACAGAACCATTCTTTTGGTCACCTCATTTATCTCCACAATTCATCTGCAGGAATGTGCATTCCGTGGATTTATAGTAAATGACTGCTCAGCACCTAATGCTAAGTATATATATGTGTGTATTTATGCCTAGGAACTTCCTAATCTCTAAATGGCATTTTTTTTGACACACAGAGTAGTAAATACTCTTATTTAGGAGGTATTTTCTCGATGCTACAGGATTGACATGATTTATGTGGAAACCTAAACCACTTGCTAACTCTAGACCCCTGGTCTTTTAATATCCATCCTATTTCCAAAGTGTCTGCATATGTGTGTGCCTATATAAAGATGCAGAATATTTTCCCATTGCCAGTCTTTATGGGATTTTTAGCAGTAATTCAGAATATGTAGGCAGTTGCAGTGTATTTTCTGCTCTTGCATGAGTAGATTGAAGTCAGTATGGCTGGTGCTTTACTTTCAGGAATTACTAGAAGGCTTTTTTTTTTCCACTTGAATTATCTTTCAAATAAGTGTGACTAGTAGTCAGGAGTTCTTCCAACTTTTTTGTTCCCATGAAAATGTTCCTTTCATAGGTTAAAGTCGTGAGAGAACACGAGAAGTGGGCAGAACCCTGAATTGTGCCATAAATCAAGAAACTTTATGTGAAATTACGTATTTTCTAATTACCTTGCTTAGATATATATTGAGCAAAAAAGCAAATACAAGTTGAGCTGTACAAGTTGAAAAACTATCAGATAAACAAACTGTGACATCTGTAGTATTATCACCATCTGACTTATCTCAAACACTGATTTTACTCACTCATCCTTCATTCTTTATATCCACATGTCTAGCAGTACATGCATTTATATTTTATATAAAGGGCAGAATGTAGTCAGAGCATCTGAGTTATGCTGTTAAAAATAAATTAAGGAACAGCAGGTGAAAATGATTCCTACACATGAATATTCAAAGTGTACCTCAGCCAGATACTACAGAAAGAATAATAAAGAGCAGAGAAACTTTGGTGGGACCAAGGCGTGGAGATGATCTGAGATAGAAGTTTTATTGGCACAAGGTTGAGATGGCTCAGAAAACTGAGTCCAGGAGTGGCAGGATCTGCTTGAACACCCCACTGCCAGAACATTCAAGTGTCTGACAGATGAGGGGACAGCAGCACTGGGATGTTGGAAGCCCAGCAGTCAGGTTTTTAGTCTTAATTCTTGCGCTTTTGGGCTTCAGTCTCTGAGCAGATCGAGTTCAAGGGCAGCAGGAGGGTGTAGGGACTACACCGCTGAATTGGAAGCTGAAAGACTTGAGTACATTCCTTCTCTGGGGGCCATTTCCTGCATGTTTGTGTCACTTAGAGTTGGACTCACCAAACTCCTTGGGCACTGTCAAGTAGACCCTCAACTACTATTATTTTTGCTATTTTCTTTTTTGGAAGAAGGAAGAAAGTGTAACTTTCCCACCCCTTACCTGATGGGATCACATTACCATTGTCAGATTCAGTGAGGTTTCACAGCAATCAGGGCCTCGTGAAAGGGGATTTTCAGGGAAAACTCTGGAACCAGAATGCATTTGTAGCTCTGAAATCCATTTCCTATCACTCATACACTGCACAGACAAGAGCATTCCCAACCGTGGAGTGCTGGGATACTCTGGACGTACAGAAGGAAGCATGCTAATGGATGACTGACTTGTTTCAATATCAAGGTGTGTTTTTTTTGTCTTTTCCTGCCCCGCAGACCCCGTGCACGGCCCCCAGAACGTGGAGGTGGTGGACATTCGGTCGCGGCAGCTGACGCTGCAGTGGGAGCCCTTCGGCTACGCCGTGACCCGCTGCCACAGCTACAACCTCACCGTGCAGTACCAGTACGTGTTCAACCAGCAGAAGTTCGAGGCGGAGGAGCTCATCCAGACCTCCTCCCACTACACCCTGCGGGGTCTGCGGCCCTTCATGACCATCAGGCTGAGGTTGGCCCTGTCCAACCCCGAGGGCAAGATGGAGAGCGAGGAGCTGGTGGTGCAGACCGAGGAGGATGGTGAGTCAGTGAGGTGGTTTGAAGCTGGCTTCCTGCTAAGTCTCCAAACCTCACCACAAGAGCTTCCCCCCCCAAAACCAAGGGAAAAGAGAAAAAAACCCAAGAGAACCAAAACAAGAGAGAGGCAGCTAAAGCAATATATCTAAATATATTTACACTTATATTACATTTATATACAATTGAAATATATGTACAACTTCAAAAGGAAAACGGAAAGGGAAGGGGGAAGGAAAAAAGGGAACAAAAGCAAAATAAAATATACACGATCAATAGCCCAAAATCTAGCAACTAAAAGAATTAGCAAAAGAATATCTTACTACTCTCCTTGGGACAACAGAACGTCGCTCTGGAACAATCGCCAGCAACCTCCACCTCCCCAAGGTTCGCAAGGCCTTACCAGGCCTCACTAGGCCTCACCAGGCCTCAGTCCCCAACACGACAGACTCAACAGCAGGGAAGCCTGCACCTCCAAAACTACCAGAAGGAAAGAGGGATGAAGGCCTTTCCTCCTTTCTTCTTATACCCCGGCTTACGTAAAAATCGTAGGGAATACTGGGTAAATCTGAGCACTTCCCTGGTTACAAACTGGTCACCAAGGAAGGCCCAGTCTAAACTACCACAGTCAGGCTGGGTTTGCTTGCTTGATTCCTGGGGAGGACTCATGTTTACAGGTTGTAAATAACAACATGTGGGAAAAAATCCCTCTTTTAATTTTAGAAAGACGGCATAAACTCAGGGAACAAAGAAGGATTTATTTGGCGTGCCGGGTCCTTCCCCCACCAAATTTTCGGGGAGAAAGACCCTTTGGCGTTACATCTCATTCATTTTATCGTTTTACAAAATCCCAACCTATTTTGGATAAGTTTAATATATTCTTTTTTACCTAAAAAGGTTTCTTCCTTTTACTCTGATTGGCTGCAAGGCATCCCCTGACAAGGATGATGGATGTTCCTTTGTTCTTAGCCCAAAGAGAGAGAACTCCTTTGGGCCCCAAAAGATTTTAAGAACTCTTGCATTTCCCTTATCTGTCCGAAAAAGACCCTGACACTCAAGTCCAGTATTTTTGAACTTGGATATCTTACAACTTCACGATACACCTATAACAATTGTATTTTTATTTCTCATAAACATAACCCTCTGTCCCACAGGATTATAAATGTCTTCTCTGGGCAGCGTGTGTCTCATGCAAGCAGAACTTGTAGGGGTGAATAATTTCTATTTCACAACCATGTTCTTGAAAAGACAAGGATCCTTGAAGTGCTTGAGTGTGATAAACATCAGCCTGAGCAGTTACCAAAGGTTTAATTCTCTGTGTTCTGAACTACCCAACAACCACCCAGCAGCTTTCTTTGTCATGTGGGCAAATGTAATCCTGGCATTTGTTGATTTTTTTTTTTCTTGTGCCTTCACAAGGAAGAAGATGTCCCAAAAGGACTATAATACCTTCCTTTCCAGAGCGTAGCTTTTCTTAATATTGATCTTCTGGACATCATATTTTATATAGATCTCAGAAGCAGAATTAATTGAGTGTGAACTCTTGTGTTCTTGATATAAAAGAAAAGTTTTCTGGAAGAACTGACGTGATGAAGTGTTTCAGTGTTGTTATCCCATCTGAGCTGTTTCAGACTCTCATGCACTACCAGCCTCCCTCCTGTCCAACATGTAAAATACAAGTTTTTCCTCAGCCTGAGCTGTAAGAAGTTGCTGTCCTAAGTTTCTCTCAACTGAAAGTGGCTCTTCCAGCCCAATATATCACATGGGGGGGACATGAAAGGATGGCATATATTTCAGAAAAATGAGCAGGGTTTTATCAGACAGGCTTGGGAGTGCATTTAGTTAGTTGTCTTTCACAGCATTAAAATTTTGCTTGAGTAGGTGGATTTTTTTAGCTGGCCTTGTAGCCATAATGAAATATAAATCTTCCATTGTTACTTTGCTAAGCAAATCAGTCTCTCACATTGATAAAGGTGTGTAGCCCAGCAGCATCCCTATGCCAAGGTGCAGTTTGGCTGTTTAGGTGGAGAGAGCTTTGGGCAGAGAAGGACAAATTAAATTCCCTGCTGCTGCTCTGCTGTACTGAAATAAAACCATACTGAAATTAGCTCCATATTTTCGCGGATTCTAATTTTATTTATCACTTAGTGGTTATGTTAGAGTATCCTTGTTTGAACCAAAAGTGGAGAAGTAAGGCTTTGATAGTACTAGTGCTTTGATGGATTTTAATTTTTAATTTTATTTATTTATTTTTAACTCTGAGCTTCCTGTCTGGTGGCCTTTTGGTGTCTTCTCATGTGTGTGCAGCTGGAGCTGGGGGTAGTTTTTAAGACAGTTTGTTGGGCTTTTTTTCCCCCCTGCAGTTCCTGGACCTGTTCCCTTGGAATCCATCCAGGGAGGACCTTTTGAAGAGAAGATCTATGTGCAGTGGAAGCCTCCAAATGAGACAAATGGCATCATTACACTCTATGAGGTGAGGAGAACAGATTGTTGTCAAGGAATATGTTCCATGGGGCCTTTTTCATGTGTGTTTAAGCCAATCCTGAGCTCTCAGAGATTTCAGCAGGTGCTAAAAGAAGCCTGATTAAAATAGATAAGAATCTTCAAGATAGTCTGCTGCTACCACTGAAAAAGTTTCCCAGTTTAAGAGAGAGAGAAAAGATTTCTTTCCAATATTTGTGGCAGAATGAGAGCCACACATCCCCCATGTCTCAGGTGTTCAGTTCCTGCCCTTTTTCCTTCTGCAGTAGCTCCAAGGTGTGTTTTATTTCCTTTTCTTCTTTTCTTGAGGTATAAAACACTGTTAGGTTTTGTATCTAAATATTGTAACTAATCCCTCTTTGCCTTTCCAGTAGTCATAACACTTCCTGGCAATCTCAGCAGAATATAACCATTAAGTCTTATCTGAGGTGTTCTTATTGAACCTTTCAATGATACATTTGTCCAGCCCAGCCATTTCCCTGATGCCAAACAAAATGCACAGCAGGTTATAGGATGATCACTGACCATCCTGTGCTAGATGAGAAAAAAAAAAACAATTCAATGTGATTCTAGAGTGGATCAGAGGGGATGGTGCTTGTTAAGGTAAGGAAGTGTTCCTGCTGTCCTGTGGTTCTGGTGATACAATGCCTCATGTGGGGTAAAACCAAATATGTGGAAAAGGAGGGACTGCTTTGGAGGGTCCTGTGAAATGAGAGACAGTCCTACAAGAGAAGGTAAAGGCACTTTGATTAAGTAGCAGAAAGTGTTGCAGCAGTGCTGGCTGAGCATGTGGCGCTTCATGGCTCAGCATTTACCGTTGTAAGATCAGAAGTGAAACAAAATTTCGCTTTTACAGTGATGTAAAAACCCTCACTATGGGCTCATGCAGCATTTTCTGACACAGAGGGGCAAAAACTCCCTTTTTTTTTTTTTTTTTGGCTTCCTCTTTTATGCTGGGTTTGTGTACAGACTTTATTTTGCAACAAGGCACAGCTGCACGAAGCAACTCTGCCCTCACTAGGGAGGTTCTGCTCCTTCCCTTTTCCTATCCAGCTTCTCAGTTCAGAACATGTCCCTCTTAGATGTCCTTCCTAACACTGTCTCTCACAGGGGTGGAAAAATGGAAAAAATCAAGCAGGTTTCACATCAACGAGCTCTTACACTACAGAATGAACAAGAGAAAGCAACTTTCTCCTGGGCTTAAGTGGAACTGCACTTTCAGGTCATGTCTCCAGCTGGCTCACAAAGGGTGACTGGGTTTGATATGGCAACACTAAATAGATGAATCCAAGCTCATCCTCCTAATTTTGGGTCATTTCAGCCAGGCTGGAATCCATGACTAAGCACAGAGTCATTTTTTGTTGGTCGCTGTTGAGACATTCCTGGAAATGTGTGCAGGTTGCATGTCACCTGCACATGTCAGTACTAAAATAGAACTAACCCTTGTAATTTCATGGTTTTTGAAGGTGTCTGTGCAAGGAATTAGGCAATAAAGCTGTCAGTGTTTTAAGGGAATTAATCTGAATGGAACTAGTTGCGAGTTTTTTCTGGCAACACAGGTGACCTATCATAGAACACATTGAAAATAACCCAAGTCAAATGATGCAAATGATGTAAAAATAACTCCTTTTAATTTTTAAAGAAGCAGTTTCTTACGAAAATATTGCCTTGGGCTCAGCTCATTGAAAAGACTTGAGCAATCTGAGTAGCTTTTCTGGCTGAGCAGCTGCACAGAGACACTTTAATGCCTCCAGGGTTGTGATGCATCATGACAGTGCCTGTGCCCCTCAAGTCATATCATTGCTCAAGTCTCAGCAGAGGCACAAACAAATCTTTCTTTTCTGATAATGGCTCTGTGCATATTTGGCAGCTGGAGACAAAGAGAAGTCAAGGTGAATTCAAACTCTTCCTCCTTTTCCTCTTCTGCCTCATGTCCAGAAGGATAAAAATCCAAGTGTCGGAAACACCAGGAGAAGCAGAGTGCCTGAAGGTTGTCATGAATGAATTTTTTTTTCCTTTCCTCTCCCTTCTTACATGTGAACATTCACAGAGAACCTTCCCATTCTCCCTGGCACCCTGAGACAAGTTCATCAGCTGGAGATGAAAATACAGGAGGGCAGTTACACATAACTGGAGAGATGGGCAGGGCATTCTCAGGGGAGTTGTCTCCCTTTGGAACATGGGGATCTGTGCAGATGGAACCTGCACACTGTTGATGGTGCACTACACTTGCAGGCAGCAGAGAAGTCATGAGGTGGCATCACAAACTCCTTGTCTGATCAACCTCATTTTTATTAGACAGGGCTCAGCCTTTTTCAGTATCACTGTGGCTTAGGCTGCTTTAACAGAGTTCAGCTGCCCTGCTGGTTCAAGATGCAGAGAAGGGCTGGTGGTTAATCTCTGGTAGGTTTTCAGTTCTTTCCCATGGCCCAGTTCTGATCCAGGGAAGAACAGAAGGCTTTAAGAAGAGCTCCCTCTCACAGGGAGCACAGATCCTGAAGCCAGCACTGGCACTGCTGCTCTGTCCTGGGAGACTCAGGGATGTGCTGATGAATTTGCAGCTCTCTGGAAGCTCTGAAATTGTGTCACTGTTATTAGAAAGAGACAAACCCAAAAGCCTATCAACATTTATTAGAGAAAAATTCCCTGCAAAGTACTTATTAATATCACTTTATGAATTTGAGGTAATGTGGGAGTACCTGCCTAGAGTCACATGGAGGTCTCATGCAAGTGATGGTCTCTCAAACTACCCTGGGCATAAACCCTCCTAATAGAAACAAAAACCCATCTCCTTCTCCTCCTAAATAATAGTTCCCTCCTCACCATCAAGATCTGATTTGGCTTATCTGGATATTGTATTTTCTCTCTAGTCCTGTTAAAAAAATTCGTTGTAAGCTTCTAAAATGCTTCCATATAATCACATTGTCTATACTTAAATCCCACTGGCTTTTTTTTGGGACCAGTTTTGTTGTCAGGTCCCTAATCATTCCTGCAGCTCCCTGCCAGAGAGATGTCCACATCACCCAAATTGCCACTGCAGTTTGCATTCCCACTGCTCGTGTACCAGCTGGGCTGGGGTTCAGCACAGGTTGTTTACCATCCAGAAGCACTAATTTTGCACTAACTGAATACTTCTAAAGAGCCTGAGCCAAATGGAAGGACCTTAATGAACCTTTTTGACTTCTGCAAGTCTCTTCTGATTGATACTTATCCTTCAAAATGCCTTTTTATAGAGAAATAGCATTGCACTTAAAACTGGTTTAACCCCTCCCTGAGTTCAGCTGGAGAATTCATTGTTTCACTGGGTACAGTCACAGCTGGAGTGTTAAACAAAGGAACCTTCTAGATCCCCAAATCAGTATATAATTACAGTCTGTTTCCAGGGAGCAGAAACCTCTTGTTCAAGGCAACTGGGAAAACTCCAGGAATTGCAAGTCAGTTAATCACTATGTTGGAAAGGTTAGGATATGAGCTATGTAGAAAGTGATGTACAAATTGCTCTGGGGTGGTGGGGAACCCAGAAAAGGTGTTAATAACACAAGTGTGTGGTGAGTTAGGAGGTGTCAGTTGGGCTGTCCTGTCAGGAAAACCAGTGGGGAGATGCACAGGCTGCTGGTGGAAATAAGCTGTGTGACAGAGGTAGAGCTTTTAAGCTTTCCTGAAGTCCCCAGGTAGCCTCAAGGTGTGTGGGTACTTACATGAGACAGGTCCATCAGTCTGTGCTCCCAAACGCAGCTGAACAGCAGAGAGGGGCTTTGCTGGCACCTTGGGTTGGGTAAAATGCTCCCCAGAGGTGGTTGTGCACGTGATGATCATGAAAGAGGCACTGTTACAGCTGTCTCTGGCAGCGAGCTGTGAGTGGCACAGTCTAATAATGTCGTAGGAATCCTGTCCCACAGTCATCTCCTGGCAGACTGAAAGTGTCGCAACTTGGTGAATTTTTTATTTGTTTATTTTTTTTAACCAGTTCTAAAAAGCTGCTCTGCTTTAAAATCCCTCATAACCAAGTGCTGCTCGTTGTGCTCACACTGTGTGGGAGTTCAGCTTTAAAGCCTTTGTGCACAAGGACTTGCAGAGAACATTTTCTTTTCCCCCCCCAGTTGTTTGTAAAGTCAAACCATTATCAAGCAGCAGAAAGACTGATGCTGTCACTGGGCTGCAAGAGTGAGCAATCTAAGGTCATGGGCCATCTTTGGCACTTAAATTCTGCTTTTAGATTAAATGTCTCAAATATTTGTTTCATAATGCAAATTGAAGTGCTTCAGATATTTCTGTGGGCCCAGATATTTTGTGCTAACTTGCATCTTGAATATGTAAGTAATGAAAACTTATTTATATCTGCATTTTGCTGTTCCTTTGGGCAGCTGAAAGCTTAGAGGTGCACTCAGTAATGTTGGCTTTTGCCTTTGTAAATACATTATTTTTTTTGGAGTGTAATCTATTTTTTGGAATTGTCCCTTTCTAGAATATTTTACCATTAAACAGGAAGAGGAAAAATAAAACCCACCTAACACTCCTGTCTGAAATATTTGCCACATCAGTTGTGGAAGGCATTGTTACATAACAGCATTTAATCCCTAATATTCAGCACCTTGGCTGGAAAAATGACTCTCAGACTGTTGAGTCCTTTCAGTGAGCCCTGTTAAAGGCAGTGGTGAAACAATGAGCTGACTTTTTAAACGTTGTAAGGTGCAGTGTTGTAATCACTTATGCCCTCCTCTTTAGGATTGTTAAATCCCAGGCAGGTTGCACATGGTTGTTGGGAAAAATGAGGATGCATTTGCAGCTTGTAACCAGCTGGTTCTCTCAGTCACCGTTTCTGAAATGCTGTAAATCCCTATTTAGATGCCAGGAATAATAATACAAGGGACTTTCATACACAATTTCAGCTCTTTAATGGGATGCTTGGAGCCTAGTACCTCTAATCCCAGCGGATTTGAGTTTAAATTGCACTTCAGAGGCTACAGATCCTCTTAGTTACCATGTAAAATTGCAGCCTGCCCTTCTTCATCTCTCCAGTTGCCAATATGCCATTTCTTCTCCATCACCTCACTCACTTTTTCCCTGCAGGAGAGGTTGTTACATGCAAACTGCCTCTTTAGAGGGTCCTGCATAAGGTCAATATTTGTGGGATGCACTGCCTGCATTTACAAGAGGGTAGAAACAAATTTCTTCCACCTTTGACCCCTGGAAATGCATACTTATTGTAACACAAAGCAGGATTATCTGGTGTGATAGCTCCTTGCTGCATGGATATGTGTGCATTTTTATTCATAGCCCTTCCCTATGCTATTCAGGAAACCTGACATCTCTAGGATAAAATCTTTCCTGCTAAAAGGCTTTGCAAAAAAAAAAAAAAGGTTTCCTGGAAGAAAGCTGAAAGGGTTGGGAGCTCAACTTGGCTTAGTCATTTGTTTGTTTATTTAAAAGCAGCTCTTAGGTTGTTGGTTTTTTTTTTGGTTACCAAGAGTGAAAAATGGCTCCCACAAGAAGCAAAGCAAAGACGACAAAATCTTGTGGCCAATTTATATAAAGCCCCACAGTCGAAATAGTGGAAAGATGACAATTCTCGGAAATTGCCTTCGGTGAGGAGTGGTTTTGAATGTTCCCATGAAAATCAATCATGTTACAGCTTCTCAATTGCATTCTGTGGATGCAGGATCCTCCTGGGATGGAGCTCTCTCACTTCAGCTCGGTGTGTGTGCTGAAGGACGGCCCTGCCACACACAGCTGGCTGAAGGAGATGCTGCTTAGTGCTCAAACCCCAGGAAGTGATCAATTAAAGATGGTCTGTTGGGTCATAGCTCCATCACTCATCTGTAGGGGCATTTGCCAGTGCGGTCTGATGCCACTGGAAATGATTCACCTGCAGCACTAACTCTGTTTTCCTCTGACACTGGATTTATACAGTGCCTGCTGCTGCACTATATTGTTTGTCCACAGTCCATGAAAGTCAATTACGTGAAGAATAAGGGTTTTACTGATCTGGACTATATTGAATTAGAGTTCTTTAATAATCTAAACTAGCAATGAAAGTGTAGGGCCACGTATCATCTGTTTAAGTTTGAAGCTCTGTCAGCTCTGCAGTGGGCTGTGTCACCCTTTCAGTGACATGTGAGGGAAGCTGTGCACAGCCCCTCAGCTAAATTAGTCTTACACTTAATGGCTCTTAGCACAGAATTGCCCTGGAAGAGAACTGGGCTGGCTGAGGAGAAATGGTTTGTTATATGCTTGCTGACTGGAGTATTTACTGAGCACTTGGTGAGCAGGTTGGTTGATGCTGCCAATGTTCTGGGCTCCACTTAATCAGGATTCGGGCCAGAATGTGGGAGATGAACGTGCTGATTGCACTGATTTATTATCATTTCTTGGCAATTGAGGAGGACAATAAATCTGAGCATTGCTGAGCGGGTTGGGATGTCGTGTCAGCCACGGGTTCTGCTCTGATTCTGAGACGAGGCACGGCTTGGTGAGACAGCTTTCCTGTGGTATTTGAGGATCACAGGGTCACAGGAAATACGGATTTTTTTTTTTTTTTTCTAACCAGCAGCATCCCATGGAGAGCTCTTTCCCCACCCTGTTTTATAAAGTAATATGGTTTATAAGCTCCCTGTCAGCACTAGAATTGAAGTATGTGCTTGAGTGACCCCCCTGACACACACAGGTGGTGCCTCCTGTGAGGCTGCAAGAAAAGCCTGACTTACTTGTGTGCAATAATACAGAAGGCAACAAATGCAGCTGTTGTTGTGGTGGAGCAGGATGACTTTCCTTCCCCATCATGTTTGAAAACAAAAAATGCCTCGGCAGGACAGAAGCCAGTTGAAGTTTCAATTTTAAGGCTGTTGTGGGGAGGTGACAGGAATCAGGCTGTGCTCTGCCTGGGGGGATGGCTCAGCTCCTGCTCCTCCAGCTGAGCAGGGCAGCAGCAAGGAGGATGCTCCAGAGGCAGGATCCTCCTTACTCAGGTGTTACACCCTGTTGGAAAGGGTTGGAAACACCTTATTGCTGTTGTTCTCTCCATCCTGTTACTCTAACTCTCCCTCCCAGTTACTCTGACACAGCCTTAAACTCAGGAAATGTTTAAATGCTTTCCTAATTAGAGATGCTTTTCAGAATAAACACCTCAAAGAGCTTTTTGAACAAACTTCTTAAATTATACAGGATTGTTAATTGTGTGTTGCTCACTGGCTGTTACTTGCGAGATATACTTAACTTGGGAGCAGTTGGTAATGATGCTCTTTTAAATCCTATGGTTTCCAGTAACAGCTTGGGGAGAAAATGAGAGGGTTTTTTTGAGAAACTCAGGTGTCAGGGTTTTTAAAATGTATGAACAACCTCCAGGTAAGTAGATACTTGTGTTATAAATAGAATGAATCCACTGTTTAAAAAAAATTTGCTCGATCAAGCTTTTCAGAAATAAAAGCATAATACGGTCCCTTGAGCACAACAATTTCTTTGATTACCTTTTTATTGTTCTTTTGAAGCCAATAGACTTGCAGTGATATAAATCCCTTGCAAATGAGAAGATTTTGGCTACAACAACACTTTTCTTTTTTTTCTTTAAGGAAGGAACTGAATTATTTTAGCGTGCATGTGTTCTTTCTATGCTAAACTAAATTATAAGAACTGGGGGAAAAAAAAACAACAACTTATTCTTTCTTGTAATGAAGTTCAAATTTAAAATGTGCTTTTGTAGATGCGTCAGCATCTTGTGTTTCTGCTTTCTGATGTTTTCTTTTCTTTTGCAGAAAAAAAAATAACAATTTTGGTCTATCTTTCTTTCTTCTCCAAGACATGCTGTTTCTCTGTATTGCTAATTCTTAATCCCATTTCTTCAATTTAATCTTTTCATGTGCTGTTGTACCTGTGCAGTTACAATAATATGATGCTTTTAAACAGCTCTGTATTCAGATCTTATAGTATTTTGCTTGCCAAAATGTAGTAGTTTGCTAAGTTGAAAGCAAATTGCAGATACACGTTTGCACTTCTTTCCTAGATTATTTTTTGGCATCTGTTTTATCTTCAGTATCATTTAATTTAGCAAATATATAAGATTGAATTATTATATATATATACATATATGAGCAAATATGTAAGATGTGGTGGTGTCTCTGTCCTTTTAATGGGTGCAGCTGAGGAGGGGAAAAACCAGTCAAGGTGATCTTTGCATTGCCTTTAAAAGGGTTATGAAAAGGGCATCCATAAACCAAATAATTAAATACCCTTATAAAATAAGGGTAAATAAATAAATAACTTTATAAAAGGGTATAGATACATATAATATGTATGGTTCCTTTTGGGATATTAAGCTCATTGCTACCCTTTGTGTGTGTGTGTTAGAGCCAGTCTCTGTGATCCTGCCACCCAGTGGGCAGGATGGCTTTGGGTTTAGTTTCCTGATTTAGCCAATTTCTGTCACTTAGAGTCCCTTGCCTCCCTTTTCCTTCTCCTTTTGCCCTCCCTGTTCACTGCTGTTTCTCCTGAGCTCTGCTCTCCACGGGGTGTCACTGGCAGTGAGGGTGGGAAGGCTTTCAGGAGGCTCCTGGCAGCTGATGAGCTTCAGCACAGGGAGAACAACTTGCTTTGGTTTTTGATTCACCTGCTTTTGTCTGAAATTTTGAAAAGTGACTTAGGGTGAGCTTGGACAGGGCTTGGAGCAACCTGGTCTAGTGGAAAGTGTTCCTGCCCATGGCAGGGGGTTGAAACAAGATGATCTTTAAGGTCTATTCCAGCCAAAACCACTCTGTGAAGCAGAGAGCTGATTTATAGAAGACACAAATGGATATCTTAAGTGACTAAGAATACACCATCTTACAATTCTCAGCTACAGTAACAGCTAAGACTGATATGTGAGCTATAAATGTGGCAAAACCATTTCATACCTACGTGGGTCTTGCTTCTCTTCCTTTGTGGTGGCAAACACAGCAGGTTCTCTGGGATGGGGTTTGGGATGGGGTTCCTGCTCCATTGTCTTGGTTTAGAGGGTTGTTCCTGCCCACACTTTCCCTGCACCCAGTGTCCTGTGGCAGATCAGCAGTGAGGTGCATCAGGCAGTGCTCCCAGCCCCAACAAATAGCTGAGGAACAAGTATGGAGATTGAATGACCCCCTCAATGCTGCAGTCAAAGCAATTCCTATAGTTGTCGTTTGCTGCTATTAAACTGAACAATGAGCCTCTCCAATAAAATCATATGAAATAACAGCTCATTAAAAGCTCTCCTTAATATATAGCATGCTAATTAATGTCAGTGGGGTGCAAGCTTGAATGGCAGAATAGACTATAATGTTTAGAAAGTAGGTAAAATAAAAGAAGATATTTTATCATTAATGACCTTTTAGTAAACCTAATGAAATCTTTAATGGCCTGAATACATTACTGAGGCTCTCCCAAATGCTTTGTTACCTACTCCACTCTTCCTCCTTTTCTCATAGACATTAAACTTGGGTTTATTTATAGAAAACAAAAAGCAATAACATCCCAAGGAAATATGAGCAGGAAGAAAGAATCTGAGCAAGGAGGAGAGTAGATGAGACTTCTCAGCCCTGCTGGGCCTGGTCAAGACTGATTGCAGGACCATGTTCTGTCCTGCCTTGGATACGTGTTGTCTGTGTTTGTATTCAGGTTTAATTGCATCCCTCTTTACGTGGCTCTCGGGAAACAGAGTAGGGAGCAAATGGGCCTCTTTTATTCCCGGGGTCTCCCTGGGTTAACTTCCATATTCATTCCTAATGAATAGCTGTGCTCTGGCTTTTTTTGCTGTTACCAGCCATGCTGGGCTTGTGCTGTGACTAAATTAAAGGACTTTATTCTTCAGGGCTTTTAGTCTTTTCACGTGTTGCCAGCCTTAAATATAACTTGCAAAAATGCTGATTAACTCTCCCTTAACCTTCTTCCCCAAAGAGGTAGTACAGGAATGGAAAAATGAAAGGCCTTTGCTACCGCCCATTTCCTGGATGAAATTTAGTGGGCTGGGGAAGGATGTAAGTGCAATAATTGCCTGGCTTAAACCGAGTTTTAAGATGGAAAATGTCTCCATTCATCTGGTCATAAAACACATTCTTTAGTTCTTTAGTTTTCCAGCACTGGAGGAGGATGGTTCACTAACCTGTTCACCAGCTCTTTCCTGTCATTAGGAGATAACTTCTTTCAAATTACTCCTTTTGTGAAACACTTGGCGCAATTAACTCCAGTCCTGTGCCCCAGGTGTCTGAAACTCCCCGATAAGATTGAAAGCAAGGTCCATCCCAGCTGCAGTCCCAGTCACCTGCAGTAGGAATTGTTCCTGAGAGGCACAGGCAGTCGGTGAATCTCAGAAAAAAGGAGCCCCTGGCTTGCTGTGTAATCATGTTTCAATCAGCTTTAAGGGACCATGGGATGGATTGTCCCCCCTGACATTCTGTGCACTTGGGAGCAGATGCTGCTGGGCAACTGAATTCCTTATTTGGCTGCAAGCACACAAACGAGGAGAGCTTCTGGCTTCCCCTCCCACTCCTGCAAACCAAACAGGAAGGGAGCACAAATCACCTTGAAATTGGAATTTGAGAGTGTAGCAGCATCAGCCAGCCCTGTTTTGTTTTCCTGATCATCTAGTGGAGAACTAGTGGTGCTCTGGGAGAAAGATGCTCAGGCTGTTGACTGCAAGGGAGCTTGGATGAGTGACAGAACCAAGAGTGGTGATGACCAGGTGATCAAAGAGCTTTGGGAATCGGGCAAATCTGAGAGAAAGAAGGAGTGAGCAACCCTCTTGTTAATGTGGTGCCCCCTTCAATATTGGAATCAGCCTCTCTCTTCTGGAGCTGTAAAAAAGGAGATGCTGTGAAGATACAGTCTTGAGGCAGTGAGAGAGATTTCTCTTCAGGCACCTGGTCACATCTTCACAGAATTTAATTCCTGTTTAAAACTCTCTGATTTCAGGAATATTTTGATTTTTCAACATAAGTGAAACTTCATTCAAAACAAATCCAAAATCAACTCTCCGGTAAAAATTCTAAGGAACTCTTTCTTATACCTGAGTGTTGTCCCTGGAAGATTTAACATCTCTGACATTTTTGTATTTTGTGTTAAAATGTTCCCAGTTCAGGGTCACTCTGAATTTCAGGCCTGAAACAGTTGTGCTGCTGGAAGGGGTTCTTTAGTCCTTGGGCTTTCTTGGGCTAAATGTAAAGTTCACAGGAAAGAATCAAGAACAGCAAGACTGTTGCTGTCATCTTTAAAATGCTTCTACAAGGCCCATATCTTGGATGGAAACTCTGAGGGAGGACATAAGCCAGAAAATATATAGTAATGAAATAAAACAAAACCTCCCCTGCTGAAACAATAAAAGGTGCTGCTATCCAGTTTATGTTGTCTTTAAGAATGAATGATTTTCCCTGAGGCTCAGTCCTTGGTGATTTTCCAGAGTCAAGAATGTGGTGCCCCAGACTGCTGGGCAAGCTCAGGTTTCTCCTCCACGAGCTCCTGCCCAGGACAGCTCCCATGGGAGTGATGGTTGCTCCAGCCTGCTCTTCCCATGGCTGGGTGATGGGGTTTTTTTGTTTATTTTCTTTTGCACAGAGCACAGGAGCCCTGTAGCTGCCCAATAATTGTTTGTTTATTGGAGAAGGGAAATACAAACATAGGTCATGCACACAGAACTCCTGCATGTTACTGTCTAGGACATTTTTCCTTTTAGTGCTTCCTAAGTTCCTTTTTCCACCGAGCCAAAAGGTTTTTCTGAGCTGTTTAACTTTATTTGTCTCTGTGACAGTGTTGAACTTGCATTAAATTTAGAAGAGAAAAAAAAAATGCCTATACAGCATTATTAACTTGCCACTTTCTTATTTAGGCCACAGACAAATTAGAAATTATTCAGGTTATCCAGGCAAAAGCTACATCCTCACCAACCCATCATGCTTATTAAGGTGAACTTTTCAAACCCATCCATGCTGCAGCTGAGCAAACAGTGCTGCTTGGGAGATGTAACTCAATCCTTCCCCTCAATAATCTTTCTCATTATATTTTATAAAATCTGTCTTGTAATGCCCCTCGTGCCAGAAATGTTCTCTCTTCTTTCCAGACTTCTCTCTCAGGTTTCCAGCTAAATAAACCCGTGGCTCCAGTTTTCAGAGCAGTACCAGCAAGAGACAAGTCTGTTGCTGAAGTGAGGCTGAAGTTGGAACAACCTTGGCTTGGGCAGGAGTAATGAGACACAGCCCTGGGCTATAAATTGCATTGGCTTGGGAAGGGGGGGAATTCGTTCTGCTTTGCCTGAGGCAAAGGTCTGCTGTGCTGTCAGCTGAGTTCCTTAGACTCTCCTTTCCTCCTCTGTCATGGTAATAAGTACCAAGAAAGCTGCTTATGAAAGAGTTTTGAGGAAATCCCTTGTTAGCTGCTACTAGTTTAACTTGTGTAATCTCAGCAGCTGCAGCAGAGGGACATCTATTTCCAGCTGCTTTAGTGACAGGTTTAAATGAAGGCCCTGGACTTTGTGGGCCTTTGGATCAGCCTTTCTGGACCATGAGAAATTCCCTACAGCTACAGTGGTTTGCTGGGAGTTGTCAAGGGAAGAACTGGCACTGATGAGCTGCAGTCTTGTCTGCTGCATGGGGATTCTGGTGTTTTCCTTTGTTACTCTGAGCTCCTTGGTGGCAGGAGAAGAAAATGATGTCAGTGTGTCTGACATTTCTAATAGGGAAGCACAGTAGCAATGGCTCTGTTTTTTTCCCAACAAATCAGATAAAGAGGAAGCCCTAGTGAAGCTCTCATGCCCAGGAAGAATCAAGATGTGCAGTTTACCCACTGCTTTTTCATATCATTACATAATTGCTTTAGCAGCTTTACTCCTGACGGGCTCCACACACATCTCTGTGACCAAATTATTTGCTGGGATTTAACACAGGGCTCTCTAAACAGAGTATCTGTGAACATAATCCTTAATGATGTGCTGCGGGCACACACTGCTTGTGGAAGTCTTGCCTGTGATTAATCAATTAAGAATGAGATAAACTCAACAGTGGTTCCTCTGTTTTGGTAGACGATGCGTCTGTATTTGTTTGCTATTCCACGAAGGGGTTTCAGTGTTGTCTCACATTAGATAGGCACAGAAATAAAATACTCTCCAGGTGTTGCTGTGCACAGCACGTCCTTTAAGAACGACAGCACCTGTTTTTTTGGAGAAAGCTGCCTTTTTGTACCAACAGTAATATTTACTGGACAGAGCAGCACAGCAATGATTTTACCCTCCTCCCAAACAGTCTGTGTGTAGGTGGTTAAGAGGTAGTGTTTTGTATTATTGTGCTGTTGGCAGGATGAATCCTGGATAAAGAGTGGTGGAATTGCCATGTGCTCAGGAGATCTCAGGGTTTTTACAAGTCTGAATTCACGTGCTGTGTCAGTGTAGATGAGAAAACAGACAGAAGCTCCAAACCAATGAAGTGTCCTGTTGGATAATATTGATCCCATTAAGAGACCTGCTTGTTGTGTGTCCTCACAGCAAAATGCAGATGTGCTGTCCCTGAGCACTCAAGGGTTGGCATCATGTGCAGTTCATGTCTCTCCCCCACTCCCCAAATAAGCAGAGTGGAATGAAATAATAGCAAAAACACTGACAGCTTTTAATTAATTTTCGTGTTCCATATTAACTGTTGGAAGAGAAAGGTGGCATTTTTGAAGATAGAGATGCTTTTTATTTTTAATGTAGTTACCTTCAGGAAATGTGGGAGCTCCTGCTGATAATGTTTCTGGGAGTTCATACTGAAAAAGGGCAACTGTTAATTTATGGGACAACCACTATCCTCTGCATCCTCTTCTCACCTAAAGGGATGCAGGATTTGGGCAGAGTACTCTGTGACATGGTTAGGATTGCCTTTAGCAACATGACAATCTCTAAATGTACTGTTTATAAATATTTCTGCATATAAATTAGTGATTATAAATATTACCAGCAGCCAGAAACAGTCTGGTACAACCCATTCAGCCTTGTCTGCCCCTCAGAGAGCCACTGTTTGTTGAGGACGGTAACAGATGAGGTGACAGAGCTCTTCTCTGAGGTGTTTTTTCTACTTGCCATTGCAAGCAGACATGTCCCTGGATTTAAATGTAGAGGAAGATATGTTGCCTTCTGTTCAGCAGCTTTTCCTTTTCACACTTGAGTCCCTGGAGAGGAATATGCTTCAGTGGATTGGGAATTTTGCTAGGTATAAATGCAGCCCTCTGCTATTAAATTAAGTTTAACATCACTGCCAAGAACCTGCTGCATTCAGGGGCCAATGTCAGACGTTTGAGGCAGGGACAAGAGACGACCAAAGAAGAGCTGATGGGTTCCTGCCTTCTTTTCAAAATCTGGAAGCTCAGTTGATGGCTAAAGACAGTTTTGTAGCTCAAGAACCCGAATCTCTTTGCAGATATCTATGTGAAAATCTAAGTTTGACTTGAGTCTGACTTCTAGAGAGATTTCTGGGGTCATCACCTTCCTCCAGGACACATACACTGCAAGAGCAGCCTGGGCTATTGCATTTCTGGGTACATCTGCACCCAAGTTCTAAATATTATGATGATAAACTTATCTAATAACAGCAGACTTACAGTTTGATAATTAGTTTTCCTTGGCTTTAAACTAAAACTGGCTTTTCTTCCCTTTTTTCTTGGTGTGTAGCTGTGCTCCCTGGCCTGTACCATTCCCTGGAAATGTTTCCATTTCTTTAGCCTCTTTAGGGTGTTGCAAACACTGCAGAGGGAGAATCTGTGTGTGGGACCTTGTGTTGTATCCAAGTGTCTCTAACATAAGTGTTTCTAGCAGCCCTGTTCTCAGTTCATTGATTTTTGTCAATGTGATAGTAAAACTAAAAGTAACTGTGCTAGAGAGTGAAAAGGGGGTGAACAAAAAGCCCACGAACCTCCCAGTGTCTGAAACTAAGCACGTCCTTGTTGCTGTGAGAGTGGGAAGAGTCCTCTGTCTGCAGATGAGTTCTGTGAGCAGCAGGTCATGCAGACATCAAGGACTATGAAATAATGGCTCTGTGTCAGAGTGTGGCTCGTGCTCTTGTACTTCCATTACTCCTCTTCCCACTCAGAGTGCTCATTGTACCGTGCTCCTAACATGATAAACATATCTGGAATGAAAATGCCTAGCTGTACCCTAATTATAGGAGATCCTAATTATGGGAGGTATCCTGAGGTTCTGCTGACGTGCTGGATGAATGCAAAGTGGTCCTTCCCAGAAGAGCTTCTGCAGGGTAATTCTGGCTTGTCCTGCGTCTGTTCCCATCGGCATTTCGGGGTCAAGCTGTTCCCACGATGGGGATGATTTCACAGAGCATCTTGACCTGTATGATGCTGTGGTTAGATCTGGCTCTCCATTCTCATTCTAACAGTCACCTGAATATCACAGAATGCAGGTTGTTAATAGTGGCTCTCTCTGGATCTCCCACTGCTGATGGTTCACAGACTGTACGTAGTAGGTGGACGTCATCTGGGAAGGCAGATGGAGCAGTGAGAAATACCTGTGTGAGTTCATATTTCTGGAGGGAGTTGGCCTGCCTTGTTCAGGGACATGTCAGCTGCATGTTCTGGGTAGTAAAAACTTGTCAGTGAAAAGTTGTTGTCAACCTTGCACAACCAGTGCTCCTCCACAGCATCCTGTGCTTCCCTGGCCCTTCGTCACGTGCTGCTCACGTTGGGTTTGTGTGACTCAGTTCAGAGAAATGGGGTAAAAAAGACTGAACAGGTCACATTTGGCCTGTTAGGGAGACAGGAGATGAGTTGGATGCAGCCTGGCAGTTGGAGAAGGAGCAGGTTTATGAGGCTGTTGGTGCAGAGGTTGGGTGTTCTGCACACAGAGCAGCTCCCATGAACACCCCGACATCAGCAAGGTTTCCCCTTTGCATCAGCTGAGAATTTTTGGTGTTTTCTTGGCCAACTTCAGTGCAACTTATTGTTAAATTCAGGCCATTAAGAGTGGAAGTCTGCAATACACGTGTGATTTTTAAAAATTGCTTAAAAATAAGATCGTAATTAGATCAGTGGGAGGCAATTTTTAAAAAAATTTATTGCACCATGAAAACTAATAGAACCTCAATGCAATATTCAGAGTGCCTGGGCCTGGTTTAAGTTATGCTGGTCTTCTCCAGAAATGGCCCATAAAAATTTATATTATTTTAGAGTTTTAATTAGCTAAGCGTGTAAACTAAAATAAATAAGGGTTTTGGAGACATTCGGAGGGGGAGAAGAAAAGACAATATAAATGTTCATTCTAATTCTTATTTATAGGAAGAGTAATTATTCCCTTTGATGTTAAATCACCTTTTCTTCTTCTCACTCAATCCATGAATTTTCTCTCCGTTAACAGAACCTTGGGATTTTATTCCCAACACTTTGGCCCTGTCATTCTGCTTTATTAAACTGGCAGTTTGTTTGAACACTTCAGTTACTCATTAAATTTTGCATTTTCTCTCGCTGTATTAATCACTGCTTTTTACGAACTGGGAATGTAAATGATCCCTTTGCCATCTACGCCGTGGGATAATTTGCCTTTGTAAGAGGCTCCTCAGCACTTTGTGCAGTTTTCCTAGTCTTGTAATAAGCAGGGTGGGTTTTTTTTTTCCCTTCACTGTAAGATTTACTTTGGATCCTGCTTTTTTTACTATTGTTTTCCACAGAGCAATTCCCCCAAAAGCCAGATTTTCATAAAACTAACAGTCCTGTTTACGTGCTGCTCTGGTATTAAACTGTGGGTATGCAAATGGCAAAATGTGGGAGTGTGTTAAACGAGCCACTCTGTGACTGGGGAGAGCAATTGCTCCCATCAAATCCCCCAGCATTCCAAGTATGTGCAGGCAGATGGAGACTGGCTTAAGTCCCCTGTGAAAATGTAGCTCCCAGAGATCAATAATGTGTGTGTGTGCCTCACATGAGGCACAAAAAGCCTGTTTATTCCATGGCTGGTAACGAGGTGGGTGCTGTGACACAGTGTCAGCAGCCAGGGGATGTGGGGAAGGCGCATCACCTTTCTCTGGGTGTTTTACACTTGGGTGTTCACGGATTTTCTCGTGAATGTGCTGTAGTGGTGAGCTCCAAAGGAAATGGGCTTCTTGCATCAAGAGCTGGGGGAGGGAATCCAGTGCTCCAGGGGAGTTGGTGGGGTTGGGATCACGTGGGATTCTCATTCCTTACCACAACTGAGGAGCATGAGGAAAGAATCATAGAATGTCCTCAGTTGGAAGGGACACACAAGATCACAGAGTGCAACCCCTGGCCCTGCACAGACACCCCAACAATCCCACCCTGTCCCTGAGAGCATTGCCCAAACTCTCCTGGAGCTCTGGCAGGTTTGGGGCTGTGCCCACTGCCCTGAGGAGCCTGTTCAGTGCTCCACCACCATTTCTTGGAGAAATATTGTTATTTATCACCAGTGCTGTGCCCACCTGGTCCCACTGGTACTCCAGCTGAATTCTGGAATTAGCAGCCCATGTCACTGTCCCACTGTAACTCCAGCTGTAGCGAATCTGGCACTGATGGATAATAAGTATTTAGTTTAGGAAATGTCGGTGTGTGCACATGGGTACCCCAGAGATGCTCTCAGACTGTTGTAATTTCTGTAGCATCACAATTTGTCTGGGTTTATCACTGAAGATTCAGTCTAGGTTTGAGAAACACCAAACCTGAAAGACTTGAGCAGCTTCCCCGTGAAGCAACAGGCTTCCCTTGGCAAATGGTTGGGATGTAGAAAACACCCATGTTTTTAGGACTGAGACCTGCACTCAAACATTCCCTGTGGTAGCCTGACCTCCATGGAATAGTCCAGGTTTGCTCTCTGTTTCCCAGGGCTCACAGCTGTGCACCAAAGGCACCACATGTTTCCTGTAAGGACTAAACCCACTGACTGGGGGTCCCAGGAGCCAGAGGACAATTGGGTTTCATTGCTTAGGAGGGACAGAGGGGATAAGAATGACCAGAACTGTGACAGATTAAAAGAGGGAAGAGGCTTCTCTTGAAGTGCCAAAAGATTGAGTTGTGTCAGAGCAAAGGTTTGTGAGCAACTGGTTTTCTCTTGCTAAAGGAGTGACTGGAGAGCAGCGCTGAGAGCTGCCTCCTCTGCCCCCACCAGGCTCTGTGTGTGTGTATGAGAAAAACAGATCAAAACACACTTAGGCTGCTGCGTCTTTCAGCAACATCTTTCATGCAAATTGTGGCTTTTTTGCAATAAATTACCCTTAATTTGAATCAATAAAAAAATCTGCCTTTCCATTACTGTATGATGACTCTCTCTGGCTCCCCAGTGAATTCATAAATCTGTTTCATGTTCAAGCCTCCAAATTACTTTGATAAGAAACAAGGCAAAGCAGTATAAACTAAGTTTTCTGCGTGACTTTTCAGGGCCAGGTGTCTGCACTCTTAATTTACCACATTTTGATGCTCCCCTGCTTGTGCTGTAGATGTGGGAGCCTAAGCTGAGTCTCATTCAAATTCATGTTCTTGTTATTGCTATTCAGAGTCTGAATACTTATTGGTGAAAAGCTCCAATGCTACAGTAAGTCCAGGAGCAGCTGCTAAGTCTATTTAAATTATACTTTGTAGAAAGCTCAGAATGTCAATAAAAGATCTTTTTTTCCTCTTATAAAATGCCCTGATATTTTTTGAGGGGCTAAGTTTAGGCAGCAGCCACCTGAAGGTATTTTATTTACCTTTGAGGTCTGGGTAAACAGAATATTTCTACACTTCTCGTTTGAAACCTATTGCCATCTTCAACTGATTTACCAAATTTGGAGAACTCATATTAGGGGTCTGTAAAATTTGAAGTCAGGGTAGAAGAGCCTGGCACAAAATACTTTATTCACAGCTTTGATATGTCCAATAACAAGCAATTATTTTCATGTTCTTTGAGGCTGAACCGCCCTAGGCTTTGAGGTGGAAACCATGAATCACTCGAGACAATCAGAAAATACAGGCTTGCACTGATCAAGGGCTTTTTTTGTTGAAATTACAGCTCAAGCTTGACCACAAATAGACATCCCTTTTTTAATGCTGGCTTTTAGACTTTTGAAGTCTGTGTCATGGGTCCTGCAGGAATGGGTACATCCTCTACCCATTTTGGTTCGTGGAAACCCCTGCACTGCTTCCTTCCCCTGGAATATTTTTTATGCAGGTGCAAAACACTGCTCAGCGAATTTAACTATCCTGGCTGGCTTGTTTGAGTCACCTTTAAAATTGCCTGCAGAGTGTCAGACATCCAGAGGGGGAAAAAATGAAATAAATAAATGGAAAGTGTGCTCTGGATGGATGAAGGGGAATGTGGCATTACAATGATTTGCTGCATGAATCACTGTGACTAAGTGTCCTTTACGTACTTGCCTGGGGTTCCAAAAGTGTGGGTTCAGAGCCCGAGGGGGCTCTTCTGCCTTTTACTGCCACTGCCCTGCTGCAGTCACTGCAGTGTGGGAGGCAGGATCAGGGTTACAGTGATTGGAGTGATGGGACAGTGTGGGAGAGAGTGCTGAAAGAAGTGCCATAAAGAGGGAGGAAATATTTTCTTCCTCATCAGAACAAATGTCCAGGGTTTCTTGTTCTGTGGCCCTCTAATTGTGCTTTATAATTGAAACCTAATGAAGTACATTTTGGACAGTGCCCGAGCCTTTCAGGCTTGGTTTTATTCTGTGATTCCCAGCATGCAAAGCCTGAGTCTACATCTGCAGCAATTAACCTCCTTCACCTCCTCACCATGGCACCTTAAAAGCTCTGGGCTCGCTCTGGTTGCTCATCGAGGCGCTGCTGCTCTGCCTCTGCCACCCACCCCAGCCCCGTGCCCAGAGCTGGCAGAGATGTGCTGTTGGCACCATGGCTTTCCCTGGCACTGTGTGACAGGAGAAAACCTGTTTTCTTCTACTTGTGTCCCCTCAAAACACTTCAAGAGTTGGGGGGCAGGGAGGAAATGGAGGTTGTCGCACCAAAAAGGGCAGACTTGGTGTGTGTTCCATGTGGTGCTCATGGACACCAGGAAAGATCCTCACCGAGCTGGAGGGCTCAGATGGGGTATGGTACAACTCAAAAGAGTTGAGGTATGGTTTTTATAGATATTCAGCTCCTTATCTATAAAGCAGAGGTGGAGCCAGTCAGACCAGTCTGACAGCTCAGTGCTTGATTTTACAGCTCATTAGTGAAAGGGAAGAAGAAGCAGGGCAAGATTATCCTAAAAGGGGAGTTGGAATAATAAATTGGACTATTTTAAGCTTTGTCTTTTGAGGCTCTTAACTCTAATGCCTTTTAATGCCATTTAAAGCAATTCAGAGTATCTTTGGAGCATCACAAGGAATTTGGAGAGCGGTGGAATGAAGTCTCCTTGGAATATTGTTGCTGGTGTGGGCAGCAAAGATGAACACAATTTATGGTTGACTATATTCCTGCAGATGAAGTAACAGAAAAATCCAATAGACTATTAAAAAAGGGAACAGACAAGTATCTTTTTTTTTAGTCCTATGTGAGACAGAAGGGCATGGAAATGCGGTGAAGTACAGCAAGTGTATAATGCCAGGAGTTTTGCAAAGCATTTTTTAAGGTGCAGTTGGTATGTTTTCATGTATATTGGAAGTTGATTACAGGACCATAAAGCCAGAATTGGAGTTGAGAGGTATCTAAAGATCTTAACAGTTCACTTTTCATTCATGAGGTCTCCACACTGTGCCTTCAGAAAACAAAATAATGTGGCCGGAAAAAAAAAACCATTGCAATGTAAAATGGACCAGAATGCACATAATACAGTTATTTTTGTGCTAGTCAGTCTTTGAGTGAATGCCTGTATTTTCTCAAATTGAATCAAACCCAGAAATCAATGTAGCATGGGGAGAAAGGTCTGAAGCTGGGTTTAGTTTGTCCTTGTGTGAACACAATGAATCAGCCTCTGCTCTGTGTGCTGTGTGAGACCTTTGCTGATGTGGGTCCCTGAGTTGCCCGTTTGGGAGTGTATCCCACTTATTTGACCACTAGTTATATTTAAAGACAGATGGATCTCAGTGTTTGTGAAATAAATCTGCTTTTGCATTTGTTCTGCTCAAGTTTCTCACTGGAGGCACCACTTTGTGCAACTTCCAATATTCCCAGGCCATACCCTGGGTCAGAAGCTGGGAGTGGGTGAGTGAGGTAACAGCACTCAGGACAGCCAGGATGTGATGTGTGGGATGGGAAGAGAAGGATTTGGACACTGTATGATGGTTTTTCTGTTCCCAGTCTGGTGGGATGCAGAGACACAAAGAATAGAAGATTTTCTGCCCAGAGAAAGCAGCTACAAACAGAACATCACACAAGGTGCTGGGTCATGGTGTGTTTTTTCCCCTCCAGTCTTTTTTTTAGAGGCCAAGAGGCTCATGGGCACTGAGTTTTTAGGCTTTATCCTCTGAACAACCTGTCTGGCCACTTCTTTCCAGTGTCCTGTGCCCAGGCTGAGTGAGGTGCCTCCACTGATCCTGCAAAACTGGAATGTTGCTTCAGCTTCTGACTTTTGAACACATTTTCTGCACTCAGGTTCCTGTGTGTTTTCTCCCTCTACAAAGAGTGTTTAGTTGTTCAGTGAGGTGTAGTTCACTTTGAGCTAATGGATAGCTCAGAGACACCTTTGTGTGGGAACTCACTTTAAAAAAAAAAAAAGGGAACATTCTTTGTTGGAATTTTTAACTTGCTTTATGCACTGTGGATTTTACAGCCTCTGGCTTCTGTGAAAATATAGTTCAGGTGAATAAACCAGAAAACTTACTGTGGCAAACCTGATTGGAGATGACCTCCTCTACAATAGTAATGGGATTTTATTCATGTAGCACCTAATGTGCCTGCAAAACTCTCTCCCAGGTATTTACTCTAAAGCAGTTATGTCCTGAGGAACAAAAGATGTTGTTTTTCCAAGGTAATGGAAGATTTTCAGGTGTCTTCTGACTTTGGATTCTCCCCAGGACATTGGAAAATCAGGTGCTGGATTTATTCAAGATGTTTCATCAGCAGTGCCTTTATTCAGCAGAAGTTGTAACCAGTGCACAAAGGAAAGGCCTCTGGGTGTGACCACTGGCAAATCTTTTAAAGGCTCTGTTATATCAGGCACAAAATTAATTTTTTATGATGGAATATTTTGATGAGAGGGAAAAGCACGTGCCATGTACCCCTGAGTGAAGGAGGGAGCAGAAACTTTCCAGCAAGGGTGGGAAGAAGGAGGATGTTATGTGAGAATTAGGAGTTGATGGGTTTAGAGGAATTGAATGGCTTTTTCCTATGAAAACACAGAATAAATCCTTTAAGTTTTAGGTGATGTAAAACATATTTAGTTGAGATGTAGAAGAGGAAGATTCAGGTAGATTTTTGGGACTAGGGCAGTGGCTGTTCACCCCTCAGACTTGGCTTCTGTGCTGCTCAGAGATGGGGTTTGGGGTCCTCTACCTGTGCCTGTCTTCCCCTTCTCCATGTCCCCAGATCCACCCCCGTGGAAAGGTTTGGATCCCTCCCCTTTATCCCACTGTTCCAGCAGGAACAGTGAACTCTGCAAATCCCAGCAGAGCAATATTCATGAGGACTTCAACCTTGTCTACCTTTGCAGAGCTACTCAGGAAAATATGTTCCATCTTGCTATAAATACTAATACTCAAGACAGCATCTGAATCACTAAATTCCAAGCGAATATTTTGCATATAAACATTTATTTTCTTCACTCTGTTACCTGGCTCAAAGCTGACCATTTTTCTGTGAGAATGTTGCAGGAGCAACTTGACTTTTTTGCTGGCTGAAGCAGTTCAGGTGGATTTATTTGCTATTACTTAGAGCATTAAAACAAGGTTTTGTACATTGGCTTCAGGAGGAATTTCTTGCCCTCTTATTTATGGCAGGAGTGCATTAGAGGGGGAACTGGGTTGGCTTCCCTTCTGTTTTTTAAGGTTGAGTTAGACTTGCAGCAGTTTTCAAAATCTTTGTAACTGGACAACTTGTATTTTTGGGAATTAATGCTGGAAGAAAGGCTGAAGGTATTAATTCTAAAAAAGAGGAAAATGGGTTTGAAAATTGCACAGCCTATTTTCATCCTTCCCTTACTCCATACAACTGGTTTTTTATCTTCCTGGTGAGAAAAATCCAAAGTTGGGACAACTTGAATGGTGTAAGTTGAGAGACAGCTGTAAAATTGCTCTCAGAGTCACTGTTTTAACACACAAAGCCAAAAAATGGCTGTAATTGGTACAGAGAGTCAGATTATTTGATGATTAGCAAAGCATGATCACTCTTACATGTTATTCATGGGTATTTGGGGTTTGAGATGTTTTCAGTTCTGTCCTAAGTCTGAAAATGTAAAGATCCAGGCCAAAAAGAAAGGACCAAAAAATCAAAATAGAAAAGTACAGTTTGATTTAGGAATGTTTGTGTGAAAGAGGAAAGACAGGCCAAACTTTGTATCAAAAGGATGTACAAATGAGTTCTCCTCCTCAGTCCTCTGCAATTCCTTCACTGAAGAAGAATTTTAAATTTTTTGTGTGAGTGTTCGTAGGTTGATTTTGGGATAAGAAAGGGGCTCAGAGCTTGATTCAATTATCTTCTGCTTTTGAGATGAGAATGTAGAAATGCACTTAAGATTCCTTGGCAGAAGAGGAAGTAAATGTGTGTGAGAGGTTTGCTGGGCTCAGAATATTGGCTGAGGTGCTTCCAGCTGGTGTTCCTGTACAAAGTGTTCCTCCTGCTGTCAGTCCCTTGCTGGTGTGTATTCAGGTGTGCAGCCAGGCTTCTTATGGGGTTTGTGGATGAAGAGTATGAAGACCTTTGTTAAGACTTTCACGTGGCCTGGTTTGAGGGTTAAGTTCTGATCTGACCAGTCTGTGCTGGTTTTGCTCCTGTGTTGGTCCCCTTCAGTCTGTGGCAGGGTTGATCATTTTGACAGAACCACAGAATGGTTTGGGTTGGAAGGGAGTGTGAAGATCATCTCATCCCACCCCCTGCCATGGGCAGGGACACCTTCCACCAGCCCAGGTTGCTCCAAGCCCCATCCAGCCTGGCCTTGGACACTTCCAGGGATCCAGGGGCAGCCACAGCTTCTCTGGGCAACCTGTGCCAGGGCCTCCCCACCCTCACAGTGGAGGAATTTCTTCTAACATCTAAATCTACCCTCCTTCAGCTTAAAACCATTCTCCCTTGTCCTGTCATTGTAAAAAAAGGTATTTTGTGGAAGATTGGAACACGTGTCTTGAATTTGCTGATCTGACACCTTTCCCCCCTCCACCCTCTACATGATAACCTGTTTCAGTAAGTTGCTGAAAAAAGTGCATGCTTTAGTTTGCCTTTTCCACTGGTGGTTGTTTCTGACTGGTGAAGCCAGGTGTTTCCCAGCATCCCTGTGTGGTTCAGGGGTTGATTCCCACGTGCCTCTGTTTCCATCGTATCCTGCAGGCAGGACAGGTGGGATGTTTGCTAAGAACTGCACTCCTGCCTTCGGGAGCCTGCAGCCAGAGAGGTTTGTTTTGTAATGCCTGTAGGTATCAGGTTGATTTGACCATATTGGCAGAGGTCACCTCAAGCACTCAGGGGCCAACCTGGAGAAGAGAAGGTTCTGGGGAGAATTTAGAGCACTTTCCAGTGCCCAAAGTGGCTCCAAGAGAGCTGGAGAGGGACTGTGGACAAGGGCCTGGAGTGACAAGGGAGAATGGCTTTAAACTGCTAGAGAGCAGATTTAGATTGGATATTAGGAAGAAATCCTTCCCTGTGAGGGTGGTGAGGCCCTGGCACAGGTTGCCCAGAGAAGCTGTGGCTGCCCCATCCCTGGAAGTGTCCAAGGCCAGGCTGGACAGGGCTTGGAGCAGTCTGGGATGGTGGAAGGTGTCCCTGCCTGTGGCAAGGGGTGAGACTGGATGAGCTTTAAAGTCCCCTTCAACCCAAACCATTCTGGGATTCTTTGAATGCAGTCTTTGAAGGAGATATTGCCCTCCTTCAAAATCACATTGAACAACAGCCAAGAGGGATCGGGCCTCTCTCCTGTTCTCTTCAAGAAAAGAAGAAGTTCTGATAATATATGTGAAAAAGATGGGATTCCTTATGTTCTTCACGTCTTATCTTTCACACCCAAGTGAGACTGGTGCTGGAATGTGAAGATGGAGGTGAGCTAGACAAAATATTTGCATGCTTTGATGCAAAAACACAGATCGGAGTCCTCCACCTCCGACACTCTTGGCTTTGAACTTGAAATCAAACGTATAACCCACATCCCAGCCCCTGGTTGTTTATGATTTGCACTCTGTTTGCTACCAGGAACTGGAAGTGGCAAGTGTTACCACGCAGTCATGCTGTAAACAGGAGTGGGGACAGTGCCAGTCTCCATGTGGCTGGGAACCTGGAGTGGCATCTTTATTGCAGGAGGAGAATCTCTGAGAATCTGCTTACAATTGTACAAAACAACAGTTATGTTTCACCTTTGGAAAGGAAACAGAAAGATCTTTGGTTGTCTTCTGGGACTGTGGTTTGCCAAGATTAAATGTAGAATTAATGGCAGAAAGTAAAGATTTCTGCAGGAAAGGTGGTGTAACAAAAGCCTGGGCTTTTTCTCATAGATCTGGACCCGATTTTTGCTGTTGGGTTCAGCTGACAGTGACTTTGTAATTCACTCCCTGTATTGCATCAGCTTCTTAAAGCATCAGTAGCTGTCCATGCAGTGGTGTTTTACTGTGGAAGTGTCATTCTGAGAGTGATCTCAAGCAAGAGGCTGTGGGGAAGAAGAGCTGATTTTCATTCTTCAGTAAGGTTCAGGCTGGGGAAGGTTTTGGCTTGTCAAGTTTGAATTCAGAAGTATTACTTTTCCTTATCCAGCTAAAGGCCTGGTGCTAAGAAATGTCACTGAAGAGGAGGGGGCATTAAACCTTCCTCCTCAGCGTGGTGAGCAGGGACTGGGGAGAAGCCACATCACACTCACTGGTGGTGCTGGGCTGATTTGTGTAAGGAATGTGTTTATAATTTTAAAAACTTCTTGTGAATCCTCTTGTTGTCAGGTTCAGCTAGAAGGCAGGAAGGGAAAAATGTGGTTGGGAATAGCTCTTTACAGAATCCAGAATGATCTCTGGAGATCATCCAGGCCAAGGCAGGGTCACCTACAGCAGGTTCACACAAATGCATCCAGGTGGGTTTGGAATGTCTCCAGAGAGGAAGGCTCCACAGCCTGCCTTGGCAGCTGTTCCAGTGCTCTGCCACCCTCCATGGAAAGAAGTTCTTCCTCATACTGAGTTGCAGCTTCATGTGTTTTAGTTTATGGCCATAACTCCTTGTCTTGTCCTTGGGCACCTCTGAAAAGAGTCTGGCACCATCCTCTTGGCACCCACCTCTGAGAGTGTATATTGAAGAGATCCCCTCTCAGTTTTCTCAGTCTTCTCCTCCTTGCTGTTCTTTACATTGAAATCTGAAGCTGCTTTTTTTGTTAGGTATCTTATGAACAATATACACTGAGATTCAAAAAGATGTGTTTTGGAAACTCACTGTTCACTATGTGAGAATAAAGCCATATGTAGGAAGGACTAAGGAGAAGCCTTGCAAAATTTCTGGAGGGTCAGTGGTGCCTGAAATGGTAGCAAGTGAGGTGTTCAGTAGAAAACCTTCACCTTGTACACCCTCTGGACATGCTGAATTCTAAATAAAACATTTCCAACAGACACCACGAGCCACAACTGGTTTTTTATTCCATCATAAAAACCTGGTCTAGTGGAAGGTGTCCCTGCCTATGGCAGGGGTTGGAATGAGATGATGTTTAAGGTCCCTTCCTACCCAAAGCATTGTGTGATTCTATGATAAAAGTAATTTTCCTGGTTAACTCACATTGCATTTGGCATCTTAACACCTGGCTGGAGGAACACTGCTTCCCTGAGGCAGCAACCAGGGAAATGAATGGAATATATTTGGGTAAGTTTGAGTTCAAGGATATTTCTGTCAGACTTGAATGCGTCGGTTGATTTCGTGTTTATTTTTGGGATGCGGGGGGGAAAAATGAAGTTTTCCTGTAGGCTTTATTAAAGCATGGAGTGGAATATGTCAGGCAAGATTTAAAACAAAATAGCCTATTGTTTCCCGAGGTGTTTTCAATCAGGAAGCCTTGCAGTTGGTTTCCCCTCCCCTCCATCTGCAGTGCTGAAGCCTGTGAAACACATCCAGTGCTCTCTGTGACACCTGACTCCCTTATCTCTGCACTCCTAGGAATTGCATAATGTTTTCCAGCCCTGGAAAATCACACTTTGCCTGTAAAATTATTATTTCTTGTCTGTTTGTGAAGTTTTGTGCCAGCCCTGTTATGAATTTGAAGTGAGTGGTGTAGGAAAGCACAGGGGGGAAGTACCTGTTTGCCTGCAGGTGCTGGGCAGGCAGGACCCCAGCCTGGCTCTCACAGGGATGCTCTACTTTGCAGCTGGGTGTGAGTGCACTGGTGTGAGCTCCAGGCACCTCAATACTGAGCTTTTCTAAAGCTGTACTAGGGAGGGTTTAAACACCACTAGGACAGGCTCATAAGCAACTGAGTCTGCCTGGCTGTCTTCTGGTTAAATAGGAGTAACTCTGATTCCAGAGAGGATTATGCAGTTGGGAAGTAGCAGTGACTCTCTAGTGAAGTGGTTTTCAAAATGAGAGTCGTAGAATCACAGAATGGTTTGGGTTGGAAGGGACCTTAAGGCTCGTCTCATTCCATCCCCTGCCATGGGCAGGGACACCTTCCACTAGCCCAGGTTGCTCCAAGCCCCGTCCAACCTGGCCTTGGACACTTCCAGGGATGGGGCAGCCACAGCTTCTCTGGGCAACCTGTGCCAGGGCCTCACCACCATTACAGTAAACAATGTCTTCATAATGTCTGGTCTAAGTCATTCCCCCTTGTCATAGCACTCCCTGCCTTTGTGGAAAGTCCCTCTCCAGGGGATGCCACTTTAAGAAAGAAAGGAATTAAAGCTGGGAATGGTCTGCAGTTTTCATTTTCTGGGGTGTCAGTGGCTTTATTTTGTTTCAGTGGGTTTGGTACCAGCCCTTTCTGTCAGCTGAGTCAGGGGACATAGTGACAGGACACAGTCCCCTGGGGCAGGGGAGGCTGAGCCCAGCCCTGGTGTGGGAGTGACTCCAGCTCCTGGGCTGTTCTGGTCACACAGGGTGGTGCCTCCTCCTCCTCTCCTGCTCACTGAGCAGCCCTGGAGGAGCTGACATCTGTGACAGTCCCCAGGGATCCTTATTCCCAGTGCACCCACCTCCCCGTGCCCCTCTGTGCAGCAGGATATGACAAGAACCAACAGAAAAAAAAGGTCTTGCTTCACAAGACAGGAGTGAGTTCAAAAAGCAGCAAGAAGTCAGGAGAAGCTGCCTTTTCTTCTGGCTCAGGAAAGGGAGAGACAGTAGTCAGGGTGTCCTGCAGACCCCACTCCTGACCTTGGCAGAGTCCTGCAAACAGTGGCTGTGTCATGTTCCTCCTTCTGGCTCCTCTCTTGTCCACAGCAAGAGATTTTTTTCAGTCTTGAGTCACTACTAAGTGAAAAAGGGGGGAAAATACCATTTTAGATGGATGGATGGATGTGGCAGCTACTTGTCATCTCCAAAGCATCTCCAAGTATTAGGGGTTGTGTGAGGGTGTGGAGAGGCAGGATGGGCTGTTTTATAAAGACAGGAACATAAAACATCAGTGGAAGTGTAGGGGAATAATGTAATGGATTTATAGGTTTCAAATGCCTTCCCCAAACTGCTGTGCAGGCTGTCACTAAAATGGAAAATAGATATAAGGTTGTATAATGTATCCACAAAGTAGTGTGTGATTTAACAGCAGCTCTTACCATTTGCATGGGAACAGGCTGCAATTGCTAAAATCAGGGGGGAAGCTTAAAGTCCTAATGGTTGATGGTGGATATGGTTGTAAAGAGCAAAATTCTGCTCGCTGGGGTTGATTAATTCTGTATGGCAAAAGATATAAGATGAAGTGCTCTGCCTACTGGGATCAACTGCTGTGGGGAGAAATATAGGAGCATATTTTTTTTTTTGCCTTCACTGGCAAGCTCTCAATCCTGAGACACTGGAGTTTACTGCCCTCAGTTTTGGGGTTCTGAACACACAAAATCCTGACAGCTCTGTTCCCCCTCAGTGGGAAAGCTCACTGGAATGCATCGAATGCATGGGAAGGCTAAATGGATATATCAGCTGTGCTTTGAGTGGAATGTTCTGTCTTGTTAATTTATTTATTTAGGAGGATTAAAGAGAATCTGAACAGCCATCCAGGGGTCCCGAAGGATTGAGGGCAAGAAGGGCCATTTCAGTGAAGTGATGAGATCTTTATCACGGTTTGTTCTTGTATTAAGCTTGTGGCCTTGTGATTGTGCCATAAAATGTCCTTCCAGAGGAACTCCTAAAGCCAAAGTGTAATTTATCACGTTGCTTGATGGTCCATTTCACTGTTTAATTACCACATTTTTAACAATATGAACCCTCTTTTTATATAGGGATCCTTTTAACCTCTAATTTTCAACCACACCTGCTGATAATTTTATTTCAAAAAGCACAGGACAAAGCCCTTTCTTCCCCCACCGTGCAGAGGAGTAAAATTCACCAGACTTGTGTGGTTGCAAGAAATCCTCTGGGCTTTTGGAAAATCCAAGTGGGTTAAGGGGGGATTATTTTTGTTATTTTTTTTAATTATGTGTTTTCTTCTGAAGAAACATTTGAGGTGGAAAATAACCTTGTGCTTCCTAGTTTAGTTAATTCCTCTGCTGTGGTCTCTCCCTTCCCTGAGAAAGTTTTATAAGCTCTTGTAAGAGAAGGTTTGCAGACAATGACAGTTAACAAAGCATTCCCATCTCCCTGGAAAATTGTGTTAAATTGGGCTCTGTGAAGGAGAGAGGAGCTGTGCTCATGCTCTCAATATTATATATCTACATCCCTGTGGTGGTTAACACAGCTCAGTGATTTCAAGGAGTTAATATTCCAAGGTTTAAAATGGGTGAAAAACAGAAAGAAGGATGGAATAAGAGGGGATGCCTCTGGTTAGTGGGGCACTGGCATAGGTTGGATGCTGTATCACATATTTATATAGATTATAAAGGATATAAATAATTAAGATCCAGCAGTGAAGTCGCTAACAATCCCATTTCTTACAGTGATCTGTTCTTATTTGATTCCCCATGGTCTATCACAGTAATTATATATCACTGAACACCTGGAAATTAAACATATAAAGCCTTTTTTGATAGCTTCCTGCAGGCTTGAACTTGTACTGTTGAATTGGTTTACACTTTACACAGAATTTGGACTCATGTATCCAAATTTTGCAGAGGATTTGAATCCTCTGTGCTCCTCCTGAGTGTGTGATTCCTGTCCAGCTGAAGGCTCCTGGGCTCAGTGTTCTGTCCCTCCTGTGCTGTTGGGAATGTGCCTGTCCTTTTCCTTCAGAGTTCCTTCACCATCTGACTTTCTGATTTCTCCAGATTTGCTTCTCTCATTGCTTCAGTTTGAGAAGTGTTTCATTAACTCCATGAAGGATATTCCCAGGAAGATTTAGCATTTAATAATGTGTATTTCTTTACCTGTTTTTGCTGTGTTTGGAACCATTGTAGTGTTGGCCACTAAAACCTTTCCTTGGGATCATCAAGTTCCGCTGGAGCCAATATGTAAACTCTCCATTCCATATGTAAACATGGGACAGACATTCCAGTTTGCAGAGGAAAGGCAACTTTCCACTTAAGGCAGCACCTGGTGTGCAGGAGATAACAGGAGGGTGGTTAAAAAACATAGTTTCACTCCTGTGAGAAATTTCCTCATCTTTGTATTTGCATTTATTCTACATCAGAGTGCAAATAAATATTTTCAATATTTCCAGTCAGAATTATATTCTCAAATATATTTCTGAGTATTTTCCTGTTTGTTTTCTTTGTAGGTTTTTAAACATTTAAATTATTAATATTGTTTCTTTTTTTTTTCCCCAGAAAGCACAAGTATTAGATGACATGGCTTGTCTTTAAAGTAGATTTTTTTATTATAATTTAGAACAGCTGCTTTCTAGCAATTGAGTCATCTCATTTTTTTAGATTAGAATCTCTTGTTTGTTTTGTAATGAAATGCTTTGACACTTGGAACAAGAAATTAAGATAGATACTCAGCATAGGAACCACAAGAGCAGGTGGTTTTTTCCAGCATCCTTCTTGTTCTAGGAAAGTATTTCTTCTCCAGACATGTTTTTGTGCTTTTATAAATGACTCCAAAGTTTGAAATTTCCATGGTTTCTTCTTGAAAATTTTTCACTCTCTAGTTCCCCACAGTTTCCCTTGCTTCAGAAAATTTAGTTTAAATCAGTTAAGAGGAGTGGCAATTTCTTAGTGTCTTCCTTTCAGCTGGTTATAATTCGGTGCAGGATACACTTACATGTGAAAATGAACATATAAGTGATGTATTGCAGCATCTTTTTTTCTATAGGAGAACTCTCCTGACGCAGGGACGTGGATTCACACAGATCCATACAGTGCAGCTCAGATACTCCAGTGAGGAAATACCACTGACTGGAGGTGATGGTGGCACACTGTGAGGAGTGTTGCAGGGATGGATGGGGAGCCTGAGGCTGGCAGAGCATGGATTGTGCCAGGGCAGGAGGGAGCAGCCATCCCCCACTGCAGGAGATGCTGCTGGCAAGGGCAGCTGGGCTGCAGCTGAAGTGGCAGCTGCTGCAGCTCAGCTGGGAGGTCCGTGGAGGGATAGACTGAGACAGAGCTCTCAGATGTTAATCCACACTCAGGGTAGCATTAATATCCAAGAAACAGCAGGTATCTCACTTGGCAGAGAGAAATGATGGTGATTTTCCCCGAGCTGGGAGAGGGTTTGCCTCCTTTTCCAAGTGGAGGGTTCTGTGTTCAGGGCTGCTTCAACTGCTTCACCTGGGGCTTTGCTGCTCGACCATCAGCACTCAGCAACCGCAGGAATCCAGTCCCTCAACCACAGAAATGTGTCACAAGTGGCAGTGTGGAGACTCCCAGCTCATGGTGGTTGTGACAAGGGTCATCACAGAGGTGGGCCATGGGCTCTCCTGGCAGTGGCTGGGTGTACTTTCCTCCCCACTTCAGCCCCTCTTGAGGGAGGCAGAGAAGAGCTCGAGGCTGACTCTGCTGAGAGCAAGAACTGGTCACTGTATTTCTTACAGTGATCTGTTCTTATTTGATTCCCCATAGTCTGTCACAGTAATTATATATCACTGAACACCTGGAAATTAAACATATAAAGCCTTTTTTTGATAGCTTCCTGTAGACTTGAACTTGTACTGTTGACTTGGTTTACATTTTACACAGAATTTGGACTCGTGTAGCCAAATTTTGCACAACTGACCAGGGATTTGAATCATCCTCCTGAGTGTGTGATTCCTGTCCAGCTGAAGGCTCCTGGGCTCAGTGTTCTATCCCTCCTGTGCTGTTGGGAATGTGCCTGTCCTTTTCCTTCGGAGTTCCTTCACCATCTGACTGTGCTGGCACCATCAGTCTCTTATTTATCCTGTTATTATTAAAGCCTCCCTTTTTTAAACATTGGATATTTATTTTTCCTGAAAATGCAACATTTTCCTCCTGTCACGAGACAAGCGACTTAAAAATTTTCAAAGGCTCTTTCAAGCAAAGCTGGGAATTAGATTCTTGTGGAGACCTTCATAAAAAATTGAAGACTTCATGTATTAACATACATTGATTTATTCATAGTGTTTCATTACAAATAAGTGAGGATCCCATAATATCAAGAAAGGTTAGGAGAGCAGCAGAGCACAGTGTATAATATTGACAGCTCTACTGAAACTGAGCTGTTTTTGGATTGAATTTGGAAGGCAGGCAAGGAATTGGCTGGTAAATAAGTCATGAGTTTTGCTTGCAAGTGTCTGTATATCCAGAGGGTTTCCATGGGTGAGATGATGGAGCTGGAGTAGGATTTCAAAGGCGTGTTTGCAGTGTGGATTCCTCTCCAGGTGTTCTGGCACCAGCTACAGGTGTATTCCTGACACCTCTCCAGGTCCAGAACCCTCCTGGGTTATTCTCTCAGGTGTAAACCACATGTAAATCTGCACTCCGAGGCTCAGAGTGAGGGGAGGGAAAGGATATCAGTGGCTGGCTTACAAAGGAGAAGGGCTTTTATCTAAAGACTTGGTCATATTTATTTCATTTAAATGTACGATTTCATTTCAGCGTGTTCTCTCAGCACAGGAAAAGACTTTCAAAGCCTTTGTTGCTGCCATTGTTTTCAGCTGCCTTATGAGAAGATGATTTGCCAAAAGAAAATGTGCTAAAGATGATTTTCCAAAGGAAAATGTATCCATGTTTGCACCGAGGGTTTTCAGATGCTGTGGGGGATTGTGTGGGAAATTCTCCTGGTAATTGTGCCGGTCGTGCTGTGTGCTCTGATTTGACTACAGAAGTTCTGAGATTTGGAACAAAAAAGCAGTTCACTGCATCTTTTGTTGTAGATCAGCCCATGCTGAGGTTTGAGTGGAGAGAAAAGATTAGTTTTTCCCTAAGTAAAATTGCCACGTTGGGATGCAAATACAGAGCCGCTCACCAGAGATACTGAAATTATCCCTGTCCTTGAGTTTTCAATGTCTGATTTCAAGAGATGGCAAACAGGGGAGCAAAAATAGGCCCCTTGTCACCTTCCTTTCCTTGTTCTTCATTTGCAGATTACATACAAGGCCGTTGGGTCCCTGGATCCCAGTGCTGACCTGTCCAGCCAAAGGGGGAAAGTCTTCAAGCTGAGGAATGAGACCCACCACCTGTTTGTAGGATTATACCCTGGGACCACATATTCCTTCACCATCAAAGCCAGCACAGTCAAGGGCTTTGGGCCACCCATCACCACTCGGATTGCAACTAAAATTTCAGGTACTGCTTTGAAGAAATAAAAAAACCCCACTTTCCAGTGCTTTGTTCTTTAGATCTAAAGCTGGTGCATAAAACAATAAAAATATTCAGCTCAGTGTCTCTCCCAGTTCCATAGGGCAGATTTTTAAACCTGTGTTTGATCTGGTAACAAATGCAGTGGTTAATCTGTGAGTATCTTAAATAGCCATGAATGTTTTTGTGGAGTGTTTTAAATGAGAATCATCATTAGTTGTACAAATGAACTACCTCTATAATAATTATTGTCAGCATTATCTGCCTGGATGGGGAAGCTCCTTCAGTAATGTGGTTTTTATTTTCAGAATGCGCCAAGATGGATGTAATGAAGTAATGGAATTAATAGTGCAAAGAGACTAAAAATAAAGGAGGAAAGCTGTTTTCATTGGGGTTTTTATGAGTAAGAGCAGAGGGAGGGCTCGAGGTAGGCAGACAAGAATATGAAATGCACTAAAATAAGGAGGCATTGCAAAGAGAACATGTGAAAAAACAAAGAGGAGACTTAGGCTAGTTATCAAAAAAGGGATGGTAGAGGTAATATTTTAATTTTAACATGTAGTTGATTGCACTAAAATAGCTTTTCTAACAGAGAGAAGTGCTGACATTTTTTTGAACTACCTTAACTGGTTTTTTTTTTCAGTAGAGCCAAAATAAGCATTTGGGACATTCAGGACACTTGGAATGCTTCAAATTAGGGCTGAGTGCTGTAGGAAAGAGGGCACAACAGTGTGTGTTTTCCACTACCCTTTTTCAAAATTGGTTAATAAAAGCAAATTGTGAGCAATAAGTGACAGGGTAAACTTGAAGGAAGTAAAATGCATCCCTTTCTTCTGCTGGCCATCTGCAGGGTTTGAACCCTTAACATTTAGTCCAAAAGCCCTAAACCACTTGAAGTAAAGCCACTGTGTGTCCAAAGAGCTCCACAGACTGTTGGGGTTTGTGCAGCCCTGCTTTGAAAGGACAGCACTGTGTGCACTCTATTCCTTTGTGACCAGAGAAGTAGAATAGCTCAACAATGGTAGTGCTTCTCCCCTCTGATTCTCTTCCTTTGAATTTTATTATTCTATGAGTGCTCAAGTTGTGTTGGAAGCCTTCATGGCTACTACCTGTATGCACACTTGGTTTATTGTCTTTTTTAACTCCCACCTTTGAAATACCTGGGTCACAATAGCTGGGTGCAAACTCCGTGCAAGCATTAGGATAGTCTCTGACATTGGATTATCTCATTGCATGGTCAGGTTTGTGACATTTGCATTTTCCAAGTAATTTGGAAACGACTGTTCAACTTGCTCTGAAAGGCAGTGTCAAGGTTATTAGAGAGAAGAAGGATTTTTGCACTGACTGGAATGTCCTTGTAAGTCTGTATGTGTTTGAAAACGAAAAGACATCTGTGCTGTAGCAATGTGTGAGCATATTTGTTTATATGGGTGGACACATTTGTTTACATCTCAATCTCAACTGAATAGCAGAATTCCTCAGGACTTTTCTTTGGGCAGGATGAGCAGGGCTTGCTACTTTAGGGACATCTCTGCCAACTGTGGTTTGAGTGAGGTGCCACACACCTGTTCTGTGTGGAGCACACAAGAAAACTACTGTGTCTTATTCTGCTGTCCTGTGACTAGCACAGACCAGGATCACTGGATTATTTATTCTCCATACCCTTAGCTGGGCCTGGAAAGACCTATTTCTTCCATTTCCTTTTCAGCTATATAGTGTCTGACAGTAAGATTGGAAGTTGTCTGTGGCAGGTGCAGTGATCACACAGAGGGTGGCTGAACAGGTCTCAGAGATGTCCAAGGTAGCCAACAGCTAATTCAGAAACAGTGCAGTGGCACCAGTGCAGTGCTGCACTTGGGGCAGAAGCTTCAGAGGAGGATGGTGGAGGCTGCAAAGGCAGAGCCCAGCCTTGTTGTGGTGTCCAAACTGGCCTTGCCACCTCCAGGCAGTGGCTGCCCCATCCCTGGAAGTGTCCAAGGCCAGGTTGGACGGGGCTTGGAGTAACCTGGGCTAGTGGGAGGTGTCCCTGCCCATGGCAGGGGGTTGGAACAAAAGGATCTTTGAGTTCCCTTCCAACCCAAATCAGTCTGTGATCTCCAGCATCTGTGGTGATCTCTGGTATAGAAGACCACTGGTGATATGTGTCTTCTTTAAATGTCTCACTGCTTCCCCTTGATGCAGAGCACCTTATTTCAGAGAAATCCTCCTGAAGGAGTTGGCATTCATTCTTCCTTGGCTTATTGACAGGGAAGTCAGTAGCTGAGCTGATAATAGCAGCCCCACTCTTGACAGTTTTCAGGCATTTAGATAAAAATCCTGATTGTAAACAGGATTACAGTGGAAATCACCATGAGAGGATTAAATATGGGATCCCCCACAGTGCAGCCTGCCCTTGTGAGTTACAGGTGAACTATTTGTGTGAATTCTTCTGTTTGCTTTGTACTTTAAAGATATTTGAACCAAACTTGCATCTTTGGAACAGACTTGATACTGCTCTGATCTCTTCAGTTCTTACACAGTAAAATTTGTCCCAAATAGATGAATTTGTCCCAAACAGGAACGAAAAAGTAATAAGTAAAATATGTTTCCTAAGGAAAACTACTTTCATGGGATGATCCTAAGAGAAGATAACAAAGCAGAACTAGAAACTAAAGTTTGGCTGAGTGTGAATATTCCTTGGGTTTCTGTATTGCTTTGGAAAACATGTCAGGGAAGGGATGGGGATGCCATGGCTGGGAACTGCCCGAGGGCAGCACTGGAATCTGTGCAGCTGCCTGTTGAGTCAGCATCACTAAAGCACTGGGGTAAAATGTCATGGGTTTGGGTGCAAAAATAACCTGGCTAATTTGTGCTGCTCTCTTTTCATCTTTTGTGCTCCATAACACACCCTCCAGCTAATCAAGGGGACACAGCTTAAGTCTCTGTATTAAGAACTCTTTAAGATGTGAGAAGGCTAATCCACTGACCAGAAAAGATTTAAGATTCCTGGGTGCTTTCCTCAACTCTGCCACTGACTCACTCCTCTTGGGTGGTTTTTTTTTATCATGTCCCTTTTTCTTTCTTCCCCTATAAAATGGAAGGAATGATCCCACCTCAAAGCATTATTAAGTCTTAAAAATTCAAAACCACCTTGAAGATTTTCAAAGCCAGCTTGAAGATCCAGGGGGGGCAATTCCCGTTTAATTTGAAGAGAAAAAGAGCGTCCAAATATTTAAGCAGTTTTGATGACTCTGGTCGTAACACCGGGGAGTATTTTGATATTTCATTTGAGAAATGTGAAATGGTGTCCAAGAAATGTTAACCTAAGTGAGTGAGTGGTGTGTTCCTAACGTGTCCCTGCTCTGCTGCAGCGCCGTCGATGCCGGAGTACGACACGGACTCGCCCCTGAACGAGACCGACACCACCATCACCGTGATGCTGAAGCCTGCTCAGTCCCGGGGAGCACCTGTCAGGTGAGTGTTTTGTCTTCTCTCTTCACAGCTCCCCCCCCATCTCCTTCCTCCCCAGGCTTCCCTCACGCCTCTCTCGTTCTCCTCTGATAATGGAGCTGCTGAAAGCCAGCGCTGACTAAAAGGCCAACTCGGCTGTTGATTCTGCCTTTCACAGTCTCCTTTTATAAATGCCTCAGCCTCCTTGCCTCCTGCTGTTAACCTCCAGGAAGGAGAGCTGCTGGCACTGTGCAGGGTTATTACCCTCTCAGCAGCACTTCAGATGCCTCTGCAGGGCTGGAGCACAGCAGGACGTGGAGCTGGGTACTGAGCGGTGCTGTGGGAAGGTGGAGGAGGCTCCAGGTCTTCATCCTGCCCTCTCTTCCATGGTGAACAAGGCCTGCCTGTAACTACTGTAGGAATGCCTGAACTGTCTTCAGTGCTTGCAGATGCATTTGTGCAGTTTCTGGGTCTGACCTCACTTCTCACACACATAATCCAGCTGTTGCTGCTGGGCTGGTTGTACAGTGAAGGAATGAATCTGGTGCAGAGAAAAGGAGTTCTGATTTAGTGAGGCTTTGCTAGTGTAGGTAAGCAGGTCCTGCTGGCAGAGCAGGGGATTTACAGAATTACACAACCACGGAATCATTTAAGTTGGGAAATCTTTGACCAATCACCACTTTGTAAACTAGACCAGAGCACTGAGTGCCACGTCCAGTCCTTCCTTGGACACCTTCAGGGATGGGGACTCCACAGCCTCCCTGGGCAGCCTGTTCCAGTGCTTGACAGCCCTTTCCATGAAGAAATTCTTTCTGATGTCCAACCTGAGCCTCCCCTGGTGCAGCTTGAGACCATTTCCTCTTGTCTATCCCTGTGTCTTGGGAGCAGAGCATGACCCCCATCTGGCTCCCCCCTCCTGTCAGGGAGTTGTGCTCCAGCCCCTTCCCCAGCTCCATTCCCTCTCTGGACTCTCTCCAGCCTTTCAATGTCTTTCTCACAGTGAGGGGCCCAGAACTGGACACAGCACTCAAGGTGCAGCCTCACCAGTGCCCAGTACAGGGGTACAGTCACTTGCCTGGTCATCTGGGGGCAGGGAGCTGCCCAGGAACCTGTGGAATAGAAAAAACATTTCTGGCTGACTCTGAGCTGGGCCCTGCTCTTAATGATGAGATGCTAGACTGGGACACTCCACTGCAGGTCACTCCCTGACTGTGGGAACAGGGCTTAGAGGTCTGTGCTTCATCGCTCTCTTCCATCGGGGTGAATTTGTACATGGAGAAAGGCACCAGCACAGATGAGCAAAGTTCCCTTCTGAGCTGGCACTGCCTTATCTGTCACTGGCAGAAGTGCCAGTTGGCCATTCATCCTTCCCCTCATCCTGCCACTCCTCCTGCCAGGCTCCTCAGCTGAGAGCAGCAACTGGAATCACTTAGAAAAGCAGTAGGTCCTGCTTTGCAGTGGTATCCAGCAGGTATCCATTACCTCCCTGGGGGATCTTCAGGCTTTTACCTCCAGTTTTCACAAGAGACCTTGGCAGCTTTTTCCATGCCTGGTATTTTAAAAACCTCTAGTTCCTTCTTTCCAAGAGACCTGGGCTTCTGTGCCTCACTGACAGGTTCTTAGTGCTTTTGAAGGATGTATTCAGGAGCAAATTGCTCAGAGGTAAACTGCTGGATTTAATGAAATATCCTACATGGCTTGGTGGTCCAGCCTGTGTCACAGCTTTCCCCCAGATTGCATTGACAGGCTCAGGAAAAAAGTCTGCTCTTTAAGGCTTGCACCATCCATTCTCTAGTTTTCCTGAGTAATGTATTTCAAAGTTTCCCTTTCAGTCTCTGCTACTCCATATGAGCAAATTTAGGAGCCTATTTTCTGAGTCCTTCAGGGATGTTTTTCTGCTGGAAAAGAGCAGTAAAATCACAGAGCTCTGTTTTGTTTTATTTCTTTATATGGGGGAACATTCCTGTATCTCGTTTTACCACCTGCTGTCTTAACAGTGTTGCTATTTTGTCTTTTTATTGAAAAGTCTTGTGATTTTTCTCAAAGTCGATTTACTGCAGTTTAACTGCATTCAGTGAATAATGCCTTTGCCAGCAAATGCATCTGTATATAAAATTGGTAGAGATTTTTTATAAATTTTCACTCAGTTTTCTTTAATTGCATCGTAGCCCATTATACACATGTTTGCAGAGAGGGCAATATTTACATGCCACATCTAAGTGATAAAATTATTTCCTATTATGAGTCCATTTTATTGACTTACAGATGTGTGAACGGAAACCAGGAGGGGCAGGGGGAGTAAAGGGGAGGGAGAATTTTAGCTTTTTATTAAATATGACAGCCTGAGAATGTGGGAGTACCTTCCTCTGTGTAACCATCCAGACTGTTCCTAATCTGGCCTTGACAAATCCAGTTATTCCAACCTTTGATTTTCCCAACTTATTCCCTTTTCTTCCAGTCTGTTCTGCACACTCCCATTTGTGAGATTCTCTCAAAATACCATATGCAGAAGCAGGTAACATTCCCTCAGAGTAAGGAATGTCAACAGCACCCAGCACAGTGCAAGAATAACACATGAATAACATACTGTGAACTGCTTGGGACACTCTTAATTACACAAGAGGGAGGTGGTGGTTTATCCTCTTCAATGTTTTTTATTGTATTCAAGCTGAGCTCAAATACATCTTTGTTTTTGTCTGGTCAGTTGTTCTGCCTTTTGGTTGTACATGGTTTATTTCTCTTACACAAGTGTAGTATTTTCTAGTCATGTCTATTAAACATGATAAAAAAAATGTGCTTTAAAAGTCTGCCACAAACTTCAGTGGCTTAGAGCCCCTCAAGGATGTGATGCCATCCTGTGCTCAGGCACTGAAGGCATTAAGACAAACAGAGATTTAGGGCAATGTCTGAGCAATCTCTGTTGTGGGGCTGGTGAGCTGGAGTGATGTAGGGGTGTGACTCCAAGGTAGTATCTGTACATAAGATAGTTAAGTAACTTTTTCTTGAGTTATTTCCTTTTGCTGTAGCACAGAGATGGAGCATGGTCTGCAAGAACGTTTTTAGAGTAATACTGTAGGATATTTAAAATAAGATTCGTTGTGTTTTTCATTCATTTGAAAAGCAGGCACACCAGCTCCAAAGTCACTTTCAGCATTAAGACATTTCTGATGTTCCCCAGTGCTCATGATAAATAATTTAAATGTGGTTGTTTATAAAAGTAACGACCGTGAACTCGGCATTGTTAATGATCTATGGGTAACAGTGAAGACACTTTCATATGAACTAACAGCATTAATATAAACTTAGATATTCTTTGATCTATTTTGTCCTATTGCCAAAAGAGAGGTGAAGCCTAGCAAGCAGAAATATTCTCCCTTGTGGCACAGGCGTTGCATTGGTGCCTTTATTTTTTGTGGTATAACCCACAGAGCTTGACTCCACATTGCCCTTTAAAAATAACTTTTAGGTGTTCTTATATCAATCTAAACCCCGTGAATGGTGCTGTGATTGATATGCTGAGGGCTGACATTCATCTATAATGCACTCACAAGAGGAAGGAAGAATGCAAGTGTTCTCAATCTTTACTCCTCAGCTCTTTCCTGAAAATCTCCAATGTGATTTTGAGGATATTTCTGCCTTTGAATGTGTTATTGTCAGGAGGGCTGAGTCAGTCCTGCATAGATTATTCACATATGACATCTTTAGACCTCTATTTGAGGCTTTATATCCCACTCACTGCTTGGAAATACCACTGTGAGGGGTTTTATCCACACGACTCGTCCACTGGGCTGGTTTTTGGGTGTTGGATATTTGAAAGTCCATCTGGTTTATTAAGACACTGTGGCTTCTGTCAATCTACCTATACTGCTGTTATGGAGAAAATCAAATTTCCAGAGCAGGTATTAGTTTGGGGGATTTCAGAGTTGGCATAAATGCTGCCCACAGGTGTGATTGCCATGCCCATACCCTGCTCTGTGTGTTGGAGCTGTAGGACACTGTAGGAGGACGTTAGAGAACAACCTGCAATTATATTTTGGGAGGTTTGAGACAACAGAGAACTTTTCTGTTGGAAGAAGATGGATTTAATCTCTTTATCTTCCTGCAGTTCTCAGAGATGTGTCAGTAAATAATCTGTGGTGTTCTTTTGTGTGCTACCAGCACCCAGGTACAGGACAGTGTTTAGGCACCTGATCCCTGCACTCTGTAATATAATTGGTATTATATTACAGTATAATTGTATGTTATATACAGTATATATATATATATACATGTATTATATACAGTATAATTATAAAACAGTATAATTGGAACAATCTTGTTTGACCTTTGCTCTTGCCTTTTTGCAGATATATTTTTTTGGGGTGGGGTAGAATATATATATTTGATATTTTATATATATATATTTTTGCAGTCTAAGTATTATGTGTAAGTGATCCTGGAGAAATATATTCAGGTAGGATCATTTATTGAGAATGCATGGAATGGTCAGATACTTGTAATAACTTTTGTGAGGAAGGATGGCTTATTTTGTTAACGTACAAAAAAGGAATGAAATAAATCTAAATAAGAGAATGGGAATTAAATATTTAAAATGTATTTAGAAGTACTGGGCAAAGGTCAAATAAATATTTTCATATCAACACTCAGCCAGGAGCAGAAATTAATTTATATGGACTGAGCCTCATGTACTCTTAAGTATCAACATCTGAGTCTTGGTCTTCTAAGCATGAAATAAAGGTAATTTTTGGTGTCCATGATGTTGAACATATCAAGAGAAAACATCTGTAGTGTTATTTAACAGAACACATAAGAACAATGTTTTTTTCTGGTTTTATGCCCAAGCTATTCTCCCAGGAAACAATCTTGTAGGATGTGTTTGTACCTAAGTATTCCTGCATTCAGTAACAAATGAAAATTTCCTGTGATGGAGGGCAGTGGTTTTGCTTCCATTTGATGTTGGAGAACTGAGATTTTGACTAGCTAACACTTGCCTTTCATTTCCATCTTCAACAAAGCAGAAATTGAGAGCATGTGGAGCCACAGGCTATAAATTTAATCTCCAGATAACTCCTTCTTTCTTTCTTTTTGTGATTTTGGGCATCATCTTTTCATCCTCAGTTACTTTTCCTGCATCCCTCTCACTGGCATCCTTAGTCTGCTTTTGCTTTTCCTGCACAGTGGCTCTTTCCATCCTTACAAAAGAGTGGTTTGCAGGCCTAGTGACCTCAATTCCGTGGGGAGAAACTCTAAATTCACAATATTTGCTGAGGTTTTTGTTCTGGTTTGGGGCTGGTGGCTTTGGTGTATAGATCTCCATTGCTGTACAGGGAGCAGTGCTGTTCAGCTCACTGCTTTGCAGCCTGTCAGTGGAATCACATGAGCTTGCCTCAGGCATTTGTGCTGATAATTAATTCATTAATGCCACGAAAGGGTGGCAATTGCTTGTTCTTAAAACTCCCACACAGCGTACCTTGTGTTCCAAAATAAAGGCTGGAGTCAAGGAGCAAGCAAAACAATAAGAAGTTTAATGCTGAAATTATCTTGCCTGATTCTGAAAGTTGGATTGCCTCGATAGGCATCTTCTTAGTACCTGGAAAATCAAATTCCTGTGCTGCCTTTTCTAAGCTCACATTCAGATGTCTGCATCACATGAGTGGGTTGATTGAATACAGGGCAAAATAGTCGTCACATTAGATCTTTTAATTTTGTTGTATTTAATGAGGAATGAGATTATCAATCTAGGCTTCTGATATTATAAGCCTAATTATCTGTATTAATTAACATCTCCTGTAATATACCTCAGGGATATTGTTCTGAAATCATTCAAGCTGGGTTTCTCTTGCCTGGCATTCTGCCTTCAATTTAGCTCAGGGTTTGAAGGTAAATGAGAGAGTTTCTTTCTTCTTAGAGATAAACCAGATCTGCTTTTTCTTTAACCGTGTGCAAATGTGAGAGAATAAAAATGAGAATGAGAAAGAATGAAAATGAGAATTTGGGTGGAATAATGGCAGCTGTAAGGACCAGCATGATGTTTGTTACACCAAGAAAAGAACAGAACAGGGTTACACAGAAGCACTCACAGGTTTGACCTCATTGATGTGTCCAAACTCTGGTTAGTTTGTCCAGAGCCCTGCAGTCCTGAGCCCTTCCATTTCAGCTGGAGCTGTCAAGTTGTGGTATTAATGGAGTCCTAGAATGGTTTGGGTTGGAAGGGACCTTAAACACCATCTCATTTAGTGGCAGGGACACTTTCCTCTATCCCAGGTTGCTCCAAGCCCTGTCCAGCCTGGCCTTGGACACTTCCAGGGATCATCCATAATGACTTCAGTAGGACTTGAAATTATTCTGAATATTAGAAGTGCTTTGCCTGTTGTGTCAGGAGATACAGGGATGCATCAGGATGCAGGTTGACAACCATAAGTTTCAGGAAGGAATATTTATAGTCTTTCATGTACCACGGCATCATTTATGGAGTGGAGGTTCCAAGGTTTTCTTAGTTCCCCCAAAGAGCCAGGTTTTAGTCCTAAAAAGTGAGGATAAAGGGCATTTGGGATCAGTTGTTTCATCTGGTACAGGAAATGCATTTTCTTGCTGGAACAGAAAACTGTTCAGCTGAGAACTGTGTCCCTTAAAAAGTCACAGAACTGCCTTTGGCCATTTATCAGCCATCAGAAGCACAGCTGATGTGGGAGCCTGGGTGACCTGCTGTGTCTGTGACCATTCCACAGACAGCTTTGGCAGTGGACAGAAATGGGAGAGGAAAGCCATAAAATTTGAGTGTGTTTTCATGATAATACTTTAACAATCAAATTACACATGCGGCCAATTCTTTTGTGTCAAGCAGCATTTTATTAGTACTACAGTGAGGCTTTTTGCTAACACTTTTTATGTGTGGCTGGAGGATACTTGAGTGGGGGAAGGAATATTTTTGCATAAATCTTTTGTGCTGACCATGTAAGCTGTCAGATTTAATTCCAGCAATCAAAAGGTTAATGAAGTCGGAACTTTAAGCTGAGACTCACAAATTGATGGCCATTTTCTCACATCAAGCTGTCACCCAGTAAGATGAGGGAGCAGGAGAAAATACCCACAGTTGCCAGTTTGAGGGTTTTTTTCCCCAAGACATTTCTTTTCTTCACAGCTCCCAGAGCCAATACACCCCTTCCTTGAATGGAAGGATAATAACAAACAATGTAAAAGATTCCAAAAATGAAAATTTTGGAATTCTGTGAGGTGCAGTGCCAAGCCTGTGAGAACCCTTGGATGAGACCCTTCAGTGGGACAGGCTGAGCCTGCCCACAGCTGCTCAGGGTTGGACCAGCCCCGAGGAAGCACCTTGGCTCTTCTGGTGGAGCACCAAGGGTGATTTACCTAATTGAAGCAGCTCCTTAAGGGACTTAAAATGAGATGGGATGAGTCTGAGCACAAGTCCCTGGCAAATGGCCACCCCCCAGCCAGCAGTCCCTCCACCAGCAGTGAGGATGATGAGTTCAGAGGACAAGTGGGCTCCTCTCTGCTGCATGTGGTGATGTTTACACTCCCAGGTGCCCTTTGGTGTGTCTGTAATAACACAAAAATTCACTAGAAGGGAAGATGACTAAGCTCTGCTTTGTTGTTGCAGACTAAGGCATTTCAGGATTTAATTATATCACAGGTATATAAATTCCGGAAACATGTTAATGCTCCCGTGATTAAAATTATAGAGGGGCTAATTGAAAAAGCATAAACTGAATTGAAGAATTCCTAATTATAGTTTGCTTTGAGGTGTTAATTTCCTCCATAATGAATGCATAATTTCTTGGAACTGGAAAAGGGGGTTGCTGCACCAGGGCGTGGGCTGCAGATGGAATGAAGGGATTATCATAAATGCAGGCAAACAATCCTCGGGAATGAACCTCTGCAGCCATGATGTTATTCTGCCCCTCTGTAACTTCAGTTTGTTATTCTGCCTCTCCGTAACTTCAGTTTTCCTTGCACAGCACTTTTCCAAAGCAAGAGGCAGACCTGGGAATGGTGAAGGATTTACTTCCTGTGCAAAAGGAAGGGGAAACAGTGGTGTAATTAAAAGGAGTCGTGGTGCAAAAGAGAGGGAGGCCAGGAGAGAGGCAGAACGTGGAGTATTACACAGAAGGCAGTGCTGACTTCACTTTTCACCCACCTTGACAGATCCCTAAGGAACTGCAGGAGCTGATGCTGATGCAGGTTGAGGGTTTTTTTCTGCCAAAGCATACATCCTATGGGTAATGTTTTCTCTTGTGTAAAAAATCTGCTTAGTTTTGAAGGGACTTGGTGAACTACAGGATCGTCAGATACAATCTCCCAGTGTTTAAATCTGACCCATTCCTTCTCTGGGGGGGGGTAAGAGATGTGATGGGATGATGACAGACCAGCTGCAGAGAACCCTTGTCCTTGGGACTTTCCCATTCCCATTTCTCCATCCTCATTTTCCCTTGGTGTTTGTAGTGAAGGTGCCATTTCCGAGCTCTCTCTGGTGTCAGAAGCACTTTCTGAGAAGGAAAAAGTGTCCAGAAAAGGTGGAAAGAAGCTGGTGGATACACTTCTGCAGCTTCAGGTGCTGCAGGTCTGTGTTACCCTTCCCCAGGAGAGCTCATCATCACTGCACGTCCATGACAAACTGTGAGGAGTTACCTGACTGTATGGGCCTTGTGTGGTAATGAAGTTTATCTGAAGGTTGGAAGCAGAGCAGGTTCCCTCTTTCTTTCTTGTGTTTTTCTTAGCTTTTTAATTTAAAAAAAAGATCAAACAGATATGACACCAACAAAAAGATTTTTGAAGTGTTCTCTCTTAAGAAAGACATCACGTTCTGTGTGGGTTTTCCCTGCACAGTCTTGTAGCTGTGGTTGTGGAAAAGGCAGAGGAAGCTTTGAATTCCCAACTAGATTATCTCTGCATCCAAATGGACCTAATTTCATGGAAGCCATTGGAAACACCCAAATTAATTCAGACTGCGAATATATGCAAATGCACCCATCCTCTTGTCCAAACCACGGCTTTTATGAAGGATGTGGCAGAAGGTGCTGGACAGTCCCAGCAAAGGGTCTGTCCTTCTCATCCTGCAGGTTGTTCAAGAGCCACTTTGGCTCTTCTTGTCCTTGAAACATCCTCCTGGTGTTAAACCAGCACTCGCTGAGGATGAGACAAGGCCTCAGTCAGCGATGCCTGTTTAATGCGAAGCGACATCAACAGAAAAGAGGTTGGGTCGGTTTTTTTTTTCTTGTAGATTAAACAGATGGCAGGTGGCTCAGGAGGGAAGAAACACCTCCAAAGCCACTAACATTAGCTGCTGTTGCAGGGAAAGCTGTATCTGTCTGCACTCATTATCTTTAATCTGCCAGCACGAGATAGCATTGAACTGGAGAGACAGAGACTGGGCCAGTTCCACTGGGGAGCAGCTATTATGTCTAATCTGGGTTGCAAGCCAGGTCAGGCTTATGGAGATGGTTGAGATAATGGAACACAGAGCTCTCAAATGCCCTCTGGTTCTTTATATCTTTTTTTTCTAATTTTTATTTCCCAGAAGATTAAATAGAGAATTTAAAGCATTTAAGAGAATAATGCACGTCTGATACGAGTAAACTGATGCAGCAGCAGTTTTGTGGTGGTGTGGGATGGAGAGGAGGTAATTTTGTGAGTATGGACAACATCTTTTATTAGGCCAAATGATACAGCTGGGAAAAATGGCCATTTAAATACACAAATCCTTTATGTTCAGTGACTACTGACTGAACACAGTTGTCTTTTTGACAACTGCTTAGGTTTTGTGTGTGTTACCACATTTCTGTTGGCTGTGGACAGGTGCTGTAGTGATGGTCTAGATGGCCTGATATTTACCTTTTTAGTTACCTTTCCATAGCTGTCCTTCCTTGGAAAGATGTGACCTCTACACTCAGAGAAGAGTCATGGTGGGTGGAACATTATGAGGTTGGGAGCACTGATTTTAGTAGATGTATTTAGGTGTAGGTACACGTGTGTGTGCACACACAGATGTTTAGATGCACACATACAGAATCACAGAATGGTTTGGGTTGGAAGAGACCTTAAAGTTCATCTCATTCCAACCCCCTTCCATGGGCAAGGACACCTTCCACTAGCCCAGGTTACTCAGAGCTCCATTATTTAAACTATAATTATACCTCCTTACTGGCACAGCGTTGTTACTGGTTCATGGGAGTTTGACAATCTTGCATCTTTTGTGTGGTGCAATTTTATGCCAGAGACAGTCTCCAGAGCTCTGCTTTCCCAGCACTGTCTGCTCCTCCCTCATCCCTGCAGGTCACATCTCAAGTGACACCCAGGAGTAACATTTTTCTCTTATTTTTCCCTTTTTGAAAGACTTTGCAGGAGTCACATTTGCTCAGACTGGGTACTCCAGACTCCACTAGGCAGGACATATTGGCTGGTGGGTGGATGTAGGAACAGTGGACAAGAAAGTGAAGATTTGTTTGCATATAAGTGATATTGTGATACCAGGCAAGTCACTCATTGCACATTCCCCATGCCAGTGTTTATATATCTGGAATGGTGGGATAATAATGTATTGGACCTCAAGGGTCTGTCAGGATAAAAGTCTACCCACCAGGGTCTGAGGCCATGGGACATTACATTTGACACTACATTGTCACTTCTTTTACCAAAGGAAAAAATCATCCACCCCCCCCCCCCCCCCCACCAAAAAAACCCCAAAACCAAACCCCCAAACAATCCACAAACAAAAAAAACCCCACTACCTTCTAACACAGTTCTCATTTCTTAGCCAGTGGTGGGAATTGTATGGGATGCTGCATTAAGACTGCAAAGAAATTTCAGACAAAGTATTCTGGCCAAAGGCAGCGTTTGATATAGTGACACTGGCAGGATGCTTTGCTGCAAATACAAATATTTTGTTTGGTTGTGCTGTTTCTTTTTTTAAGCTTGACAGTGAACAGCACCTTCAGTAGGTGCCACTGCCTGTCCCACAGGGAGCTCATCACAGTCACTGCTCCTGGCTGGGGAGGACAAGGGATCAACCATCTCCCTCTTCCCTACAGGGAGCACACAGCCATAAACTTCCTTACTTTTTCTGGGACCCATTTCAATCACTATAGAAATTTAACAAAGCTTGAAATTTTAGTGACACAAGAATGCCCCTGTGAGAACTCTGACTCCAAACAGTGCTGCCCAAGTGTGAAATCATGACCTTTTGTTTCTTGGATTTACTTGGAAGTAAATCTGGAGTATTGAGCTGAACGTGAGAGTGGAAGAAAATGTGAAGAGACTCTTCTTGATTATTAAATGTATTTCATTATTATTGGCTCTATCTCAGCAGCTTTTTTTCATAGCAATGGCAGTAATTACCATCTCTTCTTTCTATGCCATTTTTTACAAATTTGGCTGAGTATTTTTTTGGTATTCTTCAACTTCAGTGAATGCAGTGTAAGAGTTGTTTAATTTAAATGAATGTTATAAGAACACGCAAAAATAACTGCAAAATGAAGGCTCTGGTGTGAATAACTTTGCAATATGAAAGACTATTTCCTCAAGTAGCATCACTATTAGAGGCTTTATTTTTGTGAATGCTTTGCAGATGTGAGCAAGCTGATTGGTAACACTGCAGCCCAGTATTCATAATGGACAAGTTTTTGAGTCTTTGAAGTAGCCAAGCATATTCTAGAAGATGACATCATAGAACAATCTCTTTTTTTGCCTCTTCTCAGCATAAAACTGTTCATTGAAAGCAAACCTTCACTTCAGCATGTTGTATTCTGCATGAAGCTGTTCCAGAGTGAAATGAAAATAGGAGCAATCTTTAATTGCTTTTAATGGGTTTGGAATCAGTTCTTAAATAGACAGAGAACAACAGTGCACTGGGTCCTGTCTGTACATCCTGGGTGGCTGTGAAATGCAGCTCATTATGTTTTGTAGATTAGTTTTCAGAGCTTCTGATTAAAGGTGCTCTTGGAGGTTCTAAGGGTGACATTTTGAACATGTGAAGTCGGTAACTCAGTTCTCAGGAATATACTGGCACCTGTATGAACCCAGAAAACTTTATGAACTTGGAAACTGCCTGTGGAGTTGATTCTTGGATACCTGAATGTTTGATTATGGGATTACAGGAGGTGTCTGGCCAGGAAATACTGACCCTTCTAGTCAAAGGAAAGCAGTGCTGCAGTGTGTGCTCAGAGCAGTGAGTCTCAACATCAGGGTTTATGGCAGTTACCCTTTTAGTTCCTGTAAATTCTAGTAAAATTTATATTATGTAAAGCTTTCTTAGACTTTAGTGGGTTTTGGTTGAATTTTTTCCAAAATCCTCTGTATGCAGGTTCATAGGAAGGCTGGAGGCACATTGTGAGAAGAGTCTTACAATTTAATTTACAATTTTTTAGGGTAAGCTATATAGAGTACTTTTCTTCAGATTTCCCATTATTTTATTTCTTATTTTCTGTGTGGTAGAATTCAGGCTTTTATTTTGATATCTCTGAGGAAGAGAAAATAAAGATGCTACTCTTCTGTCTCAGTTTGCATCACTGAAACCAGCTTGGCTATAAAACAAGCATATGCACATTCAATAGCTAATGTGAATTCTAAATGTGGGTGTCAGGCAATCCATCAAACCTTCTCCCATTGCAGTATCCTGGGAGAGGGCTCTGTACTGTTGGAATAAACGTGACAAATCTTCATGGACATAGACAAACATTGGCTCAAACAAATTTAACAGGATTATAAGTTAAAAGAAAAAACAAATGAAAAAAACCATGGTGTTAAGGATCTGTAGCCTGGATTCTGTGGCTTAACCATTAAATTAAAAAAAAGTGGCTAATAAAGAAATAACCAGGGTGGGTGGTATCAGGGCTGTCATGGTACAGCCTCACCTCGGTGTCTGGGGCTTCTGTGTGACTTGTGAGGGTCTGAAACACTGTGCTGGCAATGCACAGAGCATTCTTCTTAAAAATATTTGTGTTGTTAATAAGGGAAAAGAAGCTGAATTGGTTGTTGGGCCCTCTCCTTGTTGTGCCTTTGCTCCTGTTCATATGCACCCCATGCCTTTTCTTCATCTCAGTGGAACATTGACACTTGTGGGTTGATCAGGCAGGATTTGGGGTTGATTCATGATTTTGGATAGCCCTTTTGGACATGGTGGATCTGTTACCTCCAAAGAATAGGTGCAAGAGTGGGAATTCAATGCCTTGCTCCACGTCAGCTGCTCCATCCCACGTGCCTTCAGTCTGAGATGGCACAGCTGTGGAGGGGTGCAAGTCTTTTCTACCCTTACTTCATTTACTCCTTTTTGTCCTTCATTCTCTGAATTAAAATAGCTATTAACAAGAAAAACACTACCCTTTGGTACTGTGTTATTTCCTGTAGCCTGTCAGCCAGTTATTCTGACAGTGATGTGTTCATTTGAACTAGAAGTGAGAAGTTCCAGTTCTCTGTGGGATGAACAACAGAACCTGCTCACAGTGGTCTGCTGAAAAATGCACTGCAAGATCAAGCTGTACTGATTACCACTGCTCTGTGTTCCCTGGGAGAAAATATTATTGGAAATAGTAAATGGCTGATAATAAATTTATGTGTTAAATGAAAATACATTAAATCTTTATATGATATGGAAGTTTAGTAACAGGATTGGTCCAGAGGGAGTACTAAGCTGCTGAAACATTGTTTCTTTTAATCTTTAATAATTCAGATGAGTGGATCACTCTGAGGTTAGAAAGAAATCATATTCCTTTTCATACCCCCCCATTACTGGGGTATAGTGAAGGTTTCACCTTGTTGGTAAGTACCATGGCAGACACCAAAGTGCACCAGCCAGATGGTGGATGCTTTATGGAGAGCTCTGACTCAGCTTTCCCTCCCCACATTCATGCACATCCCAATCCAGAACCTGAGACTGGATTAAATCCTTGTCTGGATTTGTGGACAAGTGCTGCCCCAGTCCATCCTCAAAAGGGAACCAAGAGCAGAGGCAGGAGAAGCCTGAGGCAAACAGAGAGATCTCCATCACAGAAACGGGCTGTCACTTGGAATGTTGATTTTCCAAGCTGAATAGAGAACTCATAATTTAAAAGATTACCTTGCAGATGGTGATAAGGGCACCTTTTCTTCCTCTGCAGACAACACTTGTGCTGTGGCCCGTTATGGTGGGTGCTTTTATCAGTGATTTACAACAGAGCTGTCAAAAACTTTAAAAAGCTTCTATTAAATTGATGTGAATTTATCTATCTAAGACCTTTGAAATTTATAGAGGAACCGACTTTTGGCCTCTTTTCTAATCAGAGTGTGCAGCTGCACACGGGGCAGTCAGCTCCCCAGCCTTCTAGGAAGGCAGGCATTTGATTTGTGGCCCAGATTTGAGAATCCCTGGAGAGCTGTCTGGAGAGCAGAGCTTGTGAATGTTTGGAAACCAGTCCCCTCATGTCATTTACGGGGTAGCCTGGAACTGGGAGCACAAGCCCCCCCTGCTTCTGCTGCCCTGCAGCACTTACATGTGTGGATTTGATTGCAGCGTTTCCAAATGTGGCCAAATACTTAAAACTGAAATGTAGTAAAAACTGTGCCATCTTTCATTTCATTGGCACTGAAGTCGTTATCTACTGTGGGAGTTTTAATGTTTTGCTTTTGTTGTCTCTTAATATAATTTCTATGTATGAAACTGAAACTTTTTGGAATCCAGCTGGGCATTTGCAGCTGATGTATTGATTCCTGCCAGGAAAGCCATGTTAGCTGAAATGGGCTGGAAGCAGCAGCTTTGAAGCTTGAGATGGGGAGAGCCCCAGGAGATCTGTGTTACTGCCTACCAGGTAGCCAGAATAAAAGCCATTAAAATAGTTTGGACATTTCCTCCCTATTTCCATTGCCACTTGGTTTTTTATCCTTCCCTTTAGCACCACTTTTTGGATAACTGCTTCTCCTTTCCCTTGGCTGTAATCACATTGCTGTGGTACAAAATTGTCAGTTGTAGCAAGTTGCAAATGGTTGGCCCTGCTCAGCCCTGACCCAGAGATGGGATTGCAGCTGAGATGCTCTTTCAGGGCAAAAGGGCAGATCCTACTCACTGAGTTTATTCTTAGTGCCCAACCACAATCTTAGGAGTTGTGATGTATCACAGCAAGTTCCTTCTTCTGAGCAAAGTTGGATTAGTTTTACTCTTTTGAGGATTGTTGTAGTAATGCAGATGGTTTGGGTAAATTTTAGAGTGGGTAATTGGACATTTGCTGCTCAGAATTCCCACAGCAATTCCATTTGGATGTAGGATTGGTGGTTTTTTTCTCTGGTGAAAAGGCAAACAGTTACAAGAGTAGCTCAATGCAGGAGTGGAAGCACTTGCTGGGCTTTGCAGCACTTCACTGGTTAAAGCAGAGAAGCTGATGTCTGAAAATGCCCTAAAGGCAGGCAGGGAAATTCTGCTCCTAGGTGGAAACCAAACATGAGACAAAGAGCATAACCTGCAAAACAAAGCCAGAAAAAAGAACAGGAGTCTGTACCAGTCTGTGTGCCAGCTGGGGGGAACTGGGAATGCTGCCCTTCTGGAGCATCTAGGCAGGTCAAAATACTGGCATGAGAACATTAGAAAGTGAGACCAGAGCAATCATTTGCTAAAGGAACAAGTGCTCAGGGTGATAATCTTCAGTCCAAAGTAATCTTTGAACTCAGGCAGACGCCTGGCCACATGGCCACTTCCTTTGAGAGTGGACTCTTGACCAGTACCAGACTCAGAGAAGAGTGAGGTTGAAGGGTGATGGTCCCCAAGCCAGGCAGGTGAAGCACACAGAGATAAATGTGCTGTGTCAGTCAGTGTGAGCTGGGGCATCAAAGAGAAAAATTGTACAAAAGCACTCAGTTACCCATCCTAAGTGTCACCAGAGTAGGTTTTTCAACCAGAGGGAGCAATGACAGCAGTGCTCAGATACTGCTTCCAGAGAAAAGGAGGCAGTATTTGAGCAGGAGATGAATGAGGTTTTAGCTTCAACACACACGGGACAACTGTTACATCTCAGCTGAATGCTCCTGAATGTTACTGTTGTGCTTCCAGAGACACCTTGATTCATTTCAAAAGAATAAACATTAAAAGTAAAATTTCAGGTCACTGCAAGAGCAGGTTATCCCTGTGAAAGGAGGAAGCGTGTTAATGGCTAAGTGGGAAAGAGAAGATGTGAAAGAATAGAGGCAAAAGAGTATCTGTGACTAGGTTCAGTTTGAAAAGTATCTGTGAGTAGGCTCTGTGTCAAAACTCTTGTTCATGATAAAAAAAGTGCCTGTACTGGTGGAACATGTACTGGAATTGTCAAAGGAGAAACTGAGAATATCTTCAGTGGTGTAAGTGCCCTATTGATTAGGGAAGGAGTTCAGTTACCTGGCAGTTCATGTCCCTGGGAGCTTCCCCTTTTCCAAAGGCATGGCTTGCAAGTGAGATAACCAAGAGAATGAATGTGACCCTTAGAGAACCCAAGGGAATTCCTGCTTTCCAAAAGGAGGTTAATATATGTTTATACATATATATTTATGTATATGCCTAAAGGAAACATTTTCTATAACCAGAAAATACAAGTGTTTAGGATTGGATAAAAAAGAAACCAAGTGGTTTTAGGTTAGAAGGCGTGTGGCAAATGCCCAAAAAAATGTCAGCTACACTTTTGCCCATTGCTAAGAAACAAAATTACAAACTTTCCCAGTAGTGTAGATTATTACTGCCAGAGAGAAGGGTCACAATAAGAACATACACTGTTAGTAAACAGTGTCCAAACCAGCAAGCCAAGAGTTGCTATTGCTAAGCTGAGGAGAGGGTTTGTGTTAAACAGGCTTGTGCTTACAACTCCCACTGCACCCTCAGTGATAATACTTAAAGTGTTGCTTGGAAAAAACTGCTTATTTATCTTAAAATAAATATCAGAGAAGGTCTAAAATACTTTATTAAAGGCTCTGATGAACTGTAGGATGTGGAAAGTTTTCCAAAGCGCGGGCAGGACATCATTAAGCCTGCAGTCCATGCAGCTGCTGCTCCTGCTACGTCAGTAAATGCCAAGAGCAGCCGTGTAAGGGCAGTTCAGTACTGAGTAATTCATAAATCGGTTGTACTTGTGCAGATTAGTTGGTTTTGTGTCTAGCAGTGGGAGCCAAATGGTTTCCAAGAGCTTCCCTGAGTGCCTGGCTGGCAGCAGAGCGTGTGCCAGATCCCGGCAGGCACCAGGAGCTGGTGAGTCAAAAGCAAAGCTGGGGGTTGTTCCACTCCTGCTCGTTGGAGGTGCCAGAACTTTGCTTCCCACAGGAGCACTGATGAGCTATTGCTATGCTAGAAATTTTCCAGACCAGTCTTCCTGCAACAACGAGCCTGAGAATGATCCACTGTGGGCTGTTCCCAATCTTTTAATCGATCTCCCCTGTCTGAGTGAACAAAGGCCCAGCCTGACACAGACAGGTGAGGGCAGCACATCTGAATAGCCTGACACAAAGTAAAATGACTGCAGCCCTATCTCTCTTTGTCAAATGGGTGAGTGGTGTTAAACAGGCAGTAAACCTGCCTGGGCTGTGGCAGCATTGAACTCCAGGGCTTTGTGAGCTGCCTGAGGAGGAAAAAAAAATAAAAAAAAAAATAAAAGCAGATGCATTTGAATGCCTTGCAGGCTCTTTGAGCCTGAAATAGTAAGCTAGAAATAACAAGATTGCTATTATATATCATAATGGCCAAAAGCCTAGCAGGAATCGAAAAGGATTAACATTTCAGAGTGTTGGAAAGAATATGAAGAGTTGTTGTTGTTTCTTAAAACAAAAGTGGATTGAGAGAGCTATAAAGCCACTTCCTCAGTGTATAAACCAGCCTTCTGGGGGGGAAGGGTAGGAGGAGACTTGCCATTGGGAAGGGAACTGTATATCCCAGGATATCCCAAAAATAGATCATAGAATGGTTTGGGTTGGAAGAGACCTAAAAGACCATCTCATTTCAACACCCTGCCATGGGCAGGGACACCTTCCACTGGACCAGGTTGCTCCAAGCTCCCCACCCAGATGTGGTGGAGGGCCCATACGTGGACATGGAGATAAGAGGGAGGGCCAAAAAAGGTGGTGCTCTTAGAAGATGTGAGAGTCTTTTTGATCTAAACTGGTTCTCACACCCTGAAACTGTTTCCAAAGGGGTCTGATACCACTAAGGCTCCCCTCTACTTCAGTCGCCCAAGGAAACAGTTCATGGTTCAGCTTGGTGGCTGAAGGAGAAAGTGTCTGCTTTCCAATACTCAGCACACTAAAAACTCATTCTAGACTGGATATTTTATAAGTTACTCCTTTTCCTAAAGAGTGACATGACTGAAATCCACTCTGACTTTCCCCAGGGTGTATCTTGATTAGCTCTACTGAACCAGCAGAGCACATGGGCAGCACCTTGCCCACACAGTGACTTCCAGTGGGCACTATTGCTGGAGTGCCAAGAGCTGTGTTTGCTGAGATGCCTTAGCTGTGTGTTTCTTACTTGGCTTTGCTCTTTTCCTTTTATTGTTGGAAACATTCTCAATATTTAAAGGCTCTTGGGGCTCTAATCTCACCCTCCTCTCTCCCCTCTAGTGTTTATCAGCTTGTTGTCAAGGAGGAGAAGCTGCAGAAAGCGAGGAGAGCTGCAGACATCATTGAGTGCTTCTCTGTCCCAGTGAGCTACAAGAATGCCTCCAGCCTGGACTCCCCACACTATTTTGCAGCTGAGCTGAAGCCCATCAACCTTCCTGTCACACAGCCCTTCACCGTGGGCGACAACAAGACCTACAATGGCTACTGGAACGCTCCACTTTCTCCCCTGAAAAGCTACAGCATATACTTCCAGGCACTTAGCAAGGCCAATGGAGTAAGTGCAGAGAAAACTGAGCTGGGTTTGTACATGTGACCACCTCTGTCTGTCCTGCTCACCATTCTCCTTCCTTCTTGATTGGATGCCAATTTAACTTTTCCTTCTTACTACCTTCTTACAGAAATCTGATGAAAATCAAGCAGGTCATTACTTGTCCTTCACTCAGTACCCTCTCTGATGCTTAGATCCAGTGAGAAATCTGCTGAGGAGCCTGACACTAAAAATTGCCACGTGATTTACTAAATGAGTTGCTTAGAATTTGGATCCTATTTTTATCTTTCCATAAACATGATTGTCAGAGTAGGGGCCACTGTGCTTTTAAAAGACATAAGTGCAATATTTTGATAGTCTTCAGTTCACAGTGCTTGTGATTTTGGAGGAGATGTTATGAATTTGTTACCTTTTAGCTTGCACCTATGATATGAATCATAATGCAACTTGTGGTTGGGAGTTTCAGCTCCATTGACTTGTAGTGCAGTGGGGACCATGTGCGTGTCTGTCTGACTCCTCCTGAATACCCTGGGCTATATTTTTGCATATATTTACCCTGTGATACTTGGTTTAAAGTGGAGACTGCCCAGGAAATCTCTGTCCTATTCTCAGACTCAAATGACATGCACATGATGCCACAACAGATCATATTCCACAACAGGAAAAGGAGAGGCTTCTTTTTGCTCTTCCAGTCAAAGAGAGGAACCCTCTAACCTTCCAACCCTCCTGTTTCAGGTCAGTTCAGCTACCAGTATACAGGCCAGATGCAGCCTAAGCAGTCATCCACCTTCCTCCCCTTTGATCCCCAAATTGTTTTTCATCATCACATAACATGGTACAATTTGCCACTCTGGCCTCGGGAAAAGTCTTGGAGCATTATCATGGCATCATCAGTTTGGGTGACAGAGTGTGTTATTAGCATGTTTTCCCGTGCTTTCAGGAACCTTACTTTAGCACAGGTAAATTCTCTAAGACACCACCTCTAAAAGAGCAACATTAGAAAAACAGTCAAAGGTGAATAGGGCAGGCTTTGGTCTCCACTTGGAGCAGTGTCTTTGACACCCAAAACACAGAGGACTGTGCATGGTTAACAGCTGGCAGTGCCAGGGAGTGTTCACAGCACATCTTTGTGCTTCACTACCTTCCTTTATCACCATTCTCCTGCACAGCTTCAGCTGTGTGCCTGACAAGTACAAAATCTCTTCAGCACTGTGCTGATTTTCACCTTGGTTTCCTTTGTAGTCAATACAAGTTTCCTTCCAGCACTCCTCAATTAATTCAATTTTGTATTTGCCTTTCTAAAGGAAATGGTGAAATATGTGTATGTGTCTGTTCCTGGTTAGTTCCCCCATGTGTGATAGTTAATTGCCAGTGAATGGATCCCCAGGGAAGAAAAAACTTTTATTTGCTTAAGTACAATGTAATATTCCATCAATGGTTGTATGAATGGAAACGTAGGCTTCCCTTGGCATTCTGGATTAAGGCAGCACTAATGGGGGGGTTCCTGCTTTTCCTGCATCTCTGTAGCTGGCAGGTTGCAGCCCACCCTACATATCAGGTGCTAAAGACTCCAAAAAGGATGATAATAGGAACAGGACTGTAAAGGGCTTTTTAAGCATAAGTTAATCAAAAGAGTCTTTATGCAACAACACACAGTTTGTGACAGGATAAGAGGTATCCTGCCAAATGCAGTAATTTCCTATTTGAGAAAGGCAATTTCCTCCTGTATTAATAATTTATATTTCTACAGTATGTGCTTATATATCCTCAAAGTGCAGTGCTATGGCTAAAAGTATAGGGTTATTTGCAAGACTGGAATGTGGATCTTCAGAGAAGCAGCTGTGATCCTTTTTGTTTCTTGGTAAAATCATGAACCCCCACATTTCAGATGTTAGGGTCAATTTGCATCCAGACTTTTGCAGCTGTAAATAGTAAGTTTTGTTTCACTCCCAGAATTATTTACCCTGTGTCATTTGTGTTTAGGAGTTCTGGGTTTTCACTTACATCTATAACCTGAGCAGGTTATAAGACCAGCGGTCTTCAAAAAGCCTCCTGAGAATTATGGCTGCAACGTGGCATTTCCATCCCTGGAAGTGTTCAAGGGGAGGTTGGATGGGGCTTGGAGCAACCTGGTCTCATGGAAGGTGTCCCTGTCTATGGCAGGGGGTTGGAATGAGATGGGCTTTAAGGTCACTTCCAACCCAAACCATTCTGTGATTTCTGATAATGCACATCTGCAAAAAATCTGAAACAATAACAATTCAGCACAGTTAAAACAGAGTCTTATGTTCCCTTAGACATGAAAAACTTAGCAGAACGTTGCCACTCATTTTTTAATTAGGATATTCCATAGTTTCATTAATCACTGACGGTTGTGGAACGATGAAATTTCTTTCCACCCCTGGAACCTGCAATGAGAAGCCTTCATGCAGTGAACCAGAACATCTTCCTTTGGAATTGCAGGACTCTGGGGAGAGCTTAATTTGAAGAAACAGTATGTATTTGGTCAAAAAGCTTGATTGGGAGGAGGTTAGGAGTGTTACAGGAGTTCTGCATTGTTCCAGCTCCTCTGTACGTCGAGGGCTGTGCTCATTTGGTGTTCCCGTCTGCTCTGCAGCCATTAGCTGGGATTGTTACACTGAAAGGAACATAATTAACAGCTGGATGCAAAACAAGTGTGGCAAATTGCTGCAGAAGCAGATCACGAGCTTTTCTGCCTCCTCTTGTGCAATGTTTTGCTTGTTTGAGAGTTTGAACGAGACTGCTGGTGGGGAGTTGGCTGCAGTTTGGTCAATGTGGTGCTGCCTCCAGACAGGGGGACTGAGCAGAACATTGTGTGAGACAGAATGGTTGTCAGCTTTGTTACACAAACCACTTCCAAATTGCGTGAACTTCCCTCCTAGGGGCTGTTGAAAGCCAGATGCTGAGCTGAAATGTGTCAGAGCTAGAAGTAAAAGCAGGGGGAAAAGAGAAAAGGGCTGCAGAAAGCCCAGGCTGTGAAGCTGTGGGGGTGAGAAGCACTGTTAGTTACTGCTCAGTTGTTAGGAGTGAGCACAAGGGGTGGCACAAGGCTGGGCTCTGCTCTGGCAGGATCCCCACACACGCTGGGTGCCATCCAGGTAGTTATCTGCTGTTTGCTGGTTGTCCTGGTGCCACCGACGGCTGCCTGACAGAGCACGAAGGTTTCCTCCTCTGAAAAGCCTCCCTGAGCTCAGCCCTTTCAAAACACCAGCCCTGCCAGTGTTTATCCCTCTGAAAGGTGAGGCCAGGTTGGTAACACTGTGTTACTCCTTATCCTTTCTTATCCTTATACTGCTTTAATAATCCAAGTGGGATGTTACAGGGTTTATTGTCCCCAGGTTCTTTATCTGGGTCACTGCAGGTGACAGTCTCTGGCTACTGATCCAGCAGCATGTTCAGATGGGGGGACTTTTTGGCTGCTGTCTGAAGCCTGCCTGAATTTTTGAGCGGCTCAGAAACCAGAGCTCCCTAAAAATCCTTCCTGGAGTCGCATTTCAGCTCACTGAGTTAAAATGGAATCTGAGACAGCCCAGTTGCAATCAATAACTCTTGGCTGTTTCTCCTCTAACTGGGAGATGAGCAGGAGCCTGTGGAACACAGCTGGGATGATGTGGGAGGTGCTGCCAGCTGCTGCTCCAGCCTGGTGGTCCAACAGGTGACTGATGTTTCAGCCCAGAACTGTGAAAAGTAGCGCTGCAGGAATCAATGAGAATATTATTTTTTGAGGGAATGATGGACTCCACAGAGATCCTGATTGATTTTTTGCCTCTCTAATGACTTGTACTACATGCACAGCCGGGCAGCTCATTATTATCAGGGGACTTCAGGCTGGATTTCTGGATGCTGACAGGTCTACTCACAGTACACAACATTCTTCTTCTGGGACATTTTGGAGGTGTGGATAGAGCTGCCAGCAGAGAGGTGGCATTTATCCCTGTGGAGATGGCCAGGGAAAAAACAGGGAGGTACTTCAGTTCAGCACAAGCCCTGCTCTGGAAAATGCAATGGCACCAAGGCTGCCTGCATTGCTTCTGTGAGGTATTAACCAGCTCTGGGGAGCTCTGTGTTCAGTAGATTTTGGGTGTATAGTTTGTCCACTTACCTTTACTCCTTTTCAATCTCATGTTGGAGCTACTGGGGCAGAAATAAAGCAGCTGTGAAAACACTTTAGTCCCTATAAGCCCCTCTTTCCACATCTGGTTGACCAGACTATGTGAACCTGAGTGTTTTCTGGATGTAAATAAAATCCTCCAACCCTACCTCACGTTTGAGAAGTTGAGAGGAGTGGGATATTCAAGATCATCTATAGATCATGGGAATAACTTCCTATTGGAAATAATGAAAGCAGTTTGTTAAACCTCCCTTCTCCAAATGACAGAAATAATAAAAATAGCTGATAATTGAAAAGGCAGTACTAGATTTTACTTTGACTCTGGGAGGAACTTGCAGTTTCCTAGAGCTGGCAATAGGAATTACAGGGGAGTCCATTGACCCTGCACAGGCTTATGCACATGATTTATTTCAAGGCAGCAAACCACTGGATTCAATGGGATAAAAAAGAAACACACAGTCTAGAGCTCCCCAATTTGCTGAAGACCTCAAAACCGATTCTTCAGGATATCCATTGGACAAAACCATGGTTTCTATCCTGTGGGAATCATGTTGCCAGCAAGAATGGTCCATGTGTAGCTCTGGGATGCAGGGAACTACAGCTGAAACTGAGGCCAAGTGGGAGAGTGATAATTGTCTGGTCCGTGCACCAGCAGCACTTAAAATTGCCTGTGCCCAGTTTGAGCTGCCTGATGAAACTGTGCCTGTTGTAGGGCAGCCCCAGTGGTGCTTCTGGGGACAGCAGGTCCCACTGGTGCTGGCAGGTGGCTCTTCACTGTTTAACTGCTGTAAAGTCATAATAATAGTAAAGGAAAGGGAAAATGGTGGGTGTGAAAACAGATGGATGAAAAAGCTTTGCTACTTTTATTGTTGTTGGTAGTCTGTAAACAGCAAGCTGTCAGTTTAAAAGAGAAGGGGGAAAAAAAATTCCTGTGCCCTTTCAGGTTGTGAAGATGCAGCTGTCACATAAACATATGTCCTGCTGCCCTCAGAGCCCTTTCCTGCAGAAAATTGTTCCCATCCAAACACTGAAGAGACAGAGGCAGAACTTGTCTTGTTACCATCCCTTTCCCTTCAGTGAAATGTGCATTTAGGAACCTCAGGAACTGGTGGACAGCAGCAGCTCCTTTGCTTCTAAAAAGGAAGAAACAAGCTATATTAAAAGAAGGTTTAAAAAAGCCCTGAAAATCCAGGGGGATGCTAAAACATGTTCCTGTGTGGAGGTTCAAGGCTGTATTGGCAGAGAGGGCTTGCCCAGCTCCCCGGCACAGCCTGGGTTCTCTCCAGAGGGTTCCCAGGTCATGCTGATGGCAGGTCCAGGTCTTCCCTCCAGGAACAGGCTCAAACACAGACTCCAAAACACAGGCCTCATATTGTGTGGGCTTAAAAATATAGCCAGGGTTCAACCCTGAGCGAAGGTGAACCATAACCATCTTTTATTCAGATGGGAGGAAGTTCCAGAAAACAAATTGACACAAATATGTTCCAGTAAACAAGTGGATGGGCTTATTACACACTAAAGCTTTCTGGATATGGAGCATGTTGGAAAATGAAGGTTGGATCAAGAGCTGTAGGATGTATTCATGAAGTGTTTTCCTATTCCAGGATCTCAGTTAAAATATGCCTGCATTGTTCTATTGCTGTTTGGATATAAAATCTCTGCCTTAACCTGGCAGAGATATAGAGCCAAAGTAGTAGTGCTACTGGCATCTTAATTTAAATTATTCCCATGATTTCAGCCATAATATGAAATGGATAAGCTGAATATGCAGGATCTCAGGTAATCTCTAATATTGCTGTAGACTTACAAGGCCTTGTAAAACTTCTGTAATGTCATAAAATGGGAATTAAGTATCACAGCATTTGAAAGAATGTTCAGAAGCAACACAGAGACTGAAATTTTGGGGAAATTGGTTTTGTTTTTCTAAAACTTCTATTATTATCCCTTTATTTAATTATTTTTCTGGTCCTTGCTTTAAGCAGTCTGGATGGATTATTGAGAATTACCTGCATTGTTTATTCCTGTTTTGCTAGTGGCTAAAGAGAAGCATCTTACTTTACTCTGTACAGGAAAGCACCTTGTCTGAAGCAAAAGTAATATTTTTCAGAAAACAAACATGATTGTGGGACGATGGTTTTGCTGGGTTTATTTGGAGAAAAAAAGTGTATTTATTTATTCTGTTTCCTGGCAGAAAAGTTCATGCAAACTTACAGTTCTCAGCCCCAAGCAAAGAAAAATAGAGTAAATTTAACGAGATTTTATTTTTATGAGACACCAAAGAGATGAGCAGCGGAGTGGTCACCGAAAGGGTTAATGGCAATCAATGGAATAATCAACCCTAGTCAGAAATATGGACTAAGTTCAAGTCTTTAACCTTTAGCACCCCAGGAGCTGAGTGCCTGGTGTCTGTGTGGGTTCTTTTATATTTTCCTTCCCAGAAGATGCAATTTGAAATGAAGCCCTGAAATCCAGATGTCTGGTTCCTCCAGTGAGTGCTTGCCCTTGCTTTTGGCAGTGCCAGGTCATGGTCTCCTGAGAGCTGTGCTTGTCTGTGCTAAATGCAGCCAGGGGTGGATGCAGCTGCAGACAGCCCAGCCTGCATCCTGTGATCCCAAATCACCCCCCAGGAGGTGTCCTGCAGGAACACACACATTCTCAAACGACATCAGTTCCAGCACCACTAACAAACCTTGGTTTTTTAGTTTTCTCCACTTTTCTTTTCTCAGCATTGACTAACTTCTCCACCTTTCTGTTCCACTTTGAAGCCAGCAGAAAGCAACAAGTACACAAGAAAATTTTCCTCAACAAAACTTGAGCAAGTGACCACCTACTTGTATGCTGCAAAAATGCTGTCTGGATATTTTGTATTTCGCTTTTCATCACTGATTTTCCAGGTCACCTTGTTGTAGATCAGAAGCCACCTCAAGATTTCTGTGTCTTACGGTTCTCCCAGCATTATGTGTGGAGGGTGTGCTCTGAAAACAAAGCTGTGCTTTTCCTGCTTCACAGATCACCACTTGCAATAAAGACTTTGAATTTCCAGAATAAATGGCCATTCAAACTGATTGTACAGGAGGCAGAGAGGAATGGGGAGCTCTGTATAAAGCTCTGGTGACTTTGCAGTGCCAATGGTTGCGTAGGGAAGTTGATTTTTGAGGGAGAGAGGGCTCAGTGCACCAGAGATGTCTCTGGTTTACTGGGATAACACTGATTGAGTCCCACTCTGGACCCAGCTGTCTGGATGGGAAAGGATGTCCTTAGTAGACAAGGATTGTCCTTGGGGATCCAGGAATTCCTGAAGAGAGTTTGAGGGCAAGATCAAGGGGAGACTTTGTTCTTCTGGCTATCTTGTTGTTTCTAGACTACACACAGCTTATATCCAGATAGGGTGGCTGGCTGGTATCTTGAGGCATCATAGAAAGGGATCAGAGGGAATTGCTCATGTGATTCCCCCTGTTTCCCAGCATGGATCCTGCAGTCCCCTTCCTCTGTGCAATGTAAGTGTGAGCACAAAGGCACGATGGGGCTGTGTGTGTGTCTGCTCTGACCGGGGTCAGTCTGTCACAGATGGAACAGATTTTCTCCAGTTCAGACTTTCCCAGGGTTTGTGCAGTTGTTTGAGGATGGAAGGAGGTGCTTAGCAGTGCTGGGCTGTTGTTTCCAGAGCACACACAGCATCCATATGAATGCAGCTTTGTTACCCACAGTAATTTATGCAGCCTTCATTACACCTGAGACTTGTACAAGAGTGTGTACAGACAAAGTGCTCCAAAACCCCTGCAACTGCCAGGTCTTTAACCAAAGCAACACATTCCCATTTGGATGCAAACTGTGTGTTGGACAACAGCAACCCCTGCCAAGAAGGGCTGTGGAATGAGGAGCTGGGGATACCAGGAAGGATGTGTTTGCAGTGGAGGTGACCTGTTTGAGCTGGTAGTGAAGCCAAACACAACATCGCTGTTCCCGTCCAAACTCCTGTTCCTGCGGCCCTGCAGAGTCCAAGGTGGACTGAACACAAAGGGTTGGGTTTTATCCCAGCTCTGCAAGGAAGAGCTGCAGTGGAGAGGGTTGGCAGAGGCAGCTGTACAGCAGTGCTGGGCTTCACATCCACAGAGCTGGGATATTCAGATGACTGCCTCGGTGTCTGTTTGCCATGTGTTTAAATAAATACCCAATTTGTGAAATTTGCAGTAATGGTGCATGAAAATTAGATGTACAGTTGCATGTACTTTTGACCCAGAGCTTGTCAGTCTATTACAGAGCAGGCCATTTAACTGGTAGATTCTATTAGCTAATCAGGCACTTACGTGGGACCCATCACTCACACCCTGAGCGTGGAGAAACGTGTTGTCACTCTCAGCTTCTCAACATTTAAAGAACCAGCAGTAGGCAAGTCCAATAGTGTGGAGTGTTTTCTGCAATCAAAACTTGGTGGTTTTTTTCAAACATGAAGTGTAAGAAAAAAATGTGGGTTTTTTTAGTACCTTTTTAAAGGAATGTGTGTTTATTGTAGATGGGCAAATTACACACCTTGATGTTTTCCTATATGTTTTTTTTTTTCTGCTTTTATTTTTCAGGAAACAAAAATCAACTGTGTCCGCCTGGCAACAAAAGGTATGTTGGGTCTCTCTTTCCTGCAAAGCACAATGCCAGTAATGTTAAAACTGCAGTGGTGGCACAACTTGATTACAGTTACTATCCAAAGAACCAGCCTCTTTATTTCTTCTTTTATTTTTTTTGCTTTTAAGGAAGATTACAAAGGCAGAACAACAATTTCCAGAACCACTCCACTGTATTTGTGACCTCTGTTACTTTTTTAACCCAAGGTATCTTTTTCTGTGGTTCCTCCTTTCCCTTGTTCTGTCGGCAGCTTTTCTGTCCTCAGGACTGTTCTTGCTGTTGGCAGAACGTCACTGGAAAAGTGACATTAAGTTCCTATTAAATTCATTCTCTCTGCAACTGTACAAAGCAGATAAGAGGAGATCCCCCATAAGCCTCACCTTGAACACACCAGGGCACAATTCTTACATCACACCATTTTCATGGTATAATTCAACAGACTGGTAGAGGGCATTGCTTATTTTCATTTTGGTTGGCTCAGAATAGCCCAAACTGGCCCAAACAGACCAAACTGAGCAAACCCAACACAAATAGCCCCAGGCTGATTCACAAGGTGTAGCTCTTGAGGGAGCAACAGTGACAATGTCTGAGTTCCTTCTTGGAGCTCACAGTTGCTTTTAACAACTCCTGTGAAGATTTCAGAATCACCCCAGGGGCTACTTTGCCAGAAAATATGTCAGAAACCAATTTACTTGTAACATAGAGGAATAGCTGTAACAAGATCTCCCCCAACACATGTTGCAGTCTCAAAATGAGCTGTAAGGAAATGCTGCAGTAATTGCCATGGGCTGTGCTACAAGTGACTCTCCAGTTCCAAAATACAGGTTTGCCAGCTTGTGCTCTTGCTGCCTTGCTGGAATGTCAGACACCTGCATTGCTGCCTGTGGAGGCTTTTGACAGTTCACCAAAATTGGCAGGCACCCAGAAATCCTTTGAGGCACCATCCCGTTTTTTCCATTCCTTTCACTCCTTGTGGCAGAGGTTGATGACTTCAAGGCACTTTCTGCTGATCCCTTCTGCACCTGCACTTGCCAGAGGAGTTGGGAGGGCTCAGAGAAGCCCCATCTATCATTTTGTTGGGTAGCAGAAAAGGGCTTTTTCCATCTTCCTATGGAGACATGCAGGGCTGTCCCAGGAATCTGTGCCCTGGGGTGGCAGGTGCAGCTGTTTTCCCTGCTGAGGCCTGATACACAAACTGGTGGGGCTGTAAGAAGTTGTGTCACCACTGAAACACGAGGATGAGCCATTTCTCCCCTTTCTCCTTCTCATCTGTGGCTCTGGTGCTCCCCATATCCTCTTGTTCCTTTCCTTTTTAAAAGTTCCCTGTAAAATCTTTATTTAATTCATTCTCTGGGTTACAAACATTCTATGTGTCTCAGTCTATGTGTCTCCTTCCTCTCAGTTTTTCCGGCTGGTAGTGATGTGACCATTTCAAATACCTGATTTTGGCTTTCTGGTGGTAGAAAGGGCAAGAGCAGGACTGAATAAGACAAGAATGGGTGAAATGTGGCTCCACAAGGTTTTGCAAAAGCATGACTAGAAGCCTCCTCATGAGATCAGAGATACTGGATTAATTAATTTTTGGAAACCTGTAGTTCTTCCTACTTCAGTCATTTATTTTTCTGGAGCTGGTGGAAGAATGGTGTCATGCTGTCAGGAAAGATATTTGCTCTGTGTCTATTCAAAGGGAAATAAAAACTTACATAGCTTGGAAAATCCCATTCTGGGTTTTTAGTTTGCACTGTCTGATTTGGGTACCTCAGAAAAGTGTCACAAAGGTGTTTGACCTTCCATTGACTTCTGCAAACTGATTTAATTTTCATTAACCTGTTAGGTCACCAGGAAGAGTCAATAAGCCACCCTCCTTCTGTTGTTTCTGAATGCTGTATCTTTTTTTAAAAATTATCTCTTGCTAATATTAATTTAATAAGAGATACAAAAGAGATGGGTAGAGCCTGAGGATGTCTAGAGCCACTGCTTTTTGGTGTTATTATTCTTGAGGATTTTTCTTTGTTGACATGAATGGAAAAGGACAAGAAATGATGGTAGTTCTAGTGTTCATTGTCGCTGTCTCAATTCATATCACTTTTGATTTATGGGCAGATATCTTATTCCTGTACATGGAGTGCAGAAATCTCTGTGGAAATGCCTTTTCTTTTCCTCTTGTCCTCGCTCTGAATTGCAATGCTGTGATTCTCAGGGCCTGACCATTAGCATGGACACTGGAATATCCAGCTGGGGCTGATTTTATGCAGTTTGAGCTCTTCAGGGGTGCAGAGCTGGTCACAGCTCACAACCAAGGCAGCGTCACAAATGAATTTGTGGTGTTGGTAACACGGCAGTCCCTGCCATTGCTGGCACCTGGGCAGTGTCAGCTGCTGAGCAATAGCTGAACAATGTGGTTCAGAGCTTTCCCATAGTTTCAGATTTCCCTGTGTCAGGAGGCTGAATTCCCACCATACATTAACTCCATACGAACAGAAGGACTCAGGCACTGCCCATCCTGGCTCCTGAAAGAGGGGGGTTGTATCTGCCCTCTCTCTGCTGTGTGGCAGTGCACAGACACCCTCAAAACGGTAATTACCTTGTGTCCTGATCACAGGCTGATATCTGGGATGTTCTAGATGCCCTACTGTGTCTGTGCTGTCTTCTAGCTGCTCATTATATTGATTATCCTTAATGGCATTGCCCTGTATTCACCTTTATTTGCATTGCTGTCTCGCTGAGGATACAATGAGCAAACCTGTAGTCTGCCTTGAACAAAACCAATAGAGCTGCTAGTGAGGATACCACTGTGGTGTCTCTGTAGGAATCTGGAAAAAAACCCCTTTTTTGGAGTCAGGATTAATCATGGCACTGACAGCTCTTAAAAGCTCTGCTTTGAGTTGGAACCAGAGAAAAAAGCATATTTTGTTTTGATGCAAGAAAATAAATACATACTGCTGGTGCCAGACTAAATGTTCATTTGGGATCTAGGCCTAATTTTTCCATTCCTAGACTCTTGACACTGCAGCAGCTCCATTAACACTAGTGAAATGAGTCCTGATTTACACCAGTGACAGGAAGATTAGGATCCAGACGTGTTTAAGCAAAGGCAAGTATTCTCTTGAAGTGCTGGATTAACAAGGGCACTAAACGTGAGCGTGGGAGTAATTAGGCAGTGAAATGTGTTAGGCATGTGTTACTGGGGGATTATAACACATCTTGGGTGTTGCTGCAAGGCACCTGTTCAGAAGCTGAGTTGCTTTAATTACTGGAGAGACACACGAGGCTGTTCCGCTGCCGCTCCTCCAGCAGCCTGGGAGCCAATTTGCTTTGTGTGTCCCATTACCTCAACACCAAGGAAATGAAAGCAGAGAACTCTTTAAAAGAGAGTTTTAGTCCATTACAGAAAGTTTTGGAGGTTTCCCAGTTTTCTCTTTTAGCAAGAAATAGGCCATTTGGATCAACCCCTTTGCAGTTCAGCCCAGCTCCACGCAGGAGCTGCTTCCCAGCTCTCTGGGGCTTCACTCTCTGCATGGTTCCCTGTGTGCTGCTTCTGGTTAGATGAATGTGGTTCTTGTGGTAGCAAGAAAAAGCTCTCAAATCTTTCTGTTTGGGGTTATGAAATGTCAGGAGGTGGGGGCAGTGTCAGCGTTTCAGAGCACCAGGTCATGGCATCCCTCAAAGCAGAGCTGGTAGATCCTCGATGGGGTCAGCATGTGTTTAATAGACATGGGGCAGCACATCTGTGAGCTCATTTCCTTCCATCCAGTGCTCCCATACGGGAGCTGGCCGATGCCTGTGGGAAGGGCTGGTGGCAGGGACTCCCTGCCAGCCTTTGCTGTGGTGCCATTTGAAGATCCATCAGAAAGCTCCCTGCGTTTGTCCAGTCTGTGCAGCCCATCCCACGTTTTGCCAGCATGTTTGAAATCCACAAACATTGTTAACCTTTTGTATCTACGTGTGTATTTATTTTCAGATTCGTTGCTCTCAGATTTCTTGCCACTTCCCTCCTCACATGGGCTACTCCTCTTTTTTTTTAAATTACTGGAGTACTGTCATCTTTCACAACATTAGTCACTTGGATGCATCTCATTAGCATAAAACACTCTTTAAAAATAAGTTTCTAATTAAACCCCAATTTACCAGCTCTCTGCCATACAGTTTTCATTCAGACAGTTTATTTATTGGTTTTGCCATTTGGTTTCCTTGATAGCATTTGTTTTAATATGTCCCATTCTTTCTGAATTAACTGACTTGTTCTCCTTGTCTTAAAGCAACATATTTATATTGACACTTTATTAGAGAAAATTGTAACCTCTTACCAAGAGAGAGTGATTACCTCTTATATTCTTAAAGTGCATTAAATTAATTTCACAGTGTAATTGAAACCAAGGCAGAGGGCTCATTAATGGTTCCTTATCTCCTGATACTCATTTCTTCTTTCTTTAAAATGTGAGTTCTTGCAAATGAAAGAATGGAACTATAATAATCATTATGAGGTACATTTTTATTTTTTTCCCTTTTTTTTTTTCTGTGCATGCTGCCTGGGAACCATTTTGCTCGTTTTTAGCAGTAATAGGTAGACAAGAGGTGACCACGCGAAACCCACCCAGCCTCTTGAGCACAGGTGATTATCAGTTCAGGAGAAGGAAAACTGGTCAACCTTCCAGAGGTCTGAGCAGCTTCATGACTTCTTGTTTCATATTTGTTTTGCATGGGAAAATACTTCTATAATTGCTCCAATGCAGTGTAAAAGGGGACAGTCCTTATATGTCACTCCTTCAGCTCCGAGGGGGATGTTGTCTTGTGCTGAGGGTCAGCTGGGGGGGCTCAAACCACTTAAATCTTCACAGGAGCACTTGAGTGTGGTGGAAGAGCCCCACAGATCCCCCTCTGCAGAGGTTGAATATCTCCCTGGGTGTGCATGGAGCTGAGCTGCATCCTCAGTTAAAGCAGCTCCAGAATTCACTGGGGCTGATCTCACTTATTCTTCGACAGCTGAGTGCTGCTGCTGAAGAAATATGGCAGGGAAATGAAAGCTTGGTTCTGGAAGCCCTCTGTGTAGAAACTGCTGCTGGAGTCAGAGATGCTGCAGGACTGAGCCTCAGCAGTAAAGTTGCTCACAGATCCCAAGTGGGGATGTTTGGAGCTTCTCAAGGGTTTTGTGGTTTCATCAGATTGAACCCAGAGGTCTGTGTGTCACCAGCTTGCCCCATCATGTGTAACACTGGGACCAGTACCATTAAATTTGAATGTGTAGAGAAAATTTAAATATAGAGAGGAAATCCCATCAGCTTTGTGGAAATAGTTTTCTCTCCTTTGGCCTGATGTGCATGGAATGACTGACTGGGGTGTGACAGCGTTACATGTGATTAATGGGAAGGGGAGGGGAAAGGAGGGGATGGTTTTTCAGTTTTGAGATGGATTAGGTTTCTGTAGGAATGTTCCTGTTCTTCTCCCAGTGCTTCATGATTATTCCTGTCTAGTTATGGCTTCCTCACCCAACAGTTTTTTCAACTGCACATCAGGACAGCTGTGATGATACAGGGGCAGAAAAGTGCTGGGATCACTGTGAAGTTCAAATGGTTTTAAGATGGAAGAAAAGGTCCTGATTTTTGGTAGCACTGGAAGAAGGAAACTTCCTGAGGTAGTCTTGAGACCTCATTTGGGTCTAAAATGTCCAGGAAAATCTTGGGGCAGGGGGGAGACTGCAAGAAATCAGTGGAAAACGAGGAGGAAAAATGTTCCTGCTGTTCAGACACGGTTTTGCTGCATATGAGAACTGTTCCTTTAATAGCTCCTGGTCCCTCAAATTCATTGAAGAGGCTTCTTTTGTTTTCTGAAATACAGTCTGGGTTTGTAGACAGATAATGTATTTTTTAAACAGATCTAATCCCACTTCAAATCTGTTTGTTATTGCATTTTGTCTTCTAATACACTGGAATGTTATTCCTTTGACAGGTTTATTCTGTTTTGTGCTATTTATTTCAGAGGGGTTTATCACACTTTTTGAGTTGAATGCATGAAAATGTTCAGTTGTTTTTTCCCCTGAACGAATCTCTGCCTTCTAAAAGTTATTTTTTAGCACGAGTTTTGTGTATCACCATACACAGCTGTTAATAAAAGACACACTTACGTTGCTCTTACTGAAAAATACACTTCACTAGGAGATAAATCAAACTTCCTGGCACGTGGATACCAAATTAACCCAGTGAGCATCTTTATTTTCACCAAATTTGGTGGCAAGACTTACTTAGAGGGATTTAAAATGTCACCTTTAGGGGCTTCCTTTTCCCAGGGAGATTTAAATTAGTGCAGAACCTGCTCTAGAGCTGGATGAGGCCACAGTGAACTGAATTTGGTAACTCCAACCCAGTTTCTAGAGAACATTTTCTACTCCAGAGTTTTGCTGCACTGCCAGACCCTAATCTTGGTCTCCTCAATTAAAATAAAGCAGCTGGAGAGAAGGGGAGAAGAGGCAGAGTGTTTAAGGTAAAAATTGGGATAGTTTAGCAACAGGAGACTGTGCAAACATCAACTCTGTAATTCAAAGCATCCTCTCCCGGGACATACTGGATATCTTCAGAAAAAGAGAGAGTTTTTGAAAAAGCAGAATCAAATGTATTATTGCTGTGTGAGCCAAGTCCTCCGGGAATCAAAGCAGGCAAGGATTTACTTGGAGAAATGTCCCACTTCAGCACCCTCCTGGTGGGAAAGGATGTTGCTGGCCATATGACTGAGGCTGGTTGGCTCTACACTTATTTTTGCTTCCAAATAAACTGGTAGCCAGGCAAAGAGGGGAAAATGAAAAAAAAAAATAAAATGGTAGTTGGACATTAAAGCCACAAGCGAAGGTAAATCAGAAAGGATTTGGGGTTTGTTTATTTAGTTTTAATGCAGGGAGCAATAGATGTTTATTCACTTGTGAAATTTAGGGGCATTTTGTCGTCTCTCCTGCTTGAAGGTTTGCAGGAAGAACTGTCTGAATGTGCCCTGAAGCCTCTTCTGCACAAGGGCTGAGAGATGGGGCAGGGGAGGGGGAAGCAGGAGGGCTGTCACATTTTGGACAACAGTGTTGCATGTTCCTGACCTTTACACACTTACACCATTTGGGTGATCAATATTTGGTCTCCATTTCTTGATATCTGGAGATCCTTTCTAAGGTGTGTCAGCCACTGGTCAGGTACTGTGGATCACTCAAAATGGTTTTCATAAACAGATTATCATTGTCAGTGTCCTTTAACAGCACTTCCAAAGGCATCACAAACCCAAGGCTATTACAAATACATTATACCTCTATTTCCTTAAATAGATTTCCAAACGAGCCAGTGTTCACAAACAGGGTTAATATTAATGCATGAGCTTCTGAGCTTCTTCCAGGAGCTGGACATTTAAAAACTACATGGTGATATTAGGATCTGTGATAACATCACTAGAGAGGCAGGTGTGACAGAGACTGCTTTGTAGTATTGCTGTAGAGGAAAAAAAAAAATCTTCATTCCAGGCATGCCTGAAAGTGCTGCTTCCACTTGGCAGAGTGCAGGAGGTTCCAGTGTTTCATGCAGCACACGTAGAGCGTGTGTACAGACTCCCTGACACACTGCCCAGCTGACTCCTGCTTGCTGGGAGAGGCTCAGAGCCCTCCTTTGCATGCTGCTCACTCAGCCCAGGGGTGAAGCCTCACCAGGCATGGGTTTTGTAGGTTTTGTAGGTTTTTGTAGGCCACTGTGGTACTTGGAACACCTCTGACCAGTCAAGCTCAAAAGGTGATTTTATTTCAGTGTTCGTTTCCCACCCACCCCTTGACTTTGCTCACTGGTTTTGCAGCTTCTGCAGCTGGTGTGGGTGTGGATTTTGAATGATAATCATGATGTGATCAGGGTAACTTCATGGAGGGGACTGACTGATGCAAAGGTTAATTAGTTTTTGTTAATAGGGTATGATGAGTGTGTTATATGCCCACGAAATTGTGCACTGTGAAGTTTTCACGTGTATCAGTCAAAAGATTGATCCGCCCGTGTCTGTTTTGGACCACACAAAAATTAAGTCACATCTGTCAATTTGAACTTGTGATAAGGGGAATTTTGCTTGCTTTCCATTTTTATAATATTGAGCTGGTTTCTAAATAACTCTGCAAAACTGGGGAGTTAAAATGGGAACCTGCTCTCACCCCCGAACCATCCCATCACTTGTTGTCATCACAGCAGCTGCTCTTTAGCTGAGCTCTTCTTTCAAGCAAATGTAATAACCTTTCTCATTCTTGGGGACCATATATCTGCCTTTAGCACAAATTAACTGCTTCTGTAGGAGGAGAAAAGAAAAGCCTTTGTGGTGGATTTGCCTGGAATCTCCAGAATCAATTATTCTCTTAGTGCTATTTTTTAATTCTCATCCAGTTTAATAATGCTGATCTTGATTCCTCGCTGTATATTTACCTTCATCCTCCCACAGATTCAACCTGTAAGCTTGAAAATCCCTCATACAAATTCTGGTCTGTCTTTCTCTCCTGGTCTGCTTTGTTTTGCTGCTCTCTCTGCTTAGGATATGGTTGAAAGCTTTTGCCTCTCATCATTCTTTCCCCTCTTTTTGACCTTTGTTCAAGAAATGAGTATATCTCTTTGTAGTCCTAAGCCTGTGCTGTTTGCAGTCTTCAATAACTGGAGGAGGCAAATTGGTGTAGTGATGTTACATGTAGTGATACTCTCTGTGGTGTTCATTTTTTTAAATGAATTACAACAAAGAAAAAACCAAGGTGGAACGTGGCTTTCAGATTTGATGAGCTGTTTCATTGTTGGCTTATGATGCACAGAAACATTGGCTTTGTGCACAGTTTTTTAGCCCCAGTACAATGCTGGAAGTTTTATACTGGTCAGCTGATGCCCAGGGCTGGTGCTTGGTATTCCAGATTAGGATATAAAGTGGTGCTTTCCCACCTTTATCTCAGTGTTAATCATTCTTGGAGGTCTGGCCTCGTGTCTGCATGTCAGACTGTGCTCCACAGGTATAGATATTATCAGGCTCTGAAAATATTTCTATGTGCAGAGATGCTTGAATCATTTGTAGGCCACTCACATAGAAAGCACCAAAAAAAAAAAAAAAAATAAAGGAAATCATGTTTACAAGTGATTTGAGAATAGCTGTCTTTTGAATATAAGCCCCTAGGTCTATTAGGAGATTTTGCATTCAGTGTGCAGCCTGGCCATTATGTGCTGCAAAGAAATCATTCTGATTGAACAGCTCATTTTAATGACTGTGAACCCAATATTTTTCATTAATTTTTCTGGGTTAAATAATACTTTGAAGTGATTTTTTCTGATTGGTTTCTGTTCCACGAGTGGATTTCTGTCTGAAGAGGCTGTGTTCTTAGGTGTCACAAATTTGAAACCAAACCTCATCTGTGCCAGACTTGTCCCCTTGTTGGGTCTTTCCTGGACCTGGAGGCTGAACCAATGCTTGTGTTGCTTCTCTCCCTTTGTCCCTCCCTCCTTTACACTTGCACTGCCCTTTTCTTGACCCTGCTGTCCTTAGAGCCATTTTATTTGCTTTCCCTCCTCCTGTTATGCTTTGGGATGCTCCTCTCTCCTACACAGGGACCCAGCTACCAGTGACTGTGGTACCACTTCCATCACAGGACTTTTTTCTCTGTGCCTCACCACCTGGAAATCTTACACAAATACCTGACTTTTCCTCCTGCTTATGGCTCTTTTGAATCCTTTTTCCTGACAGTTACATTTTTCTAAATGCAATTTTGTAATTGCTGCTTAAAGGACGTTTCAAATTGCAGTTTGTGAAATAGGTTTTATAGAAGAAACCTGTATTATCAGTCCTGCTTAGCTACATGCACTCAATAATCATTCTTTCCTGGGTGTTTTTCAGAGTGCCACCTCCACAGAGAAGGTTACTTTATATCTGGTGGCTTATTTTCAAATAATATATCCATGCATAAATTGCTGGGAGAAAGATTGCCATGGTGTCTTTCTCTCAGCTGTTCTTCCCCCAGAGGGTGTTGGGGCACTGACCAGGCTCCCCAGGGCAGTGGGCACAGCTCCAAGGCTGCCAGAGCTCCAGGAGTGTTTGGACAATGCCCTCAGGCACATGATGGGATTCTTGGGGTGTCCTGTGCAAGACCAGTAGTTGGACTTGATGATCCTGAAGTGTCCCTTCCATCTCAGCATATTTTATGATTCTGTGATTCCACAGCAGCAAGGCCAGATTAGAGCTTAATCAAAACCTTAATTAAACCATCAGTGCTTGATGATCCATAAACCTGACTTCTCCTGGGCTAATGAGCTGGATGACTCTGAGAAATAAACCATTTTCCCTGCTCTGCTCTCTTTGCTTCTCTGCAGCATCACCAGAACAGCATCTCCCATAAATGTGCTTCTCGTAACACCTTCTGTCTCATTGCAAGATGCTGGATCTGGGAACTTTGAAGAGACAAAGTAAATTGGGTTGCTAGGAAAGGACTAAAGTGTTGAAATAGCTCTGAATGACAAATGGAGAGCTGGGTGAACGCTGATGCCTGGGAAAGTCAGATTGGTGCTGCTGGCCAGGCTTCTGGGATGGTGCATTTTGTACAGCACAGAAATGTGTATCTCTGGAAGTAGTAGCCTGGTGTAGTAGATAAGCACAGATAGGGAGTCAGGGGACCTACAGTCTTCACTTCTCTGGCACTGTCTTTTATCATTTGCCTTCCTTATTAAGAAATCAAGCTTAGGGCAGAAAATTGTCCTGCTTCATGTTGGTGCAGTGTAATGGGGTCCTGACCTGAGCAGGGGCTCTGGGTGCCACTGGAATACACACACTAATAACAGTGCTGACCTGTTCTGTCACCTATTATTCCAGTATCCAGCTTCTGTTGCAAGGACCAATTTATTCCAGGAGATGTGGTGGAAGTAACGACTAGAAAATATGGTTATTGTTTATTTTCCTTGTTTTAATGTCGGCAGAATATAAACATTGTTTTTCATAAAGGAGAGGGTGGCCCCTCAAGTACAGCAGTGCAGAGCTTTCCAAGTGTATTTAAAGGTATTTGTATGAAATGGCCATCTGAGCAGTTTTTATGGGCTGCTGTGCTCAGAGGATTTCAGATCCTGCGTCCCTATAAAGGAGAGAAAGAAAACTGAATTCTAAAGCAGCATTTCTGTCAGGAGCAGCAGAAGTCACCTCCTGCAAGGACAGGGACAGCTCACAGATGTCCTCCTACCAGGATAAAAATGTTCCTACCTACAGCTGGTGGTGGGAGTACAAGCAACCAGAGGAGATTGAGGCATCTGCAAGGAAAATATCCCAGAATGGCAGGAAAACGAGGGACTTCTGCGGTAGTTTCATTGCAAGGCTTTAAGGATCCCAGAGCCAGCAATTTGCTGACACTGTCATATCTTCAATTCCTAGGCACTATTAGCTGAGACAACTTACAAATGGTTGGACTAGTAGCCTAAAGGAATTGTTGGCCTTTGCCAAGACAGATAGAAAGAGTTGCACAGAAGATTCGAGTGAATCAGTCACTGCAGCGTGGAGGTGTCAGGATGGATAATGAGCCTTTATCCTCCTTCCAGGACTGCAGGAGCCTGGAATGGGATGAGAAATACCAGATTAAAATACACTGACCACACATTGCCTGTAGTAACAAGCAGCAGCCTGGCGAAATCCAACCAATTGAGTGGATTAGAGGATGGAGTTGACAGCACATTCTTGTTTTTTGTTTAACGTGGCTCACACTTCACAAGGGCATTCAGATGGTACAGAAATGAGGGGGGTCTGACTGCTCTTTGTGGTAGAAAACCATTCTCCAACACCTGTTATTTTGGGTCATAGGAGTAACTGCAGCTCAAGTGAAGGACAATTTGGAGTGTTTCTGACTTTCACTTCAAATGAATAGAGTTTTAGCCATTTTCAGGGAGAAATTGTACCTTTATCGTTGACTTTGTTGTGTGATGGTGTCAGGATTGCCTGTGTGATGGTGTACCTCTTGGATAGATTTGCTCCAGGACTGTAAGAGGTGCTGTCAAATAAAGATGGTAATATGCAACTGAGAGGTTATTTTATTTCCCTGCTCAGGAGTCCCATTAGGGCATTTCAGACATGTGAGCACAGAAGTTACCAATGAACTCTTAACTAAAGGGGCAAATTGGTGAAGGCAGTAGAGCAGTAGAGTTGTCAGGGACAAAAAGCTGAAAATTATATGTGTGTTTCCAAGAGCCAGCATTTTTTTGCTTGGTAAATATTGGGTTTTGCTCTGGCAGAACAGATTACCAGCTTAGCTGTAGGAGGAAGGGAATCATTCTTCTATTGCTGCATGTGGTGAGTTTTCTTAATTTTGCATTTCTGGTGTCAGTGGGCTGTGTGTGCTCTTCAGGATACTGTGGGAGGAGAATATAACAGTTTGTTGAAGATAAGATCCTCATCCCTGGAAGTCCATCAGCTAAGGCCCTATTCAGAACATAGCAGAAAGCCCTATATTGGTATTTTATGATTCTGTATCATATCCTATATCTATATCATCTATATCATTGTGTATCATAGAATCATAGAATGGTTTGGGGTGGAAGGGAACTTAAAGACCATCTCATTCCAACCCCCATGGTTTGATCATAATGATCCTTGGGATTCATCCTTGCAAATAAAGATCTTTTAAAGCCTGTGCAGTTTAATGTGTGCCAAACAGGCAGCAGAATAACCCAGTGAAGCTTTGTGCTCTTTCACCAACACATGAACTTGGTTGAATATTATCTCCTCAAACAACTTCAGGAACAGAAGGGATTCAGATTTTCCTGAAGGTCACCAACACAGAATTATTAAAAGAGCAAAACATTGTGGTCTTCTGATGTCAGCCCTCTGTTTGCACCTTTGATGCCCTTTCCCTACTGCATTTAAGCTGTAGAGGAAGACTTGGCTGACTCCCCCAGCAAAGGTGAAGCCCAAGATAAGAGTGTGATCTCCTGTAACATGAATTCATTGAACTTCCTTAACTGCCACGGTGATATTTTTAGGAGTAGTTAAGTATATCAGGAATATAATGAAGATAGGCTTATTTAGTCTTTAGAGTAGCCATGACTCAAATCTTGTGGGGCTTTCTAACTCAAGCTCAGTGGCTCAAGCTGTATCTGGAAAAATTCTGTGCAGCAAGTAGTGAAGTCAGCAGAGCCAATAATGAGCACTATGGAAGCAGCAGCAGGGGAGAGGGCAACATTCTGTGAGGTGCTGTTAGTGCAGGGAAAAAAGGCTCTCAAAATCAGATCACAGCAAGGAAGGAAAAGCAGAAATGCTGCGCAAATAACATTCCTAAATATGTTTTATTTTTAGGTGTGTAGGCTTCACTCTTAAAAAAAACCAGAAAAATTCAAATAGAAATTATGTTGTCGTGCCTGGGCTGCAGGGGAAGTCACACCTGGAGATGATGTGTGAGGGTGGGGAGGCCCTGGCACAGGTTGCCCAGAGAAGCTGTGGCTGCCCCATCCCTGGAAGTGTCCAAGGCCGGGATGGATGGAGCTCTGAACAACCTGGGCTAGGGGAAGATGTCTCTGCCCATGGCAGGGGGGTTGGAATGAGATGGTCTTAAAGGTCCCTTGCAACTCAAACCATTCTAGGATTCTGTGTTTATTCTAGGATTATGTGGAGGGTGCTCTGTGTGTTGGGATTAATGCTTATTACATGTAGAATTGTAATTTTTATGTTCACCAAAAAATGGGCCTCCAGTGCAGTGAGATATAGAGGTGTGTGCTGATTTTAGAGGGAAAAAAGTTTCTGCAAGTATTGTAATTGTATGTTACTGCAAACTTTTGCATTCATTATCTTGATGAGTAAGGATTGCACCTCCACTCAAGATATTTGAGATTAAAATTACAGCTGCTACTCTCTTGTTTCTGGGTGTATGCTGAGTGCTTCTGAAGAGTAAATTCCCCATTACAGTATCATATAGTAAAATACTAGAATCATTTGCATTACACTGGGATTTTACACCCGATTACTGCTCTGAATTATCTGTCATTAGCTCTCATTAAATGCAGATTTGATTAGATGGACAATTGCCTATTGCAATTTGATTGCAAATACGTTGTTAGGCTTTCAAATGAATATTTAAAGTGGATCATTGCACGATTTCCCTACAAACTTCTTTTTTTTTTTATCTTCTCCTTCCTCTTCCCTCCATCTTTTAAGGAGCTTCCACACAGAATTCCAATGCAGTGGAACCAGAAAAACAAGTTGACAGCACAGTAAAAATGGCTGGAGTTATAGCTGGTCTCCTGATGTTTGTGATTATCCTCTTGGGAGCAATGCTTACCATCAAGAGAAGGTAAGTTTCTGCTTTGCTTCCATCTTGGACCTGTTGGTTACAGTGTTGTTGTTTCAAAAAGAAGAATAAATAAAGGGAGATCAAACATTCCTTTTGTGTTACAGAGGGCAGCAGTTAATACTTATTTATGCAACATTAACACTTAAGAGGTTGTAGTCCCAGAGGAAATGCTTGTTCTGGGAGATATTACATGAGTAACAGAGGAATGGTTGTTACTTCAAAGACTTAATGGTCATTAGTTGATAATTAATGTGAAGGGATAACTCATGAAGTAGCATGTAGAAGTACAAAGTGATAAATGGAGCACCTCTCCTAATAGGAAAGGTTGAGAGAATCCCTGGGATTGTTGAGCCTGGAGAAGAGAAAGCTTTGGGGTGATCTAATTGTGGCCTTCTAGTACCCAGCTACAAGAAAGATGAAAAAAGACTATTTACAAGGGCCTGGAGTGACAGGACAAGGGGGAATGGCTTCACACTGACAGAGAGTAGGTTTAGGTTGGATATTAGGAAGAAATTTTTCCCTGTGAGGGTGGGGAGGCCCTGGCACAGGTTGCCCAGAGAACCTGTGGATGCCTCACCCCACCCAGTTTTCCAACACTTGGTTCTCCTGATGTTTTGTCTGTCATGACTGTTACAACACAAGTTATCTCACAGATAACAGAGACAAAGCCAGAACCAAAAATACTCACAATGCAGAACGAGTTCTAGAGGTTGGAGACTGAGGACCCACTTGCTCTATATAAAAGTTCCCAGGCTCATGCTGACCTGAGGCAGTGCACATGTTTTTCTGGGGAACTGGCCTGGTCCCTGAAGCAGCAATATTTGGTGATTTTGGGTGTGATGTCCCACGGACAGAACTTTGCCACAGGCTCTGTAAACTTAGGCACCTTTCTTTGATATTAAAAGAAAGGAGGTGAGTGGGTGTATTAGCAATCTAAATTCTCCATTTTTGATTTCTAGAGCTGAAAAATCATATTTCCCTGTGTTGTTTCCACCCCCCAGTACAAACAGGCAAAATCTCTGCAGCCTGTATCTCTCTTTGCCAGTTTGCTGTCCTTGGCAAGGTTACCCACTGGAACCCACACTAAGAAATAAACTGGCTCACTGACTTTAAAATCTTTTCCCATTTAGAAGCTCTAACAGTGCAGGAGGAGGTTTTGGAGGCTGTCTCACACCTCCAGCACCACTCCCAGACCTGCTGAGCCCACAGGTTCTGGGGCTGCCCTGGATGGGCAGCAGCAGTCACGTCCAATTGAGGCTTGGAGCTGCATATGGACAAGTGTTCCCTGAAGATGAACTTAAGCCTGTCAGGCTCATTTAATTCGTAAACTAATGTGGATTGGGACCACCTTTTATAAAAGGAGAAGCTGATTTGGACCACAAATTGATTGGAACTTTTAGAGGTGCAGAGCTGAAAGTTTGTGCTCTTCTGAGAGAAGAGTTTAACAACAAAGTTCTCTTTCTGTTTTGCAGACAGAAGCACTGGGAGCTTAAGCTCTTGCATTCCACTTTTGCATTAACCTCACTTCTAAAAGAGTTACCTTCTCAGTGCACTGAGACCAATTCCTCACTGTACAAGCTGTGTAGTCTTACAAGGCAGCAATGCAGAAAAATAATTTAATTAGATGAACTCGGGATGTTGTCTTCAAATGGAGCTGGAAAATATCACAGTGACATTTGTTCACGATCCAGGGCACTGCAGTTCACTGGGAACGGGCACAGGGGTGGATTCCCTCAGTGAAGCATTTTGTCAACCACTGCAAACAGCAAAGGAGAGAGAGGAATTAGATGAGACAGAAGCACTAAGAGAAGGAAGACACTGGTTTGAGATGAGCATTGGGATTGTCAGAAGTTTCATTCTGTTCTCATGAGACACCAAATCAGCAGCACACTGGTTTGAACCTTTCAGATGCCAGGCATGAGCAACTCCAATTGCTCATAGTTTCAGCAGACCATGTTGCAAAAATTCCTGCAACTCACAAATTTCTTGGGGGCTGACAAAGTTTTATAGGGTTTAGTCAGATATGTGAAGTTAATTAAACCAGTCAGAATGTTTATGCAGTGGAAAATTTGGGTTTGACTTTATTATCTAAAAGTTTCAGTTGAAACTTGAGATCACTTAAAGTCTGCTGCAGATTCTGTATGAGTATGTGTAAAACTTGTGTGTGTGTGTGTGTATATATATATATGTTTTAAATATGACTGTCTTACAGTATCTAAAATCAGAATCAACTACAAAACCTGTTTTCTTGGTTTTGGGAACCCAGTAGCTCTGTGAGTTACATCACAGTATCATCATCACGTGTGTATGACACACACATTGCTGCCACATAATGGAGAGAAACTGTTTACAGGGACATGTCGTGACAGGACAAGGGGGAATGGCTTCAAACTAAAGGAAAGTGGGTTTAGGTTAGATTTTGTGAAGAAATTCTTCCCTGGGAGGGTGGGGAGGCCCTGGCACAGGTTGCCCAGAGAAGCTGTGGCTGCCCCTGGATCCCTGGAAGTGTCCAAGGCCAGGTTGGACGGGGCTTGGAGCAACCTGGGCTAGTGGAAGGTGTCCCTGCCCATGGCAGAGGGTTGGAATGAGATGATCTTTAAGGTCCCTTCCAACCCAAACCATTCAGTGATTCTATGATAATTTAGCCTGTTAATTTTTAGGTGGTGATCAGTGCCCACTTGAGTGTATTTGCCCATAGAAGGCAGTACTGTTTTCTTTCATTAATAGATGCATATCTTGAAATACCTCATTTTTATTGTATCAAAACAGTTCCAATGCTCAAAGGAGATTGTTTCTTTGTCCTTAATATTAGTTAAATATATTTGTGTACCAGAGAATACAGGATTGGTTAATAAAAGCAAACTGAAACCAGACATTTGTAAAGTTCTTTTCAGGAGAAAATACCCTTTGACTTTGCCCTCCCCAAAGGATTTGATTTTGGTCAGTTGTGATTTCATCTGGACAGTTTTAATTCCGGTGTAATCGTGACTTGCATTTCCCTGGAGTGAAGAATGTGACACTTCTCAGGCTTGTGTGTTTGAGCAGACAAAGCCTCCACTGACCCCTTAAATATAAGGCTGAATAAATAGGATCAGACAGCCTGTCATGGGTGTACTGTAAATAAGTTCTTTAAACTGCTGTCAGTAGCAAAAAAGGAGATTTGGGGCTATGTAGGGTCTAGGATTATTTCCTTCTATGAAAACTCAGCTCCTTATTCTGGATTAGGATTTAGGTTGTTACCTTAAACTAATTAAATAAAACCCCAAAGCCTCTTGGGCAGAGCATACCCAAGCTGTAGGATAGAATCAGCAAAAGGGATATTTGCACATTTGTTGCCCCATGTCCCTCCTGTGTCCATGTTTAAGGTGGGACACAGCCAGGGGGTTTTGGGTTGTTTCATACATTCTAGGACCAGGTCATGTTTCTACTGAACCATAACTCAGACCAGTTTTCACAGTAAGCTTTGAAATATTGCTTAGGAAGTCCTTATTTTAGGCTGCATATTTCAGGAGAATTTGAGCCAAAATGGACTGTCCAATTCCTAAACATAACCCTCCTTTTGCTTACCTTTATTTTCTGTCCTTATGGAGCAGATCTTTCTGAACTTTCCTCTGCAGCCTGCAGGAATGTACAGCTTTTAATGAGAGCTGAGAGTCTGGTGTGATCACAGATGTCTCCTGGCTGAGACAGGAGAGCAGCAGAAAGAACAGCAAGATGCTGAAGGGAACAGTTGCAGTGGATAGTGCTGTGTGAAACCTGGCCTGGCCTCAGGGGGGGTTGGTTTAATGGAATGATTTTGGGGGTGTAGGAGGTTCAGCTTTGTGAGCTCTCATTTTACACATTCTGGTCATTTTTCCCTTTGTTCAGAGGTTATTGGGAACTTGGAATTCCACAGTGAAACCTTTCTGGTGCATTCTATGGCACATGGGATTTCTGGGTTTCATGAGATAATAGAATTATGTTAAAATACCTTCAGGTGTACCTTGGAATCTGTGCCATTCCAATAGCTTGGAATATAACAGGAGTCTGGCCAGAATTTCAGGTTTATAGCAAGAGCCACCTCCAGGAAAACCAAGTCATTTCCATTTAATCCTCATGAACTGTCCTTGGCCCCGTGTGTGCACAGCAAAGAGGGTGCCTTTGGACAGAGTGACTGTGCTGAGCCTGGTTCCCACGTGTGCTTATGGAATTTGTGTTCAGAGCAACCATGAAAGCGACCACTTGAACCCTACAGTTGTATTTCTAAGCAATTCCTAGTGTTTGTAGAGTCTTTAAGGACTGGATTTTAAAGTTGTGTAGCAGACTGAAGTTTGTGTTTCCCTGTTTTTCCCTGTCTTGACCGTTGCTGCTGCTTTTGGGACTCCTCGTGCCTGGCGGGAGATCTGTAACACCCTGGGCCACATCTGCTGTGAACCAGCTTTTCAGAGGAGCCCTTTTCCAGTTCTGAAAGGGAAAACATCACCTCTTAAGTTCTAACTGACTGCCAGGGCTCGGTTCGTGGCGCTGCTCAAACACATATCAAAATGTTCTGGAGAGAATTGTTGAAAAACTGTGGTAGAAAATGCTTGCTCACAGTGACGCAGAAAGCTCATGCATACCCCCAGTGCTCAGCTCTAAATATGGAGTGATGCTTGAATTGGTAATGAACTATTTGCATTTCAGAGTTTGATGAAGCGTGATTTATCATTAGACAATTTGCTCATTGTCGAAATATTCCAAAATTGTGGCGTTCTCGCATTGGCGCTTCCCCTGTTTATTGTTATTTATATTAATAGCTCTGACATCTTTCTTTCCATTTCAAAAATGTCAAGGCACTTAACAGGCAAAAGTAAGTCTCATTATCCATGTTACTGCCGTGGCAAAGTGAGGGAAGAAAGAGGTGAGGGGATTTATACGTGGTGACACCAGCCAGTAGTAGAAGTGAAACACAACCCGTCTCCAGCTCACTATTTATTACTCACCACCTATACAACTCCTGGAAAAAGTGTAGGAAAATGGTAGCTCAGTGCAAAAAACAGCACAAATACTTTGTATATTGAAAAAGAATCCTAGAGTTCTTATAAGTCTAATTATGTGCTTTTCTTTTTTTCTCCTTTTGGATATTTTGTTCATCTGATTGGCCGTCCATATTTAGAAGAAATGCCTATTCCTACTCCTATTACTTGTAAGTACTTGGCTGGGGATGATGTTTTTTGAGCATGCTCACCCTGTGATAGTTCTGTGCTTTGTGGTATTCTTTTCTTTTACCACTTTATTTTTACCATTCCATTTATCCTTGTCTTTCCAGCAGGTTGTGTTTAGTTTTCTCAGTTGCACACTGTTGTGTTTTCCCTGTTCTCCCATTGCACCTGTAATTTGTGCCTGCAAACACATTAATGTCCATATATCAGTTATGGTTTATAGCTCTTCAAATTGAATATTCTTCTTTAGGTTGGATAGTAGGAACAATTTCTTCTCCAAAAGGGCTGTCCAGCACTGGCAAAGGCTGCCCAGGGCAGTGGTGGAGTCACCATCCTGGAGGCATTTAAAACACATGTAGATGTGGCACTTGGGGACATGGTTTAGTGATGGACCTGCCAGTGCTGGGTTAACAGTTGAACTCAATGATCTTTGAGGTCTTTTCCAACAGAAATGATTCCATGATTCTCTAAATGCTAATGGGACAGATACAGAGTGTCCCAAGTGCATGCACCTTTTTAATATTCCATTGTACATAGCCAGACTTCAGGAAAATTCACACCTGAAAGATATTGTTGGGAAGCCATGGATATAAGCTTTTTAAAAATTCCAAGATTTCCGACAACTACAACTTGACATGATCTCAGCAAACATCCCTGTTGCTGGAGTTGCCAGGTTCCCAGGGTTGGTTTAGATGACTGGATTATGAAGTGGTTCAAATATTCAGATCTAAATCACCTGTCCAGTCCTAATGACAAGGCTGCATAATTAAGGCAGCTTTTCAGGCACATGAAAATGCTTCACACATCGGTGTTTCCAGAGCCATCTGTTGTCTAAAGGCTGAGAGGCTGGAAAGTAATCGGGGCCAAGCTGTTTCTGCTGGGATAATAGTTGTCTGAGGATCAGGAGGAGGAGAGGACTAGATCAATGATCTGAGGAAAGAGTCCTGGAGAACTGAGTTGGATGCTTTGCTGCCCTCAGAGGGTTGGGAGGGGTGGAAAGGCAGCTGTTACTGCTGAGAGGAACAGCTCTGCCCTCTCCATCTCTCAGAAGCAGCAGCCGTGTCACTGCCATCCCCCTTTTCCCGGGAGCACAACCTGCCACACTTGTCAGGGCTCTGAAATCCAGAGAGTTGTCAAACGGGCCCTGCCGGTTCCTCCTGCTCTGCTGCTCCAGCAACCACATCCTTTGCCTGTTCCTACAGTTCCTCTTGGTCTTGGGACTTTGTCCTGGAGACACAGCAGGAGGGTGCTGAGCAGGTCAGCAAAAGGAGCGTGTTAATGTGCTGCCACTGGAGTTCTTCTCCACTTGAGTTGCTTCACATCCAAAGAACGAGGACAGGAGTTAAGTCTGAAGATCCCTACGTGGAGGGATCTTACTTTTCAATGACCTATCAGAAAATTATTGAAAGAGGCACCTTCCCCACTCCCTGGAGCACGTGAGGAGCCTCAGGACACCACCACGAGCCTTGACTTTGCCCAGTGATGTCACTGTAAATGCAGAGTAACTCCAGTTCCTCTAGACCTCACTCTGCTTCTCTAAGAATGGAATTTGACCCTAAGTAGTCAGATTAAAGGGAAGTTTAACTAACTAGGGGATGCTTTTAACACATAGGTGCTGCTAGCTGTTTGAATTTCCTGATACAACCTTTCCTCTTCTGCACACTTCTCATATTTACTGCTCTGGTTTCTTACAACCAGTAGCACTATTACCTGAAAAATTCAGTCCCAGGTTTTCCATTATAATTTTGTCTTCTTCCAGCAGACACCATGTGGTCAGAATGTTCCCTGCTTTCCTGTATTTTGAGATTTATGTATTTAAAAAGATGAATCAACCTCTGAGCCCTCTGTGACCCATTTTACAGCAGCACCACGTTGTTTTAAGCAGTCAGCTGAGGATTGCTCTGCTGGAGCAACCACAGGGATCCTTAAGGGGTCTCTTTGCTCTCTTGTAATGGCTTCTGGGGATCAATTTGCTAGCACTCTTTTTCTCAGGGAACAGTGCAGTCACTCAGGAAAAGTGAAGAGAGAAACCTGAACAACAGTCAAGGCACAAGGAATATTCCAGTAGCGAGGGAAGAAATCAGGAGAATCCGTGAAGGAGCAAACAGTGAAGTTTTATTGAGTTTCATGTTTCAAGGTTCACATGAAATAGGGTGTTGCATTGTGATTGCAGATGAAAATCTGAAGTTGCTAAGGACTGTGTAAGTCTTAGCAAAGCTGATAGAAATTGCTGCAGCCTCCCATAAGTAGAGAGATTTGATTCAAGTTTATTTGAAATGTTGTGAAAATAAGAGCAGCAATGTGTATATATATATTTTTTTTTAAGTAGAATTGGTTTCCATGCTATGACTTTGTACGAATGTTTTAGTTCTGAGGCAAAATTCAGTTGAAAGAATTACCAGCACTGAAAAGCAGGTTCTCAAATAGAGCTGCTGGCAGACCTTTAAATGTGACCATATGGACTACATCACTTTATTTTTGGTTTCAGATTCTGGACTTCAAAGTTGTGTTTCTTAGAGCAGTTCTTGTCTACTTTCAGATAATTCCTCTCAACACTTTGTCATCTGCTCTACTGGTATTTTTTCTTGTTAGGAGCCAAAATCTTCTTGTTAAGAAGGTCAAAATCCCCAACCCTAACTCTTCTAAGCAGTTCTTAGTGATAATATTAAAGTCACAAAGAGTTATGTCATAGGTAACTGGTTTTTACAGAGACAGGCCACAGCACTGTGGTAATTGGAGTCCTGCTGCCTTCAGCCAGTCTTGTGTTCTGCTGAAATCCAGGGCTTAAAATCTGATTTCTGTAAGATGGCTGAGCACCTTCAGCTCTGGTGAAACCAGCCAAAAATATTCATTTATGAGAGCAGCTCTTTTAGTTATTTTTGGTATGCGTAGTTATGGGATTTTTGTATAGCAACACTTGATTGAAAACTTCCTACAGCATGTAGGAACGGGTGAAAGAGAAGGCCATAAGGGTCTTTAATATGCTTTCAGTGGAAATACAAACCCAGGAGGCCTGGATTCCTAACTTGTAACTCATCATACAGTGTCCTTCAATTTACCCACCATTAAAAGCTGGTTCCTTATGATTTGAGATCCTGGGACAGAGCTCATGTTTGTCCTGGGAAGAGGGAGCTGTGGAATTGGGGGTTCCTGTCCTGGTGCACTCCTTGCATCCCCGTCCCCAGGGTGATGCCTGAGCCTTTTCAGAGGAGTTACTCTGTATTTACACCAATACAAATGGTGTCTAAGGTTGGTACAGAATTGCTGGCTGTCTCTTTGCACTTAAATTTAATGGGCAGTGCAAGATATCAACCCATCCACGTCTGAAAGCTTTTGGGTTTTTTTTCCTGGCTGAAGCTGTAAAACACAGGCAGCAATTCATCCATTTTACAGGAGGGTTTGCCTTTAATGACAGGCACCTCGTTTGCAACAGTATTTTCAACTGCAACAACTCATATCATGATTTTATTGTTTCCTCACCAGGAAAAGGAATGGAAAGGTTTTCTGTGTGGGGGATTGTTTGTTTTGCTTTGTTTCTTTTTCCTGAGCTGGGTAATGGGTGCAGAATGAAATTTAATCAGGAGAGATATCAGACCAGGGAAGTGTTTCTGGAAATATAGAGATTCATGTGTGTGTTACAAGCACTCAGTTTAATGTTATTTGTAAGAGAAGGACACTCAATGGCCAAGATGATGTTTTCCTTTTCCCCTAACTGGCCAGAACTCTTTGGACATTATTACAACATAGAAAGTCCCTTCAACTCCCATTGCAATTTCATACCAGTTTTAATTGTTGGATGGTTTCAGCTGGGAGGAATTGTCAAAGGTTATTAAGCTAAATTTATACTTACTTTTTTTTTTTCTTAAATAACAGAGTTTGTGCTGAATTTATTTCCACTGTCTGTGGGACATTTGAAAAGAAAAAAAAATCCCATTATTTTATTTATAGGCATACCTCTGTATAACCACATTAATACAGAAATATCTCCATATATTTCCATGGATGGTGGGATCTGCCTGCACAGGTCAGCTTGCTAAATCAGGATTTTAAGAAGAAACATTTCTGTAAGATGCTTTTCTCATTAAATGCTGGAAAAACAGAGTTGTTAATCAGTGGCTATGCCAGTCTAATGAAGGAAATTAAAAAAAAAATAATGAAAATGCAGAAAGTAGGTGATATATTATTTAGAACATGTCTGTGTGGTGATTGCAAGCATAAACTTTGCAGGGGGCAGAGTTTGTGGCTGTCAGTACCAACACAGGCTTATATATATTGGATGGCTCTGACCTGTGTAAAGTTTCTAGGGTTGTAAGTAATTGTCCCCAAAAAAGTGATTAATTTGATTAAGTGAAACTTGGATCATATTTCTCAAGACCCTCTGTTTGTGTGCACTCAGTACAAAATACTCAGAGCATATTTTGACTTCCCTCTGCATTGCTTCACTTTCCCTGTCGAGTGATGTTTGCTCTGTAAGTACCAATGCTCCTTGCTCTTCGCTCCACCTGTACTCCCCGTGTTCCTGCCATAACCTTCCTGAGGCCAGGAATGCTCCTCAGCCCTGCTGAGGCTGCAGTCAGTGCAGGGGGAGCAGGTGAGGAGGTGCAGATTGAAGGAGGACCATCAGAGCAAACTCTCATTCTACTCGCTCTGTTTACAGATCTTTAGTGACCAAGACTCCACAGCCTGTCTGCCCTGTCAGCTTGAGAGACAGGCAGTTTTTCCTGCGTGGAGTTGTCCCCAAGTTTCAAATGAACTGCCCTTCCCGTGGCTGAGCCCTATTACTTACTCCCTCGCCCCTGCAGACAGTGAGAGCAGCTCCCCTGTGGTGTCTTTTCGTATGTTTGAAGACCTCTCAACCCTATTTGATTTCCTTTTCTCTAGATTAAAGATCCATATTTCCTTTGGCCTTTCCTTGTAGATCATGTTTCCCAGCTTTACCTTTCCTGTCCTCCTCTGTGTGTGTCCCTTTGGCACATGTCTTATTTGAAGTGCAATGTTGCAGCAGAGCCCTCTCTGATCCCCAGTCACAGCAAAAGGATCACCCAGGCCTTGCAGATTATAGTGCCATGTATAATCCCTCCCTTATTTTTCACACCAGCATGAAACTGTTCTAAACTGAATTTGTGATCTACCACAGGTTTAGGGGATGGAGATCCTGTTTAATAGATCTTCTGTTTAACCAGTGCTCCCTTTTATTTGTATGGCTCATCACAGCCTGTCTTAAATTGCTGCAGATTTCATCATAAATAATGTGTATACTCCTAGCAGTTTACTATGCACAGTTCTGCAAAAGGAGTTTTATTTTGTGGCTTTTTGAAACTGCTTATTGAAAACGAGGGCAATGTGCAATTCGTGTCTGTGGGAGGAGATTTCACATTTAACTTAGGTGATCTATACCTAATGTCTAAATTACCTGTGCATGCAAATCTACATTACAGTGTATATAACCCATCCCTGGGAAACATCTAAAATTAAATCTGTCAACATAAACGTATGAGAGTTCTGGAGGAGTGGCAGTTACAGCTTTAACATTCGTGTAGAATTGATAGAAAAAGTTAAAGAAGAGTTTGAAGCTGTTTTTAAAAAATAATCCCTGACGCTTATCCAAACCTCTGCAAAACAGGAATCTGATCCTGCAGATACTTCCAACAGAAAATATTGCTTGAGCTCTCTGATTAATGCCCATGGCATTAAATGGTTTGTGCTCAATACCAGGTTTGCATTCCTGGAGTGTTTAAGTGGAACTCCAGCAATTTTAATGCAGTGCTTCAGATTTTACATATAGTTTCTGATAGGAGTAGAAGTTTCAAAAATAACTGAATCAAATCTCCATCTTTTTTTTTTCCAAAACCCACACTAAGTTGAAGTTCACTCCTGATAGTTTTATCCTTGCTTTAGTGGGGTCACCAACTACCTGATTATACAGCTGATTTCATTTTTTTTACTCAACGTCGAGCATCTTTCTGTCTCATCCCTCCTGTGTGTGTGTAGTGTTTCTAAACACCATCTCTTCATTTACAAGCCCTGCAAGGGGCAACCCACTAAACTCCATCCACAGACTCCTGTTTTCTTCTTCACACATTACCCTTAAATGTAACCCGGCCATTAATATCACCTTATTCCTGTGCTGACATTTCAGTCTCTTCACCCTGTGTTGATTGTAGCACTCTTCTTCCCAAGATCTGCCTGGGCCTTTAATTCCTCCCCTTTTCAGCTGCATAATGCATGAGTGGGGAGGTGTCTGCTCAGTGCCTGGTGTCAGGCTGTGCTGGGCACACTCTGGGCACCCGTGATTGACACTAATGCTCCCGGAGCAGCTTCGTCGGGGTGTTTGCAGGGCTGTGTTCAGGGGAGGCTGGTCAGTGGGGAGAGCAGGAGCCCTGTCACTGATGTGGCTTGTCAGTGATCCGCAGAGATCTCTATTTTTGGAAGCAGCATTTCTAGATGAATGCTTTTCCAGTTCCTAAGGCATTTTTGACACGCTGGGAAATAAACCTCTACCTAGCTGCGGGTCTAAGTCACATCCCTAACATTCTGGAAAGTGCTAGTCATTTGATTTTATAATCCTTTCTATGAATTATAATGATGGCAAGGACCAAATAGGCTTAGTCCTGTGCTGCCACTCTCTCCAGACACGGAACGGCGGCAGGAAAGGCACGTTCAGAAACCGAGAGCCCCTTGATGTGTCTGGTGAGCTTAGCTCTGAAATCCTCAAAAGAGATCTGTCTTCCTTTTCACTCTAAATTTAGATGGAGAAGTTTTACATTCTTGGAATAGAGAGGGAGAAAGGTGGAAAGTGATAAAGAAAAATTGTAGTGTTTTGAGGTGCAGAAGCATTTTGTGTTCCCTGGTCCCCCCTTGAGCTCCTGCGCAGGGACGGCCGGTTTGTGTGTGCGAGTTAGGTTGGGACCTTTAAACTCATGTCACCTTTTCTTTTTAGGCATTCAAGCCAATGTTTTAGGGGCCTCTCTGTCTTCTACAGGACCAGGTAGAACTCCTTTGCATAGGGCTGTTGTAAGCAGGCCTTTGGGGACTAATGGGCTTGGGTTTGGGGTTATTTTTTTTTCCTGCCTAGGACATGCAGAAATGTTGTTGCTCAAAGAGAAAACGAGTTTGCCAATTCCGGCTCTTTGTAGCCTGTTGGCATTTCTGAAAAAAATACCAGGCCGTGGGGACTTACAGATAATAATTGCCACAAATAATTGCATTTGGATTTAAAAAGGAAGTCGCCCTTCTTGACTCACCATTTTTAAACCTCAGCAGTGGTCGTCTGTAGGGGCTCACCCCAGCAGTCCAGAGTGCTTGTTATTAAAGACTTCTGCATTTTGGATTAGTGTTTCCCACTGAGAGATTTTAATTCCTCTTGCCAAAAGAATTCACACAGGCATGTGCTATTAGCAAATCTGAAGGATTATGGAACCACATAGAAGAGTTAATACACTTCAAGACTATTGTAGCTACCACAGGTACCACAGCACAAAAAATAGGGGCTCCCGTGTCTGCAGCTCTGTGCTAACGTTGCCCAGCACTGGAAGCAAAGCTTTTAACATCATTAAACACCAGCTTTTTGCTTCATCACTCCAGGACTGTTCCCCTTTGTATCTTCATCTGCAGGAGTGGGTGCACCATGGGGGTGTGGGGAGATCTAAATGTGCCCCCTGTGGTTTTGTACCCAATTTGAACAGCTCTGGGTTTGGATTGGAACTACTAATTGTAAAAGGCTGAACCCCAGCTGGAGGAGCAGATAAAACATGTGTTTGTTCTAAAGTTTGCAGCAAACATTCGAGTTTTCTCCATAAATCTGTGCTCTCCTGATCTGGATTATCCACTTACTTTAAAAAAGTCTTTTTCCCACAGACACAGGCAAAGGTTTTAGCTGTCTTTGACCCTTTGTTGCAAACAAGTCAAGCTGTGACTGGCCAAGCTGCCCATCTCCTGAAGGCTGGGACTCAGCTGTGTGCTTGAAGTTGCTTGGAAATGCCACTCTGACATGTTCTGTGGATAAATAAAGCCCGTTAGACTATGCTGCAAGGAGTATCTTTTTTAAGACTCTAATGAAGTTTAAAAGACAGGTAGCACTTACCATAAGCCTGTAGTCTTAGAAAAGAAAAACCTCTTTGCACAATGATTTAGTCGTTAGGATTTTTTTTTTTTCTTCTTTGAGTCGGAGGAAAGAGAGAAATCTAAAGCTCCTGCTTACAGTAATCTGTTTTTCTCCCTTTTATTTTGTTTTATTTTCTTATCTAGGGAAGTCGTGTAAGCAAAGTTCTTTGCTGGTGCCAGGGATTTGTGTGATATTTTTTCAAGGTGTGGATTGTAGAATGTCACACATTCATTTTTAAAGGGTTTTGCTCTCTGATACAAATGAAGCACAGGGCAGTCAAATGTCAGTGGAAGCTTAGCAGCTCACTTTTCCTGCTTCTCTCCATTTTCTTGTTATTAGCTGTGTTTGCAAAAGAGGAGCCTCTTATGCTCTCAGCTCTGGGAGTGTTTTCAGAGCAGGCAGCGTTTCTGCTTTGGCCAAAGTTTTTGCTGTCTCCTCAAAATAAGAAAATACCTTTTTTTCCTGGAGCACAGGCATATGTGGACATTTCTAAAACAGTTTCAGCCTTTAATTTGTCCCACCCCTCACTGGCTGTGGATCCTCAGTGCAGTTGGGCATATATCAGAATTTAGGAGGCCACTGCCCTCACTGCTGTGATGGGGACAGGACAAAACTCTGCTCCAGCTCTCAGGTTGCACAGAGACAGGTCCCCTGGAGCACTCCAAGAAAACCCCTGGTGCAGACACCCCATGGGATGGATGCAGATGTCCCATCACCTCCGAGTGAGTGGTGCTGATCACTGCCCCCATCCTGAGCCCTCTGCTCTTCCTGGAGTGGTTTCCACCTCCTCCAGGGGCTGTGCCTATGCCACCCTCTCCAAGGATGAGGTAGCACTCCCACTGCTGGGGTGATGCAGGTTTGTGCAACAGAAGTGTCTGGGAGGGTCAGCTGAGCTCAAAGATGTTTGTTGTGCTCCACAACAGTTACATTCAGAAGTTGTGGGGTCTCCTCTCGTGCGGTTTGTCAAAGGCCCTGCATGTCTGACCGAGTGGGATAACTGTGGTTTGTCAAAATATTTTGTCATTGCTTCGTTTTTAATGAGGGAAAACTGACCTTGGTTTCTCCCCTCTCCAAACTGCCCCAAAGGAAGCTGGCCAAGAAGCAGAAGGAGACTCAGACCAGCACACAGAGGGAGATGGGGCCCGTGGCTACTTCTGACAAGACCTCCACCAAACTCAGTGCTGTGCACAATGAAGATGCTTTTTCTTCCAGCTGCCAAGATGTTAATGGATTCAGTAAGTTTAACTTGCTTGCAATGGATATGACCCCCTTGGAGAGCTCTGGGTTCCTAAAAGGACCTCTTCCTATGGGCCCAATGTTGAGGAGTTAGGATTGGCAGTGATAGAGATCATTGCAAAATCTCCACAGAAATCTGGAATGTCTCTGACACTGCCCCTGTTTTAACTGTTAGACAGGTGGAGAACATTCCTGCTGGCTCTAAATCTACTGAGAATAATTTATAGTCTGTTCTAATAACTCCATCAGACAGTCAAAGAGGCACATGTTTATTTGTTCCTTAGAAATATCTTTTCCTTTGTGAGTAGGAGAGTCAAATCAAATCACTTAGCTGACTTGTAGGATGAAATAACATTTTCTGTATGAAATTGTTATGAGAGAAGGCATGGTCTCCTGGCTAGAGAACCGGAATGGAAAGACAGCATTTCTTCGTTTTGTCTGTGTCCTCACTTTATTCTTCACACAGGTTCAGTAAAACTGATCTTAGTTAACACTTGTAAACCACTCAGACCTCTGTAGCTCAAAGAGTTTTGTGGGTAAAGCAGCACAAAGTCATCCTATAGCCTCTCTAGATGCAGGCTGAGTGCATGGTGGATTGCATGGTGGATTTGTAAACTTTTTTCGTATTAAATAAATATAAACTTAGACACTCTGGGCATGTCACTCCTTCTTTTGACACTGAGCCTGCTAGTTTGGACAGGGAACAGCTCTGAAACTCAAGTGTGTACTAAAACTCTTTTCTTTATTAAGCATTTTTAGTGAACTGGTTTTTTCCCCTAATTACTAACATGGATGTGCTCATGGTACAAAATACGTTTTATCACTGGCGCTGATTCCTTGTAATCTCAGATTGAGTGGGACAGGCTGAGTGAATTCTTCCTTTCCCTCTATCTGTAGGTCATGTCAAATTCCATCTGCACATGTTGCTGCTGCCACTCTGGGTAGCACACTCTGAGATGGATAAATAGGTGTTTGGCACCATCAGGGCCAGCAGTGAACACTTTCCTCTGATATTAAATTGACTTCAGTCAAGATCTAATTTTCTCAGGCTCTGAGTAGCTCTATCTCCCGAGGAGGCAGCAAGAGTTGTCTGGGGTTCATATCTTTGAGAGGCAGGATAGCAGCAGACAGTGCTGGAGCAGCCACCCCAGAGCAGCCAGGGCAGCTTGGCTGAAATGTCTGGGGAAAATGAAGTGTTTAACACTTCCTTCAGAATCTGGATTTTCAAAAGTCTAGGGACTTTTTCCAACCAGAGACAAGCTTGAAATCTGACCTCATTTCTTTCCCTTGGTATTTTGACAGACTAATTAAAACAGCTGAGTCATTTGCTTGAAATGGCAACTATAGAATATGTGCTGTATCAAATTTGGTGAGAAAGCATCCCTCCAGGTTTTCTCTTTTTTCAATCAGTTAGACCTTTGCTTGTCTGACATCACTGCAGATTTTACTAGTCTCCCCCTATAACACAGCCTGAGTCAATCATGGGCTGACTCTTTTTGGATTTTTCCCTCTTTATATCCATGAGAAAGAATTATTAATGAACCTTCATGATTTCTCCAAATTTTTGACTGCCAAGTCCAGGATGCTGAGGTGTTGGAGGTAAGTTCTGTGCAGTAGTGTGCACATGCTGATACTGAAATTTTATATGTAAAAACCCTCCTTAAAAAAAAAAATAATAAAATTACATAATAAAGGTTAATACTTGAGGGTTTCTATACAGGCCTGCTTTGGAATAACATAAGATTAATTCTTAACCTTCCTGCTAACTAATAGAGTTTTACTGGGGGTTATCCATCCTAGCTGGTGAAATCAACTGTCTTAAGCAGCAGTCAAAGTCCTTCTGAAATTGTCTCTTTTTCCCCAGTGGTAAATAGAATTTGCAGGTGTCTCCTGATGGGGAGTCACCCTCAGCTCTGGGAGCCTGACTTGGCTGCAGCAGTGACATGGAAATACCCCCCTCCTTCTTGAAGAAAAGTCCACCAAGAGAAGCGAAGTGTTCTCAGTCCCAGGATCACCTTGGGAGCTCACAAAAGCAATCAAATAGAACATGGCAACTTGCTAAGTAGGATCCCTCACGGTTATTGAGTGACTTGCAGACAGGTTTATCTCCAGAACACGTGTCCTTGCAGGGCTTGTGTCCTTCCCTCCAGTTTTTGCTTTCTGTCACAATAATTTTGATAATTTTGCAGGCAGAAGAAATTCAGTGAGTCCCTGTAGAAGCTTTTCTGTTCCTGTAGTCCCTCCAGCTTGGCCAGGGCTCTGCTCCTGTGGCAGGAGGAGTTTTGTTCTCCCTGGGTGAGCCCTGTCCACCCTCCTGCTGTATTATCTTCCCTGTCTCACTGCCCTGTCACCTCCAGCAGCTCTCAGAGGTGCTGCCTGGTGCTCTACATCATGAATGAGATCCAAAATGAACAGCTGCCCTTCTGCTTCTCAGCCCCTCCTTCTCTGAGGAGACATCAAGACCTCAGGTCATGCTGAAAGTGGTAGAAAATTGGGCATTGACCACTCATCCCTCCTTCCATTCTGCAGTGTTGGTTGTTATCCAGGCAGGATTCTTATTGATGAATACAGGGATCTAAATTAAAGAGATTCTTTGTACTCAACCTCTGTCTCTGACTCCATATGGAATCAGAGAAGGTGTTTGCTGAAACATAAATTAGTCCATGGCTGTTCCAGCTTGTCTGGTTTTACTCAGGGATCATGTGGAGGTGAAGCAGGCTCATTGTACTTGTTCATTTCCTCAAGTATTATGCTTTTTAAAACATAAAAATACATCCTAAATCCCTTAGAGGTAGATGAAGGTCCTTGGGTGTTGGAGTGTGCTCTTTGGTGTGCAGGAACATCTGGAAAGCAGCACGGTCACACGTAGATGTTGGTCTGTGCAGGGTTATTATGTACCAAGATGGCAAATTGGAGGCAAGATGGGCCTAAATTGTCCCCCAGCATCTGCAGTGACCAGGAGGGTGTGCAGGGGGGTGTCACCACCCAGAAATCCCTGCAGTTTGGCAGGGATGGCAGAAGCAGCAGTACAGGAGCTCAGCAGTGATGCACTGCTGATGTGTTCTGCTCTTCTGGCTGTGCTGTGCTAAAATGCCACAGACCAGGCTTGGCCAGGAGAATTCCATGTCCCCAGCAGAGCCATCCTGACATCCTGGCAGGGGTTCTGGCAGGAACTGTTTGATTCTGAGGATTTAGTCCCTTAAAATGCAGCCAGTTTTGCTAGAAACGGCCTTATGAAGGTGTGCTTAGCTTCTGTAACATCTCACTTTGGGAGGAGACCCCTTTCCAGCCACCCTTCAGGGGTGAGACTGATATGAGGTCTGTGGCTTTAGTGTTCCAGCATTTTGGAAGTGGGGGAGCTGAGTTTTGCAGTAGTAGACACTACTACACAGTTACCAAGTTACTCTACTTTTATTTAGGAAAACGAGATGAGAGGAAGATGTAGGCAAGTGGCACTCAGGATGTTAAGGATCCCTTTGAACCAAGAAACATATAAACTCTCACCTTTCCATATCCTGAGTGGTTTTGTGATGAGTGACGTGCAAAGGTCTTTAGATTTGCTCTGACTCACAAAAGACAAATACAGCAAGATCTGGTTCTTACTCGTACCCCACAGACAATTTTCACTCATAATCTGGTCACCTGCTAAATGCAGTCCAAGGACTTGTAGGGTCAGGAATATGAGGTGTTTTCTTTAGTAAAAAAATTATTAAAAATAAAAAATAAACCCACATTTCATCAAAGGCATAAAAGGAAATATACTAAATTCCCTTTTACTGGTTTGCATGGGATTTTTGTGGGGTTTTCTAGCACAAAAGAAATCGTATAAAAAATGAAAGAAGAATAATTTTCAGAATAGGAAGAAGCCTCCACCACTCTGCATGACTAGAGGGATCTGTCATGTGGCCTCACGTGCCACTCCAGGGAATACAAAGAGAATTTTTAATGAAGTCTTAATCTCTACTCTGATATGAAATCCTCTCTGGACGTGTTCCCTTTGATTACAGAGCCGAGTGCTTGTAAGAACCTCTGGTTAGGAAGCAGCACTGTGTACACATTTCATTATACAAGCCACCACCTGACTGATTTGGGGAAGAAGTTCTCCAGAGTATTGGGAAACTTTGTTGTTGTTGTTTTGTTTTCTTTGTGGGTTTTTTTGGGGGAATATGTTTGTTTGTTTTAGGTTTTATTTGCTTGTTTTGGGGATTTTTGTTCATTTCATAAACCTCAGTTGGTAACATTTTTAATCAAACTCGCTGAAGGGAGGTGTTTATCTTCAGCTGCCTCAGTAATTTATCCTTAACAGTTCTGGAAAGGCAGTAAGTTAGTTCTTTACACTCCCAAATTCCAGAAAACCTTCAGTCCTGCTCCAGGCCCTGAGCACTCACTTGCTCTGTGGTGTTGGGCAAACCAGTTCCTCTGTTTAGATCTTATTTTATGTATCTGCCAAAGTGACCACGTTCTGAGTGTGGTAAGAGAAGGGTCTGATTTAGGCTGACAAACACAGAGCAAGAGGCCCCAGAGGAGAGAAGCTGTCTGACTCTGGGCAGCTGGGGCAGAGCTCCAGCAGACTAAACTATGAAAAATTCAATTGTTTTAATGTGTTTTCAAGTGGTGTAAGTCTGAAAATATGCTGGGAGAACTCAGAGTGAGAGCAAGTTCATTTACTAGATGATTATAAACTACTCAGGAGGTAATTCTGCTGACTTTATGGACCTCCCTAGACCAGTGACTTCTTTGGTTTTCCCCACAGAATAACTCAAAGTTTTTAAGCGGTGTTTGCTCCAGAGATACAAAAATTGCTTCTGAAATTACTTTGATGTACACTGAGTTTTATCTACTTCCACTGGGCTGTGGAATAGTTTTTCCTGTGTTATCTGCTGTCATCTTTCTGATGTACTGAGATTTGTATTAGCTTGTTTCCCAACATTCTGAGGAGGAGATAAATAAATGCCTGTAACTCCAAGAGTGAATGCAGAGTGATAACAAAAGGATATGCCTTCAAAAATGATGGATTACCATAAGAATGTACATGTTTGCTATTGTAGGTATAAACCAACCTCATAAATTTGCTATCAAGACAAGAATCTGCCGTGAAGATGTTGAGCCTTTCCAAAATTGTTTGATTAATATGGAAATACTTGATTTTATTAATATGGAAATTTGTGGATTCTTGTCCTGAGAAATCTGTTGCTTTAATGGGAAAAGGCAGGGATGCTTGTCCTGCTGAAAGAGCACAGGGGAAAGGATTATAGGGTTTGCTGTGAACAGCCCTGGCTTGAAGAAAAAGTCCCTTTTAATCTTGTGCTGTTTTAACCAAAAAATTGCTCCCCTGCCTGTGTATTTTTGTGGTTTATTTTACTGTTAATACTGACTTTCTGTAGTTTGTATTTTGGGGGTCATTTTTAAGAATATTTCTCCTAGAGATAAAACCATAAGTTTGCTTCTTTGGTTAAAAAAATTGATATTTAGACTAGAGACCTGTGAATGTGGCTGTATGTGTATCCCGTGTAGGAACATATTGATTTACAGTAACTATAATACTATATTTGGGGTGTGGAGTGCTTATATTAAAGAAAATCCATCATGATGACAATGTAATAAATGTAATATGCATGTCGAGATGAAAAATATAATTCATTTTGATAAGCCTTATATATCCCATATTACTGTGTTCTTTGAGGAACATTCTCCCTGTTCTCTTTCTCTCTCTTAATATATGTCTAAAGTCTTTTCCTTATGTCTTTCCTACCTAGCATCACCCTCTCCTTGTTCATTTTCTGTCCAAAGCAAAACCCTTCAGAGCAAATCTATGTTGAATTCCTACTACTCAGGTACTAGTGCCAGACTTTTCTTTCGTTTCTAAATTTCCTTTGCTTTTTTGTGTTTCCCAATATGACCTATAAGACTGAGGCTTCTGAGTGTGACACACAGCTAACCTGGTTTTCGTTTTCTGTAACTTTTTTTCCTGTTGATCTTCTGTTGGTTTCCATTGATCCGTGTCGTGTGGGTGAACGGAATTCCATCTCAAAAGTATCATCAGACACTGTCCCCTCGACCACGCTGTTAGGTAAGAAGACAGGTATGGTGTATGGCACTGGAGAGCAAACACACTCATTGTATCCTGAAAATAACTTGGAGAGAGAGCACTGCTAAGTGTTTGGGCTCCAAAATCACGATTAATCCTGGGGTCGTGTGTTAATTGGAAAGCTTTTGTTTCATTTGTGTTTTATTATTGTTATTAATTGATTTTTTTTTTTAAAGGAAAGAACAGTTAAAAAATGAAGGTTTAGGAGTTCTAACAAGTATTTGGTGTTTCTTTTTGTAATGAGATTTGGGTTCTGGACCAAAATCCCCACACACACAGCCTTGCCTGGAGCTTAGTTTTGACTCATGGAGATGGTTGTGCCTGTGCAACCAGCACAGAATCACAGAACTGTTTGGTTTGGAAGGGATCTTTTTTATGGAGACAGGCTGGAAGAGCTGGGGGTGTTCAGAGAAGGCTTTGGGGAGACCTTAAAGCCCCTTCCAGCACCTAAAGGGGTTCCAAGAGAGCTGGAGAGGGACTTGTGACAAGGGCGTGGCTGGAGTCACAGGACAAGGGGGAATGGCTTTAAACTGAAAGAGAGCAGGTTTAGATTGGACATTAAAAAAGGAATTGTTCCCTGTGAGGGTGGGGAGGCCCTGGCACAGGTTGCCCAGAGAAGCTGTGGCTGCCTCTGGATCCCTGGGAGTGTCCAAGGCCGGGCTGGACGAGGCTTGGAGCAACCTGGGCTGGTGGAAGGGGACTGGAACTTAGATGGTCTTTAGGTTCCCTTCTATCCCAGACCATTCTGATTCTCTAATTTATGAGTTCCTCTGCTATAAAGCAGGAAGATGATTTGTGGTTGATCAGAATCTCACCAGTGGTGTTTATCAGACCTGTCATTTTGGATTATCTGCAGTAAATACTCCCTCCCAGACACAGTAATGTGCAGTGACCACCTTGAACATCACTCAGAACACATTGAAGGGCCATCCTAGACCGGGATGGAATTACAACCAGTGGCTGTTCTTTGGCTTCCAGACTGACAGCCTGGGCACAGAGGTTTGGAGGGGCTGCCACAACACACACATTCATCCTGTTGTCTGTCAAAAGCTGACAGCAATGGATGAGGCCTCTTGGAATGAGGTGGGCAGGGAAAGGAGTCCATTTTCCAGAAGGTTTGTTCTCGTTTCCCAGAGACTCAATAAAAAAGTCCAAAACCAGGTTTATCTTTTGGCTGTGCCTCAGAAACAGGGCCCTGACCTGCAGTTTGCTGGAAGAGGTGAAACTTCTCTGTCTTGCACTCAGCATCTGGGAAAACATGATCATCGTTTGGAGGAGCTGTTTTCCCTCTCTGTCATGACAGAATTGTGGTGTGAACTGCACATTTTATCTCCTGAAGCTCAAGGAGCAACGAACAGGTTCAGTCTGTATTTCTCATGACAAAGCAAAAGCCAAAAAAGCCCTCAAAACTCTTAAAGTCCCAAATTTTAGAGAGGAAAAAGAAGAAACAGGAATTTAACTTAGGTATTCAAAACTCTTTCAAACTTATACTAACCACTATATCTGAGTAAGGATTGACTTCCCTGCTTTACACATGGGGTAGGAAGTTTAGAGCACTTTTAAGACATTAATTACACTGACTGGTCACCACCCCAGTTCCACCTGAATTTAACAGGCTGTGAAACATTCCTTGGCACTGGAGAAATTTCTGTCTTGTGACTTGAAGACAAATTAAAACCTTGGTGTTCTGGCTTCTCAGAAACATTCATCAGACCTTGGATGTTGCTGTATGAGCAAAATAAGTTTAATTTTTGATGTTCCTTAATATTCATTCCCAGGAAAGAGAAAGATATCTTAAAAGAGACATCAGTCATCCCACTACCAATATCCAGGCTCTGCCTGCAGTTCAGTACTGTTTGTTCCCAGCTGTTGTACATTCTGCTAATAAATGTTCTGTATCTGCAGTAGTAGATGACTCCCTAGGCTTGACTGGGACAAGATTTGTTGATAGTAAGATCCAGGGGATTTTGGTTTTGCCTCTACCCTATCCCAGGCTTGATTAATTCTTTCTCATGTAATGCATGTTTTTAGTGAGGTCATTTCCTCTTCCAGTCCTAGACAATTCTGGATTTTAAATGTTTCTCACAAACACCTTCACTAGAGAACTGAATATCTGACACTGAGAAATAAAAGAGGTGGATGTCCAGCTGAAGAGGAGGGAGCACAACCTGAGAGGTTGTTTTTGGGAGAAAATGTCCATGGCCAGAGCTCTTGAGGATGTTCAGGAGATCTGATCAGTGCAGTCTCTCCCAGGGAACCAGCATGTCTTTCCCTTGCATCCTCTGTCATCTCCCAGCAGTGTGTGAGAACATTTAGCCTTGTTCTCATTTCAGGATCCTCACAACAGGAGCTGCTGCCTTCCAGAGAGGATGGGGACTGCAGTGCCTTGTAGCTGCTTGCAGATGGGCAGAACAAGCAGGGAGAGCTCCTTGTCATGAAACTGGCTTGGGCTTAGAAAGACAGAGAAATTTTCCCTGGATTTCACTCTTAAGTAGCTTGGATGGGCTTTGCCCATTCTTAACCAGTCTGCTCTGGGTGTATCCACAACCTGGTTTGAAGGACTCAGAGATGTTAAGAAGCCAATATCACTGCTGTAGCAGCATTACTGGTTCTTTTCATTGTGGGATGAGTTATTTTTATGCAATGGAAGCTCAAAAATCAACAGCTTGACCTGTTCAGTTGTATCTGCAGCCTCCCAGGCCATGCCAGCCCCTGACAAGGAGCTGTGGGAGAGGCTTTCCCATCATTTCCCTGTGCTCAGGTTGGCAGCAGAAGGAGCAATGGAGGGGCAGACCCTTGTAGGGATCCTTGAGCTGAACTTCTCTTACATTTCTTTCTGCTTGCAGAATATCAGGTGGCTTGGAAAACTCTCTTTTCCAGCCATTAATGGCTTCTAGTTTCCTGTGGTGTTTTGAAGCTGCCAGTAGTTTTTCAGCTGTAACTAATGAATTGCTCTGAGAGGTGGGTAGGTCTGGCACCTTCTTCTCACCGAGGAGGCAAAGAGAGATTTGACTTGGCAAGGTCCACACAGCTGAAGAGCTGCAGTTACACTTGTCCCCAAATCTTTGCCCACTTCACCATAGGAACTCTGTGCCTTTAACAGGATTTTTTTTCTAAGCTGACTGATGAAGAAAATGTATGGAATAGTTTTTGTACGATTAGAATGCTCTTGCATAAGGTGTTAACCAAGCAAGTCTTAAGAATCTCTAGAACCTGGAGAAAATTACTTACTTTTTTAAAAAATTATGGATATGTGGCTTCTTCACAGCCTTTGAAATGGAAGGTGTATCTTCTGTTCTCTGTCAAGCCTGCTGTCAGAAGGCTTTTTGTAAAGACTTTTCATAGCTCAGTTGATATCATTAGATAAGGGATATTTTGACTCTGCTTTGCCATAGCACTGTTGGTGTTGTAGATAGTACATTATAGCTGGATATTTATCATATAACAAAGCCTTGATGCACACAAAAAAGCAAATTATTTTTTCCAGCTTGCACCATATCCCTGGTGTAAGGGCAGGAGGTATCAACCATGCTGGAGTCATCCTCAGGAGATGTCAAGATGACAACCCTTACTCTGGTGCAGAGAGACTGGCTCTGTGTGTAATTAAATCCATCACAAACACCACTCAAAACATAACTTATTTTGTGCAAAGGATGTCTTACCACATCTTATCACTTGCCAAGGCTAAGAGAATAAAAATATAAGCAGAGATGATAGGCCTGTCATTTCAGACACAGAAGGAATTCGTGGTTATTAAAGCAAAAGTTTTGAAAGAAACTTCTCCATGTATAGAAGATGACACATTAGTTCAGCTTTGCTTTTAGTTGTCTGAGGCTTAAGTTGGTTTTCTGGTCAGGAGGCAACATCATACTCTGTGTCCAGATATCCATTTCTCTAACTGTGTTTACAAAACAAGATGATATCTATAAAAGCATCTAAAGCTTTAATCCCCAAAGGTGCCTGGAGGAGCAGGTCCCCTCCCAGCAGCCTTATGGGATGTTGCACAGGGCTCTGATCGTACAGACTCGCTTTGAGACTGGGAATCTAATTCCTCAGCTGCTCTTCATCTTTATCTGTGACATCTGTGGAGAAGTTTATCAGTTTTTCTGTGGAGGGAAACATATTTATTTCCCTTGTCTGGGTAGCACAAAAGTATATAATACAAGATGGTGTAGCAGCAATAGGCAGGCAATAGAATCTCACCCTCAGGGTTACTCATCAAATGGGGGAAGATTCCACCTCACTGGCCTCTGCTCCAGCTCCCCTCTGCATGCTGGGCTCTGTTCTGTTTCTTTTGGCAAAATAAGACCTGAGAGTTGAGTTCAGCAAGTTCATGATTATTTTCTCCATGAAAGAGAGTCACAAAAAGCACCATTTCATAAGCAGGGAGAGTTTACAAATATGTGAAGTCAACGTTGTTAAATTTGATCCTCTGCAGTTACACACTAAGCACGCAAGCTGAGATGCCTGAAATGTCTCCCAATCAGACTAGTTATGTGAGAGCCAGTGAATCATTCATTTAATGTCTTCTGCAAAAATTCGGGGTGTTCTGTGAACTCTTAGACTGATCATAGAATGGTTTGGGCTGGAAGGAACCTTAGAGATCATCTCATTCCACCCCCTGCCATGGGCAGGGACACCTTCCACTGGAGCAGGTTGCTCCAAATCCCATCCAGCCTGGCCTTGGACACTTCCACTGATGGGGAATCATGAATGTGCCAGCATCTGAGTTGGCAAAGGACATCTTGGTGTGGGGAGTAAGAGTATTGCACTGGAAAAGGTTAACAAACAAAGGTAACAGACCTTGCTGTCACAAGCTGCTAATGTTAGAAATGATCCTCTCGTTACCAGCGTGTTTCCAGCAACAGGCAGAACACCTGTCTTATTTACAGCTGCACAAAAAAGAACTGTGGAAAACTGGAAATGGTTCTGGGGAAGAACCAGGACCCTGAGCAGCCTGCCCTAATGAGACTTCAGAAGCTCTCAATTGATTTGCTTTATCAAAGAGGATCTGAAGAAGTGATTTGATCAGTGCCTGCGTGGGTCAGGGTTTCAAATGCTCAGAGGACTCTTTAATCTAACAGGAGGTATAATAAGATTCAGTGACTGCAATCGAAGCTAAGCAAAATCAAATTACAATTAGGAAATGTTTAGACAGTGAGGGTAATTAACCATTGCCACAACTTTTGGGGTCAGAATGGAATCACCACATCTTGAAATGTTTTAATTTTGATTATTTTTTGGAACTGTACTCCATCTTTGGTATGCAGTGAAGTATGATGGTGTGTGTTCCTGTCACAAATATGAGGACATATGACTAGAAATAAGATGTGCATATGAAGTATAATCCAGAAAACCCCAATGCACGATTCTGTATGTTTAGTAGTTTCTGAGCATTAGAGTGAATTATTTCCTGCAACTTTCCCACAAAAAAAAAAAGTTGTTTTCTTGTTTTTCTTTTCTGACCAAAAACTCGTGGAAAGCACACGTGCTTTAGAGCCACTGCCAAAAATTTAGTGGAAAGTCTTGGTCAATTTGTCCTGCAAAGTCATCCTCTTCTGCAGGGGACTGGGGACATGTTTGTGAGAAGCTGACAGAGAAAAGGGACTGTGGAAAATTGCTTTGACTTGCCTTTAGTGCAACAATTAAAGTACAAGCCTGACTTTGCTGGTATCTATTGTTGTCTTTCCCAGTAATAATTGTGCCAAAAGGAATGAAATGTGGTTTGTAGCTGCAACCTGCAGGAAAAGCAAAGCCCGTTTGCCAGCCCTCTAAAGACTCTTTTGGTTGACTGTCCTGGTGAGAGATCACTTTGCTGCTCCCTCCCCTGCTACCTGCACTGTGAATTGTTCACAGGATGGCTGTGAACAGCACATCTTGGAGAGGGTGCTGTGCCTTTCTGAGCAGCTCATTAACCACACTGAGCTCCACACTCACGGGCTGATGAGATGGAGGAGGAACAATGTGTTACTTGCATCAGGCTTTAGTAGCACAACATGTAAACTCCAGGCTCACCTCTCACGTGGCAATTTGTCTCCCTAAAAGTACCTCTGCATTTTCCTTGGCCCAGATAAAATGCTGGTGGCAACAACAGACAGTCTGGAGCCGGTGCAGTTGTTGGGATTGGGTTTTCTTGCAGGTAGCACAGAGGGATGTTCACAATGTGTTTGTCATGGAGGTCTGGAGGAGGTGATGATCTTGTTTCAACTGTGTGTCCCAGGGCTGAGAGTAGGATGACCCAGGTTGTGTGGTACTTTTCTTTAAGCAGAAACACGTGGCTGGGTGAGAGGCACACAAAAGGTGTGATGCCATGGACTACACTCGACTACACTCGACATTCTTCCCTGTGAGGGTGGGGAGGCCCTGGCACAGGTTGTTCAGAGAAGCTGTGGCTGCCCCATCCCTGGAAGTGTCCACGGATGGGGCTTGGAGCAACCTGGTCTAGTGGAGGTGTCCCTGCCCATAGAAGGGGGGATGGAACAAGATGATCTTTAAGGTCCCTTCCAACTCAAACCATTCTGTGACTCTGTGACAATGCTGCAAGAGTTGTTCCTACAATCAGTGGGGTTTGTACCAATTTTTATCTCACTGACCAAAGAGATCAGTTGTCACTATAGACTCAAAGGCCAGAGACAGACCCCTCTTTGCTTCTGAGCATCTTCTTCCTGTTCCAGACCCATAGCACAAGCACCTACTTTGAGAGAAATTATTCTGGAAGGGAGGGGGCACCACTTTCCTGGCTCTCACGTCTCCCTGTGATAGATCTCTTTGAGAAGAGAGCCAAGTACAGCAGAATTAAAGGAACTGATGAAGAGAGGAATCAGTAATTGCCTGCAAAGGAGTTGGCTGATCTGAGCTGCATTTTACAGGTGGCCTGTGCTCTGCTGTGCCCTCCCTGTATTAGCTCCAGAACCACACATTAGTTTTAAGGCTCCCTCTCGAATAGGGATCTCATAATGTTTTCTAATTGGGGCTGATGAAATTGTGGCATTACTTGCAGGTTCCTGAGAGAAGCCAATTGTGAGATTGGGTTTGTATTAAACCTAATGATGGAAAATTAAGCATAGTACGTGTGTCGGAAATGGTCCGCGATAAAAATCTTCTCCTTCCCATTACGGGAGGTTAATAGGGAATAGGGGGGGAAAGATGCATTGGGAAAGCCAATCCAACTAGGGGAATTAATAGACCTTGAAATTCCCTCTGCTCAGAGTTCTCACACTGTCATTAGTCAGAGCATTAGGGATGATTATACAAGTGCTTTGGATGTTACTCTTCCTTAAATCCCAAATTTATTCACATTTTGTATGTGAGGGTTGCTTCGCTTGAGCCATAGCCCTGTAAATCTCTGAATGTCCTGGGAATGTGACTGTGTTGATGAGAACCTGGGACCTAGAAATCCTTAAATTCAGGAGTCTCATCTTCAGAGCAGATGATCACTGTGCTAATTTATTTCAGAAGCACAAGATGTGATAATTCACCCACCAGATGTTTTTATCTCACTGGTGATCAAGCAGCAGTGTCCACTGATGACATTCCTGTCTCCTCCTCATAGTCCTCCAGCTTCCAAACACAGCATATCCCTGTCTTCATATCTTCCCCTTAATCTAACAGTAAACCAGCTAAAGTGCTATTTGTCATGTTTTGTCATGTCACTGGTTCACCAGCTGCCAAGGAGGCAGAGGGATCCCTCACCTCTCTGCTCCTGCCCACCTTCACAGGAGGGGCACAGGGAGTCCTGACTGCCTCTGATCCAACCCCACAGTGCTTTCTCAAGCAGAGCAATGTTTACAGTAGCATTCTGGCCGTATTTCTGCCTCACAAAAACCACCCTGAAATTGCAATTTGATTTATTTATGCTTTATCCCTTCAAAGACAGGGCTGCAGTGTTGCTGACGAGGGGGGTGTTTCAGCTCTTTGTCAGTGAACAAACCCCGTGTGTGCCAGCTTAAGGGGGGTTTGTGCCAGCTTAAGGGGGGTTTATCAACAATCCGAGGGAGGGAGGTTTTTTATTTGCCAAAACCTGGCTTTGGGTAAGACCAGAAAGAATTGTGTGTGTGGAAGGACCTGAGCATCTCAGATCCCTGTAATCCCAGGAAAAACCAATGGTATATTTGGCCAACTATTTAAATTTGGTCAACTCCGGTAGATAAGAAACTGAATTTTTCATTTAATCTGAGTTCCTGTTATTAAAAGTTGTTACAGTCAGTTGTTTGGTAATTGAAGTTATTATTTAAATTCTTTTCTATTAGTTCACTGGGAATATCTTGTTGGGTACACAGTTTTGCTGGAGATATGAGGTTGCAGTTCCATCTGCATAGTGATAGATTTCTTTCAATCCATTTCTTTCAAAAAACCACCCTTTTCCTATTAAGTTTACACATCTGAAATTTAAATTTCTGCATGCAGGGATAACTGCATTTTTACACTGCTTTATTATTTCTGATGATATTCCATCTTTGTAATTGACATATAAAATTTTAGGCCTGAACTAGTGCAGCAGTTTAATTTACCTCCGGTGTCCCGTGTGGCTTATTTGAAATGCTAATAATTTGTTTGCTGTTCACTTGGGCCCCTTTCAGTTATCTCGTGCTGTACACCCAAATGCTGCTTGAATCTCTTGCTCATCTGTGTGTATCTCTCAGCTGTGTTCTTTGCAGGTTTGTGAAGACAGGTATGTAATTTTGTTGGAGTTCTGGGAAGCTCACCCTTATGCTGTGTCCTCAGCAGCCTGGCTGGCTGTTCACTCTGTTCCCATATCTTTGAGTTTATCTCCTTGACACGAGGAATTACTCCAGTGTGATTTAGTTTCCAGGCAGCTGAAGGCTGTTTGTTTCTTACTTATTTATATACTTATATAGTGTGTGTTTCTTACTTATTTCTTTGCTTCCTTTCGCCCGCCCCGACCTGCGGGGTGGTGGAGAAACAGGTAAAACAGAGAATGAGCCTGGAAATAGCAGAGTGGTGAAAGCTTGCTTTGCCTCCCTGTCTTTCCAACAGACAGCAGCCATGGAGAGATGCCCCAGCCCACGCTGACCATCCAGACCCACCCGTACCGCAGCTGCGAGCCCGTGGAGATGTCCTACCCCCGGGGGCAGTTCCAGCCTGCCATCCGAGTGGCAGACCTGCTGCAGCACATCACCCAGATGAAGAGGGGACAGGGCTATGGCTTCAAAGAGGAGTATGAGGTAAGAGGAACCTTCACTCACTTATAATAGAGGAGTATAAGGGTAGAAGACCCTTCCGAAAGATTTATCGCGAGATCAGGGCTTATTTCGCTTAGGGAGACTTTCCTGCCTGGAAGAGGCATCTTTCCTAGAGACAGTTTTGGGTGTTTTCTCCTCCTGCATTCCAGAGAGACTTTCCCTGGTATGAGAAAAAGGTAAGTCCTTGCAGAGATGTTTGAAGGTCCCCACAGAGGGGGGCCAGGGATGATAAAAGCCCTGAGAAGAACAGGGGGTGTGTCTTTCCCCAGGCCCCGTGTTTGACAAGCCATGAAGGTGAATGTTCTTGAAGTCCAGTGTTCTTGACCTTGGAAATAAATTTTCCCACAGTCCTTCCACTGCCTGGCATTTTGGGGGTACCTGTGCATTGTCTTTCTTCACAAAAAGTTGCCCTCACGAGGGATAGAACCTTGGAAGGGAGGATAACTGTGTTTTAAGAGCTTCTTTTCCTTAATTCACCCTCTTAATCCTTTCCTTTCTTATTTTGGTTTATGAGGGCAGGATTTTACAGCACTGTCAGCCTTTGGTGGCCCTCAGGTACCAAGAGAAGGTGTTTATTACAGCAGTAAGTCAGTGACATTTTGCTCATCCCATAGCATGTGCCCTCTCTCCCATAAAGAGCAGACAGTAAATATTTAACAGGTGCTGAACTCAATGCAGGACATGGAGTCCCACAGTCCCTTCCTTACTGATCTGCTTTCCTTGGATAGTGTAAACCAAGCTGTAAGAAAAGGAAGGGGTTTTGCTTGAGCTTTTGGGGGAGCTCCAAATACTCCCTCGCCATTGATCAAATTTAATCACAGCGCCATGACCTGAATGCAGAGTTGTAAAGTCAAAGGCAGGAGTTTGTGCAGCTTAAATGAAGGTGGAATTTTCCAGTATGCTCAAACCTCTGGCTCAGAATACACTTCCAAATCTGTGCGAGGAGAGGAGTAAAAGGTAAGCTGGAAAAATAAAAAACAACCCTGTTCCCCTCCACATCTTAACCCCAAAGCTGGAATGACCAGGAATATAATCCAAATGACCCGAAAAACACAACACTGGGGAGGAGTTGGAAAAGGAATATACATTTCAAGCAGAGCAAACAGAGGAGGGAAATAGCATCAAACATATGTGAGGCTCAGCTCTAGCAAGGGATAATTATAATGAATGTAGTAAGCTTGTGGGAAGGCAATAAGCAATTAATATGCACAGTGGCATTAAAACTACTTAAAAATAACGTAACAGCTGTGAAAAATAAGTTACTTAATGAAAACAGCTCACTTTTGCACCCTGCAAGTGAGAGTCCATGGGGTTTGTCCCCCCTCAGTGCTGGGCTTTGCTCTAATTGAGAGGGAGTCTTTTCCTGGTTGTCACCCAGGAGCATTTTTTTTTTAATCAGATGGAATCAAAGACTCTTTCATAGCAAATGTTTCTGGAAACTGTATGTTAACCAGGTCTACTCACTCTTGCCCCATAATCAAGCGTGCTAATTAAACTATCAATATAAAGAGCTGCGTTTAATATTGAGAAAGGGTAATAATTCCCTTAGGAGATTTATTGAGCCCCCCCTCGGCTTCCATTTCCATGAGCAGTACCCAAACCTGCATTCAGCCCGATTACAGATGCCCTGAGATCTAGTTCTTGATGCTCAAGAAGAAAACAGGTGCTGGCATATATGTAATTTTCTGGCACTGGCACGGGTAATTATCAAAATAGCACATTAGCATGAAAAATGTCAATGCAACTTTCAGCTCCACAAGTTGTGCCTTTCCCACAAAGTGCCATCTACAGACGTGTGTAATGACGGTGACATTCCATGGATTTGCATAATTCCTTTCTTTAGGAGGAGTAGCCTGGAGGCTGCCACGAGCTCACAGATCCCCTGGGCTGTTCCACCCTTCAATCGGCGCTAATTGCCCGCGGTAACGGGCGTTTTTCCAGGCTGGAATTCGGGCTTTGGAGCACGGGATGCAGGCAGCGCTTGGGCTCCAAATAGCAGCGCCACAAATGCAGGGAGGATGTCAGGAATCTCCGGGAAGGTGGGAGGTTTGAGCCGGGCTGAGAGTGGGGATCTGCAGGAGCACAAAGCTGCAAAACCGGCTCTGCAAAACACTTTGCAGAACAGTCGATAAAATCTTAAAAAAGAATTTGATGTCTCTTTTTAAAACGTGTTTTCAGACACTAATATCAGTGTAGCCTCCAAATATGTTCTTTTTTTTTCTTCCAAGGAGCTGATTTTCTACTTACTTTGCAAATTGATAGCATAAATTGCAGCCTGTTTAGTGACATGTTACCAAATAATTTTACTCTCATGAAAAATCGCTTTGAAGGGAGCATATCAGTCACACATGACAATCTCTTATCTCTGTATATTCTCATCTCTGCTCGGTAACCTGGAAATTGCATTCCATGTTTGTTTAAAGGCTGCCTGCACCTCCATGTTGGGGCACAGGCAGCGGGTTTTACTGAGGGCATCCAGAAAAAAAACCATTTCTGGTGGCTCCATGCTGAGCTGAGAGGCAGGATGTGATTGTGTAAGAGGTGTCAGTGCTGGTGTGAAGTGGATGATAACTGTGTGTGAACGTGGGAATCTGTCAGCACTCCCCGTGGGGGGTTTATTTTGGGCCTTCCTGTGCACCTGAGGGCAAGGTGTGACTTGGACCTTTTTTGGCTGCTGCTTCTGTTCAGCAACGAAACAAGCAGAACAGAAGGGAAAAAAATCTTATCCATGGCTCCGGGTGTAGATGGCACTATTTGGGATTAGGAATAGCCATAAACATTTAAACAGGACTCATTTAAATGTCTCCAGTTCCTTTTCCAGAACATATCAGCCCTGATTTGTTGTGAGCTGTGGGACTAGTCCCGTAGACTTACTGCAAGCACCAATTACTGGCTGAGGAGATAATAAGCTTAATTACCCAAACTCATTTTCCATTATGATTTAGGATGTCACTAAAGCACATTCTCCTGCTGCATTACTGAGATGGTTTAGCTATTTTGGATTTTGTGGCTCCTTCCTCAAGCATCATAGTATTGAAATTCTTCAGCTTATGGAAGTCACCTCTGGGTTTTAACCCTTGAATTTCTGCCTACAAATCTTCCTGTGGTCAAAAGAACAGATCCAGTGGTCCAGGTTATGATGTAGCACTGCAAAATGAATGGCTGAAATACTTCTTTTCAGGTTATTTTTTTTTTAGCCAAAGCATTTTTTAATTCTGGCTGTCAGCAGAGTTGTGGGAACGGTTTTTCCACCGCTGTTGAGAAGAGAGTGACTGCAGGGAGAGGGCCAGGGCTCCATGGCACAATTTGGGATGAACAGGGAGGCTTTTAACTGATGTTGTTGCCTTTGGCAGCAATACTGCAGCATTGAGGTAGATCAGTGCAGATGAAGGATTCAAATTTTCGTATTTAAATTAAAAACAAACAGCAGACTAACTAAATGCATCCATTGGAAATTTAAATTGGCTTGCAGTAAGCCTCAATTTAATGGGAACACTTCAGTCATGTTTGGACTGTGGTGCTTAGGAAGCTTGATTGAGATGAATCTGACTTTGAGAGATCTATCCTTGTAATTTCAGCTAAAATTTAGATCAATTTATAGTTTAAAAAGCTTTACTGTAACCTAAATTCCACTAGTGGGAAGATATTTCAGTATAAATTTCACAAAACTTCTCTAAAAGGAGTTTAGAAAGTTTTAGAAGTAGAAAAGCCCTAAAAATCAAGTATAGTTTTTTGAACACTGAAATTCTGCTGTTACCAAGTCAAAGAAAGAAGGGGGAGCGTTTCCTGTGAAATATGAATTAACTACCAGTGCCTGAGTGATCTGTCCTGATTTAACATAGCTGATAATGCAGATAGAAACAGAATTAGTAACTCTTTTGCAGTTATGGAGGTAGTTATTGTACCAACAAAACCTGAAGGAGCAGAACATTAGGTGTGCTCCTCTTTTTGTGGATGCAACCTCATTATAATTGATATTTTTGCCTTTATTTCTAATGCAGTTTCAGTTCTTGGTGCTGCATTTTTAGTGATCACATAAGAAAATTCTTTGGGCTGTACAACCAATGTACATGGAGTTCGTGTACCCCAATTTGTTCATCTGATGTTTATAAAAGCAGGGATATAAGGTGCCCCCCACAAAGGTAGTTTGTGTTGCTCACACAGCTCCCTCCTTTTGGGGCTGGGCAGTTCTGTGGGAAGCAGAGATTTCTGTGGGATTGAACGAGATGAAAATTCCTGGACTCTTAAATCTTTGGAGGCTCTATCAGCAAATATAAAAACATCAATTTCAGCAGAGAATTTCATGTTCAAATCTCATGAAAGGACATGGTTTGTTGAAAAGAGATTTACTGGGCCTGAATGTGTTTTCTCTGGACAAGACAGCTCAGTCCACATGGAAGTCATGAGGAAGGGTTTGATTTTATTTCTTTTATTTCTTTTCCTTTTCAGATCAAGCTCTAATTAGGTGCCTCATGCCTGTTGCCATTCTCTGGTCAAACTGCTATAATTTGATATTAGTGGAAAAATAAGGCACCTTTTTCCTCAGTCTTTGAAGATGAAAATGAGCATTCCTCACCTCTTTTCTTTTGCTGGGGGATTTTTTTGTTGTGTGTGGGTTTGTTGGTCGGGTGTTTTTCCTCAGGAGATGAGCTGCTATTTGGAAACAACTGTCTGCAAAGGAAATCTATGTGTGATCAAAGCCCTCCCCAATTACAGAGTTATTACTCTTTCTCCTGGGTTTTTGAATGGGAACTGGCTGTCCCTGTTTTTGTCAACAGTGCTCCTGGCAGTGCTGCAGTGCCTGACATTTGCTGTCCTGGATCCCTCTGGGGGGCATTCACAGCGATCTGCTCTGCCAGGGGTTTGCTCATATTAAGTTTAATTGTAATGTCAGTGTTGTAGATCCTAATTGTGTCTCTCTGCTATTGCATTCAGGCACATAATAGACCTGGATGGCTTGTGAAGATGAATATAAATTCATTTCCTAGCACAGCTGCTAGCTGAGGCAGATATGATTTTACGATGATTGGGGTATAAAACCCCCGTAATTCCCCGGGGAGCAGAAATAATACAATTCATAATGTTGGTTTTGGTGATGTAGAATCTTGTTAGGGAGTACATCTTGGAGGAGGCAGAACTATTGAGGCAGTTCAGGGGGAGCTGTTCTTCTCACCCAGGGCTATCTTCCAGCCACCATCCATCCCGTGCCAACTGCTGCTTTCCAGGCTCTGCCTTAAATTCCTCCCTGGGCATGTCTCAAGGGGGAAGTGGCTCATTCCAGTGTGTTCAGAGCAGTTGTAGGACCAAGCTGTAGGCAGGGTAGCACTGAGTGCTGCCAGTGTCCCCTACCCCATCCTTCCTCAACTGAAAGAGCAGATTTTAGGAGAATGGCTGTTTATTTTCATACTTCACGGGCGTGTTTCACCTGCTTTTGCCCCTCTTCCTTACACATGACCTAAAACCCCTGAGCTGCTTTATTTTTCCTCAGAGAAAACCAGCTAGTGGATTGTATTGCATCACCCATTATTAACACAGAAATTGGTGAAACCACTGTATCTATTTTCCACTCCAGTACGAAGGGCTGAGCGCTGCGTTTCAGCCCTCTGGGTTCTCTCAGAGGTGTACTTACCTGAGATCTCCACGAGCCTTGTTCTACAGGGGGAAATGAGGTTACCCTGTGGCTGTGCAGCCAGAAACAAATTCCCCTGACCCTTTTAGATGAGAAGTAGCAGGAGGAAAACTGTTCTTGGCTGGCAGAAGCCAAGAGATGCAAATTGGTCTGCACATTTCGCATTAGTGGAGACGCCCTTTCCTCAAAGAGCCTTTTGCTTGGTCAGCTACTGAATTATTCAGCGCCTTTATTTTTGTCCTGCTCAGGCCTCTTCACCCACCTGAAGGCATTGGGCAGCTCTTTATAAACAGCCCATTGTTGTTTGTTTTGCAGGCACTCCCCGAGGGGCAAACGGCTTCCTGGGACACGGCCAAGGAGGATGAAAACCGCAATAAGAACAGATACGGGAACATAATCTCCTGTAGGTGTAAATTCACATTAAACTGAGCTTCCTGCGAGATTTTATGTGCATGCTGTGGGAAAGAATGTGTTTGAGGAGCTCAGTGCAGTCTGGTTTACAGTGCTGAGCGTTCAGGAGCTCAGTCCATTTGTTGCAGGCTAACGTGTTTGGGTTTGTTTTATGGGAGGGGTTATAATTATTTTACATAACATCATTGCATGGCTTTGTGGGGGTTTTACCCATCTTATATCAGCCTTGCTTCGTGCTTCATGTTTGTAATTTTGTGAGATTCTCACAGTATGTGACAATGCCCATTTTCTGTCCATTTTTACTTCATATCCCAGAGCTTTCAGTGCCACACGAGGGAGCACAAAAGGACCTGCAGGTAGATCAGATTTTTAAATGTGTCTCAGAGATCAGATTTTCTCCCTCCTTGTGGTCAGGAACCAGTGGAGCAGTCGCTGCTTGTCCCCAAAGAGCTGGTTTGATGGGTGGGACAAGCTCAGCTTCTGTCTCAGAATCACAATAAGGCAGCTGAAAATGCACTGAAAACTCTTAGTTTACTTCTTTCAGTGATCTGTTATCGTTGATGTTATTGGAATATTGATACATTGCAGAAACACAGGGCAGGGGAGGGCTCCCTAAAGCCACTTGGGCCAGCTTTATTCTCCAAGTCGGGATTAGATTCATCTCTCTTATTTTTATCAGATATTTCTGAAGCCTCTTCCAAAGTTGATCTCCAAGGCTTGAGCTTTCCACAGGCTCCCCAGGCAGCTCATCCCAGTGTTTCATTATTCCTTATGACTGCAGGGAGGAGGTGTGAAAAGTAATTCTTTTCAAGGGCTGCTGAGCAGCATCAAGTTGGAGAAGCCAAGCTTGAGACCATCAGAACAAGAAATAAGAATATAAATGAATGTGCTATAGATTTTCATGACTGGATAAATCTATAGAATACTATAAAAGCAAAATTAAGTCATGCTGAGGGATATATTTTGCACTGCACTTTTTTTCTTGGGTTAAATATATACTTCCTGTAGAACAAATAGACTTTACCAAAGAATTTAAAAAAAACCAAACAAAAAACCAAACTAAACCTAGATTGCAAAGAAGGATCATCTCCTCTCTTTAAGACTTGAAAGAAATTATTCATGTGGTACTTGAGGAGGGACTGGCATAGAACAGCTCAGTTCAGAGCCCCTGTGGCAAAGATGAAGAAATCTGGAAACGAAGATCAGAAGTTTATGAGCCCTGATCTGATCCCACTTCTGCTGTTGGCTTTGCACTGGTTGTGAGCAGGTCACCAAGGCCATCAGTCTTTTTGTCTCCCTGTGGAAAATGGAAGTGACAGCACTGGAGCATTACAATTAGCATGAAAATTACCTCCCTTAACTTCAGCTGCCTGAAAGCTCCACCTCGCTGGGAGCTTCCTGTGGCAAAGAGAGACACCTCCAGCCAGAGGCTCAATTTACCTGTCTGTACAATTAACTGAGATTAAATGAGTCTAAGGCAGATGAATCATCCATGCAAACACTGGATTGAAGGTAGAAGTGCCATCGTGTGATATAGGGAAGGAAATGTGAAAAACTTTCTCTGTGTGCTCTGAGGAAGCACTTGGCATAGTTTAAAAGTGGAGGTGAAAAGAGGCCACACCATGTGCAACAGTCGCCATTCCTTTTAGGGTGAAGGTGGTCACAAAGAAAACGTTGAACTCCCAAGTGAAAAGTGAGAAGTTAGGAAGCAAAATCCAGGAAGATAAAGGGGCTGTTATCTAAAGGGAAGGTGCTCACAGAGACGAATTGTTGTCTAACGAAGAGTGATGTGAGCCTTTTAGCTATAAATATAAATACAGGAGCAGAGCAGATAGGAGGTGATGAACCTGAATAAGGGAATGCAAAATGTAATCAGAGCTAAGGAAGAAGTGTCTGCACAGGATAAAGTGTCAGAAAAGAAGCTCAAGTGGGAAGGGCTGTTGGGAAAGATTTCAGAATGGGGTTTAGAGGGTGGAAAGGCACAGATAAGGAAAGCAAAGTGAAAGAGGAAGGATGCACACAAGCTGAAGGTGAATAACAAAGCTGAGTGGGTTTTCTTCACTTCAAATATCAGAACAAAGAGTTTGAGGAGGAGACAACAGCTCTTCTAAAAGACAGCAAGGAGAATTTAGTAATGTGCAATAGTGATAAAATGGAGTGAAGTCCTTGCTTCTGTTGAGGAGGTCTGAGAAGATGAAGGGAGGATGCCTAAGGAAGGAGCATAACATCCATCATTTTGTAAAACCATTGGGAAATTACAGAGGTGTCTCTGGCTGAGCCAGGCCCTGCTGATGGGCAACACGGGGCAGTTTCCCTGAGTAAAGGCAGTGACAGGATCCAGAGCAAAGGATCAAGAGCAGAGCTCAGAGTAGCAGGAAAGGGGTTCCCTCTAGGCATGTCCTGTAAATGAATTGTGCTCCTGTGGGTACAAGCTGTGCCAAAGCCTGAGCAGAGGAGGGGGAACATGATGACACCCTGAGCTGCTTAGTTGTGCTAGAATTGTAATGGCTGGGGAAACTCAGAGCAGGCACTGGTTGCTCCTGCCAGTTGATTTGGTAAAAGGCTGCAGATAGCAATTAACATTATTTATTTAACCACCAGTGCTGTTTTATCACTCCTGGAACAAGGTATCCCCTCCCTTATGGGGAGTGAACTGAAAAGCCAGGTTTTGATCTAACTTCTGTAACTGCTTCAGAGACTTGTGTTAAAATGGGGGTTTGTAAGCCCTTGGAATAAGTAGCACTGCTCAGTGAATCACAGCAGATTAGATCTTGTCTTTCTGGCCTTCTGGGTAATAGCACAGTTACAGGACTGTTTTACTTGGCTCACTGCTCTCCCAGGGCTGGATTAACATCCTGCCTCTCTCTGAAAACCCACATCGTGCTGTCAGCCCCAACACCTCTTCTTCACTTGCAAACCAATCTAGGAGCTAATCTGCTCATGGAGAGGAGAGGCAAGAGAACTCTAAACTCCACCATGCTTTAAATCCCAGATTTTCGGAGGGTTTTCCACAACAGCAGTATGTTTTTGGAAAAGTAGAAAAGCTGAGCAGTTTATCTGGGGTCTGTATGCCCCAGAAATCCACTGTGGATGGTGGGAAGATGCACTGCAATGGCCCAGACTTACCATGCTGGAGGAAGCTGCCCTGCTCAAACCTTTTATTATATCAACTGAGTCCACGAGCTTTGCTCCTGCACTGGGGTTATAAAAGCTGTAAAACAAAGACAACTGTGGAGATGCAAAGTTTGTCTTTAGGGGGCAAGGGTAGGCTGTGGATCCATCTATGTGCTGAAGCAAAATGATTTAAATCTCTAGGCTCTAGGGCCTAGATATTGAAGCCTTCAAAGAGCATCAGAAAGTGGTTGTTAGTGGAGAGATGTTGAGCTTTTGCGGGTTGAGCTGAACCTATTCCATAGAAGAGAAAATACTCAGAAGCTATATGGGACCTTTGGTACTGTATTATTTCTCCCCATCTTGTTCAGATTTAGAGCCATTACATTATAGGGAGTAAAAAACTCTCAGACGAGAGCTGAGGATGCAAAGACATGGGATTGTGTTTTGCTTCAGCTTATGGGAGAGCACTTCCTGTCCCTTTCTTTTCCCCACTGAGCCACCCTGGGTTTAAAGTCTTGTGGTGTTCCACTAAAAACTATGGAGCTGATGACAAAAGACAGTAGAGAAATTTGCTGTATTTCCTTCATGCTCTGACTGCCATATGCTTTGGGCTGGAAGACTGTGAATGAATCAGAGTATTTTGTGGTGGAAGAGATGAACAAGAGAGAGATTAAAGGAGCTTTCAGCAGGCATGCAGGTGCAGTGCCCCTAAAACCCTACATAGAATCACAGCATGGTTTGGGTTGAGGGGAACTTAAAAGTTCATCTCATTCCACCCCCTGCCATGGACAGGGACACCTTCCACTAGCCCAGGTTGCTCCAAGCCCAGTCCAACCTGGCCTTGGACACTTCCAGGGATCCAGGGGCAGCCACAGCTTCTCTGGGCAACCTGTGCCAGGGCCTCACATGTCAACATTGGATTTAGAACAGAAATATTTCATCTTCCAAGCATTTTTATTGCATGGTTTCTCATGTAGTGCCTAAACTCTTGTGTGTCTGTGCAATGTCCATGGTTTATGACCCTGAGAGGATGGGATTTATCCCACAGCTCTCCAGGCACAGTCCAGGATCAGTGGGAGGAAAAAGGGGAGGACAGAGTGTCCTTGAGAGGGCAAATCATCCTTTTGTACCAGAACTGGGTTGAGTCATTTCAAAAGATGTCTGGATTTCTCCCTTGACTGTGGGGAACCTTGACAGCCAATTTAGATGAGCTGAGTAATATTTAGATGGCGAAAGTTGTGTGAGATTAATCCAGTGCTGGTGTCAAAATGAGATGGGGAGAAATTGCCATGATATTTCAAACGATCACTAATGGGAATTTTGACAGAAGTTTAAAATGGTGACAATTTTGTGCTAAAATGGGATCACAGTGCTTTTCACTGAAATTCTTGTCATTTTTGAAATCTGTTTTAAGACCAATTTTCAGTCAAAGTACTCTTCATATAAATTTAGACTTCTGCTAACTTGCATACAGACTATAGTAAACAGGGAGAAGTAAAATTATTTATACGTTTGTTAAAGCCTGTTTCCATTTTTTGTGGTTCCTGAATGCAGGGGGTTTTTTTTCTGTTTCTCCCTCCATTTTTAAAGTTTCTTAGAGTCCATTTGTAGCACTTGGGGATATGATGTCTGATAAATTTAATGAAGAGTTGAGTGAACCTTTCATTTCAGTGTGACAAATACACGGTCACCTTGTCTAGTGTAGTCCAGTGAATAAAGTGCAGAATCAGAAATAAGTTTTAACCATTGGGAGAAGATATAATGAAGACATTTGTTGTTCTTTAAAAAGGCCTTTAAAAGGCAAAAACCCCTAAGATTTTTACTGCTCAGAGCATGATAATTTGCCTTAAAAAAAAAAAAAAAAGCCAAGTTCCAAAGTTTTTTGTGGAAAGAAGAGATTTTACAAGGTAAGTTATTTTATGAAGTTTTATCCAAACTCTGCTCCTAAACTTCTGAACAAGGTTAAAGACACCATTAAGATATCATTAATATTTTGTGTGCTTAGCATATACACAGATTTTTTTTTTCTGCTGCACTGTTCTCACTTGTAAGAGCAATAAATCTCCCTCAGGAACTAATCTCATTTTTGTAAAATATGCAATGAAATATTTTGAATTCTGTCCTCCCAAAGCAAAGTATTTCTCATTTGGTCCCAAAATGTGATTCGACCTGGATGTCTCTTTTTTTTTTTTTTTTTTTTTATAAATAGCATTAATTTTCAATGATCATTTCTTCACCCTTCGTGGGTTTTCCTTTATTTGGCTTAAAAAACCCCCAAACCAACAACACTTTTTTACACCTGTGGAGCTTCTTTTCTTTATCCATAATTATCTGTGATTGTCTGAAGTGCTTAAACCTTCTCACTCTGCTTCTCAGGTCTTCCCCCCTCAGCTCCCTCCAGAGATATTCATCCTGCCTGCTTTGAGTTTCTGTCTAAAGAGTGGCTCAAAGAACTGAAACTTAATTTTGGAGTTTGTCTCTGTTAAATGAAGAGAGGCAGGTCCTTCCTCGAGGGTTATTCAGAGCACTTGAGCTGCACCCTGTGCAGAGACATTGTCTCGGTCCCACTTTAAAAAATCAACCTGGGATTCTCTTCACTTGTCACGAGGGGCATTTTTGGTCTCATTTTTAGTTGCAGTAAGCTGACACTTCCATAACGTTGTTCTCTTGTGGCATCGAGTCAGTAAATGTTTCCCCTCCCCACCATCACCTCCAGGGTTTGTTTTCCTTTGCTGTTGTTCCCTGGGACTCTCAACAAGCTCAGTTTGCTGCCCTGAATTGCAAGTGGGAAATTGTCTGCGGGAGTTTTTTCTGTATTTCATCCAGATGTCCAGTTTAATCAGCTCTTTGTCTGTCTTTGTGAATTGCTCTAAGTATAAATTCTTTTGTTGTCTGTCTGAGCACATGATTTACTGCAGCTCCTCGTGCAGTTGCCTTGAGCGCGGGTAATTGGGAACATCAGCGCTCTGAGAAATGTACCCACTTCCCTGTGTCTACAAAGGTTATATTTATTAATACAAATATAACAGAGCTTCTGATGGATTCACCTGCATAACCTTCTCCGAATGCAAATGGGGGATTTCATAAACACAGCAACGAGGTGTGTAAATCTCACCCAAAGAATGAACAGAGTAGGACCGTTCCTTTACACAGCCGAATGAATATTTAATATATATCCAAACCTTGGTTTTCAGAGCTGCCCAAACATCTGTCTTCACAATTATTATCTGATTCTACATTTAATTAAGTCACGACCAAAACCCTTTTTGACTGAGTTGCTGCAGAATTACACCTCGTATTTTTATGTTTCATTGCTATGGTTCCTTTTAATAGAATGTAAATCATGCCTGGGCCTGTATTTTGCAAAGTGCTGCTGAGCATTAAAGCTTTGCTGTCAGAGCTATGGTCTATATAGCTGGTAGGGAGGAAGTAAACTTAATGGACTCGATATTATACTTCTTTTAAAAAATCATTTAGAAATGAGCACAGCACGGCCAGCAGTGACCCCTGTAACCCAGGAGCCTTTGCCAAGCAACTGGCCCTTAGATAGCAGTTCTGCAATTAATTCCATGCCAGTGCTGGGATTGCCAGAGCAAATCACATCAGCAGCCTGGCTCAGGAGTATCTCCTGTGACAGAGCCCAGCACCAGCTGTTCCAGAGAAAGATCAAACTATTCCCTTGGTGGAAAATCATGACATAATCTGCCCGCTGGGGTAGTTCCTTCCCGCGTCTGAACTGTGGAGCGTGCTGGGAGATGAAAAGATTGATCTCTGCTGGTTTATTGCCTTATCTAAAGTAACTTTGAACCTCCTCGAAGAGATGAACATTTCTAATTCTGTTGTTTTTTTCAGCACTGCCTTGATGCCATTTTGCCGCCGTGAGTTCTGGGGGTTGCATAAAGGAACGTTGCTCTGAGTTCCTTTTGTATTTCCCTTCAGGTTTCTGGGTTGCCCCATTTCTTGTTTGCAGGGTTTCATTTGCCATTTTACCCTCTTTAATCTTCTACACCTCTGTTGTGACCCATTTATTTTTATCCTGGTCCTGTCAGTTTTAGCTCTTGCCTCAGTTTCCATAGGTCAGACAAAACCAGGGTGGTTCTAACTTCCTAGTGGGAAAATGACTTTTGTAATGGAGATACACCCTGCAAAGATCTGTCCCAAGACCTCCAAACCAGGCAACATTTGGGACCTGTCTCAAATCTCCATAAGGATTATGGTGACAGCAGCAAATTTAATGAACACAGAGCATGACTGACTTAAGGATCCAAACACTGTGTCTTAAACACAAAATAAAGGGTTTTTAGGAACAGGGATACATGTGATGTTTTTTATTATTGTAAATATTGAATTACCCAATTACCAGGCACATGGTGGGATTCTTGGGGTTGTCCTGTGCAGGGCCAGGAGCTGGACTTTGATGATCCTTCCAACTTAGGCCATTCTGTGTTTCTGTGATACCCATTTGCAGGAACCGGCACACGAACCGCTCAGAAACTCCCGTTTATCGTTACTGTCACTTTTTTTTCCTTTTCCTTCTTTCAGATGATCACTCAAGAGTGAGATTGCAGCTGCTGGATGGGGACCCTCACTCTGACTACATCAATGCCAATTACATCGATGTAAGGCTCCTGGACATCCCCAGTGTGACAAACATTCCTGTGACAACTCCGCTCAGGAGTTTGGTGCCTCTGACACAGGGACAGACTGTTGATCTGCTCTGAGTGACAGCTGAACGTTACACACACATCGTGTTGTGACAGGGAGAAGGTTCTCAGTCTCCAGTTTATTTTGTCTGACCAATCTGGGCAGATGGAGATTTCCTGTGTTTGACAGATCCACCAACATAAGTGGAATGTGGGCTAAATGATGGATGCAGGAATCAGTGTCAGCCCCTCACAGTAGCATTAGTGGGTATCTGAGATTTGCCAACTACTTTACAAAGTTGTAGTGCAGAAGGCACGTAAATAGACTGGCTTTTTTTTAGTGTTACAAAATAGCATTTGAAAACCAGCCTCCCTCTCACACCCAGTGATCAAATGAACATGCACTTCTTGTACGCAGCTCCTAAATCACAGAAACGTGAAATGTTTCAAATAGTTTCTTTAAGGGATAAAAAACACACTTAGGCAGCATTTTCACACAGAGGCAAATTCATACCTTTATTCTTTTTCAAACAAGAAGATGCAGTGTTTTGCCTGTCAGCTTTCAGAGTTACCCACAGGTTAATCACAGGGCTTGCATTTCTTTGAGGAAGTGCTTAAAAAATGCCCATTCCAATTTTCTCTTTGGCATAATGAAATCTTATTATTCAGCCTGAGCAAGATACCCTCACTTAAAATCTCACAGGGAAACCTGGTTGCCCCCTTTTATTCATTCAGTAACCAGCAGAAGGTTACCAGCAGTAACTGTCAGAGTGCAGCAGTTGGTACCTGGAGAGTATCAAATCCATGCAGTGCTTTCCCTGAGCTGTGATCTCACGGAAATTTATGTATTTTCTTTTTTTCCAGGGGTACCACCGGCCTCGCCATTACATTGCAACTCAAGGCAAGTTCATTCTTGTATGTCTAAATAATTGTAAAACCACTGCTGTTTCAAATTGTTTGAGGAGCTATTTATAGGGTGACATCACCTGTTTTGGGGAACTTAGGACTATCCATGTTAGATTACAAATCTCCCTACTCCTGATCTTTACAGCAGGGGGCTGTTTTCCTGCATCACTGGCCCAACTCTTATGCCATGACCACTTCCTCTACCATTATTTGTCCCCATTTTTGTGCATTCTTAACCCAAAGGTGATGTTCACAGAAATTATTTTATTCCTGCTTTCTGCTTTATGGGTTCATTGCTGGCTTGTCCCTATTGAAAGGGTAAAGAAAGATATTAGAATAAAACTGATGTTTGAGGATATATGGAGATAGGGAATGCAGGAAGGCAGAGAATGTGGAGGATGGAGTATGAGCAGAGTGTGTGAACTGAGTCAGTAGAAGGATTTCATCTCCAGTGTAGACAAGAGGAAGGAAAGAAGGTCAGAGAGAAGCTCTAGTCTGATAAACCTCTTGTCAGCACCGGCTATTTGGCTGTTGAAACCTGAAATTTTTCTGGAAAAACTTCAGAAAAGGGCTAATTTCTGCATGTTTCCTTCCTCCTTCGTAATTAACCAATATAAAGTGTAAAATGGAAGAATTTTAGTGGTGCATCAGGTGCAAATTTCTGTCCAGCCTCACAGGTTCACTATAGGGTGCATCCATGTCCCATCACTTACACACAACTACTGGAGCCATCTCCACTCTCTGCAGTCCCACCATCACCTCTGTTGCCACAATGCTGGAACCTGAAATACCCACTTAAATACCCTTAAATACCACTGTGAGAAAGGGTCTGAGCTCTTAGAGAGCTCCAGGCCATTCCTGTCTGTAACCCTGAATCACAGAGGGATGCTCTGAAAGGGAGAGCAGGATCCTGTGGGAACAGGACAATGGCCAGAGAACATCTGGAAAGAACTGTTGGCATTCACTGCACTGCCTTGAGATGTCCTTTTGTCTTCTCTCCTGCCCCAGGGCCGATGCAAGAGACAGTGAAGGATTTCTGGAGGATGATTTGGCAAGAAAACTCTGCAAGTGTTGTCATGGTCACCAACCTGGTGGAAGTGGGCAGGGTAAGGTGCCACTTTCCCAGTGTATAAAGCCAGACCTGCACTGGATTTAACATGTTGCTGCTGCTCAGTCAAGCTCAGCAGCAAAATGCCTTTTTGCTTCCTGTATTAAGGAAATTAATTTGGCCACTCTTGAGTTTTCCCTAAAACACTGGAGTTTCTAATACTGAACTGCTTCCCTTCTAGACTAGTAAGGATCATGTTCCTGCTGTAATTCTGGGCTTTGGCAGAGTTACACAAATCTATGCAGGCTCAGAAGCTTTCTCCTTTTTCAGTACAGGAGGAAAAATGTACCTCTGTAATAATTACTCTTTTTCTCATGATTTCAATACTTCTCTAAAAACCTGGACGGGTGAGGATGTGAGGCTGGTGCTCAAACTATCAAAGGACTTCTTGAAATGACAATCCAAATCCTAAACCCCCACCAGTTCTTTCTCAGGTGGACCAGAAGTCCTTGTGTCAGCACAAGGCAATTTCCAAAGCCCACAATGGGAGCAAACATGGATAACTCAAAAGGTGGAGGCTTGACTTTAGGAGATAAGAAGGCAGCACATCTGGGGTGGCTTTCCCCAAAATATTCTTGCCTCTTTGGTTTAGAGACTTTCTCAGCCAAAAACTGGAGTTCTTAAAATTTTTGTCCTGATGTTTGACCCTTTCCATTGCTTTGGTACTAAGAAAAAATTAAATTATAGTTTACTCAACCATTAGTAATTCAAATATGCTTTCCCTTAGATCTCATGGTTGAATGCCAGCTGCTTCTACTCATTTATTGTTATTTATTATATTTTACCTTTTACTGACGGTTCAGTTGGAAATAAATGCCTCTGTGTAAAAAACAAAAAACCAAAACCCCACAACAAGCCTACATTAATCATATTTAATATTTATAAACCCCTTTCAATTATGACTGGAACTGGAACATGAAACCTGCTTTGCAACAGCTAATTGCTTCAGCTTTTAGGTGCTGTTCCACTCTTTCATGCTAGAGCATTTAATAACCTGATAGTCTTTGTTAGCCTAAATATCCCTTCTGGAGCTTCACAGCTTTTATTTCTAGTGTGTTAGTTTTGCACATGGCTTTCAGAACTGCCTAAGCTGGGATATGTTTACCTGCTCAGGAGATTTCCTTCTTGAGCCTTAGCTGAGGCCTGTCACAGCTGGTAAAATGCCAAGTTTGTGTCCACATCTTATAGGAAAAGCTCAGAGCCAAACAAATTTAGTGTATCTACAAGTATCCCACAATCCCCATGAACTGAAATTCTTTGGCTAAACAGAGAGTTCAGAATTACAGAGCAGGAGCACAGACTTTTCTCAGAGGGGGCCGTGGCAGTGACTGCCAGGTACGTCTGATCTATGGGCAGGATATGTATGGAAATTCAAGGAAGACTATCTAAAAAAAGAGCTAAATGCATCCTTTGCATTTTTATTGACAACAGAGCAAATTTAAAAAAAAAAAAATCCTCCCTGTGGCTGCTATATCTGGTAAAGGAATTTTGATCTGATTTATACAGTTAATTTTGACAAGGTCGGTGCATCAGAGGAAAGCTCGATTTGCGTTGGCTTCAGCTTGAAAGTGGAGGAAAATGTAGGTCAGCTGTGACTCAAGCTGAGCTCATTCCTCTCAATATTGTCTTTTTTTCCCCCAGGTGAAGTGTGTTCGATACTGGCCAGATGACACAGAGGTCTATGGAGATATTAAAGTCACATTAATTGAGACAGAACCGTTGGCAGAGTATGTCATACGGACATTCACGGTCCAAAAGGTAAGGAAGTCTTCAGGCAGCTGAAATTTTGATGCAACACTTCATTTGTGTTCAGAAATGGGAACTCTGGGAAACATATCCAGAATGCTCCTGGAGATGGGAGCTGTGACTATTTGGACAGGTTTCACTTCAGAAAACTAAATTTTTTGACAGAGATTCCATTTTTGGACAAATGATTTTACAGGAACATCTTGATGGAGCCACAGAAGTAGAATCCACAGTGCATGAAGTTTAAATGCATCCAAAAGCCAGCAGATAGCTGATGATATGCCAGGAATAATAACTGTCTTGTTTCACAGTGGCAAATGGCAGATGAAAAAAGGTACCAGTTAAAATGGATGCCAGGTAGAGTCCCCTTTGAACAGAAATGAGAATGTAATAAAAGCAAGAGTATAAAAACTATCCCCAAATTGGCATGATTTGGGAGATTTTGTTACTTGTAATTAAAAATTGGAAGCCTAAGTGTCAGAGTATTCCAGGTCTGTCCAAATTACTTTCCAAACACTCAGTAAGTGGTTTTAAACCTTTTCCAAAATTCCTGCTAAATGAACTTTAGCCACGCTGGGAATACTGTTTCAGTTTTCTGATACATCAGCTCCATATTTCATTAAATCACTGAAGAAGTTGGTGAGAAGTGCTGATGCCAAACTCTGACAGGGTAGAGGACCTGCTGCTGGATTCCACCCACATTTCCTGTATAAGACATCACGATTGACCAACACTTCGGGGTTACCCTTTGCAGGGCACATACAAGAAGTGCCAGTTGTCACCTGCCAAGAACCTCATCTCACCAGAAAAGCCAAGTGATGGGGCTGGGTACCAGTTTCTGCCCTTTTCCCTGCCAGTGGTATCTCAAACTGAGAATTTGTTGCAGAAAATCTACCATGTCTTGGGAACATGGGGGTTCATTCCTGAGGCTGTTCCTTCAATGCCTCAAACAGGGTTTAAGGGTGATTTCTGGGTGGTTTATAATGACACCGAGGGAGGTGGATAAAAACAGCCACAGTGTGCTGGGGCTGAGGTCACCCTTGGACATGCCTAATGAGCTGGGTTTGAATTGGGAGCTGGTATCCACCTTCACAGTGCTCACTTCACTGGTGATTGGAGTTCAGCTCAAAACTTCTGGGAGCAAAAGGCAGGATCGGACACGTCCCTGTGTGCAGTGAGAGCTCAGTGTTTGTTATCCCTCGGTGTGAGGGAAGGGAGCAGGGGTCAGAATGTGCCGATTGCAGCCTGATGAAAGAAAAATAGAGGCTGTGTTGTCTCCTCAGAAAGGCTACCATGAGATCCGAGAGATTCGGCAGTTCCACTTCACCAGCTGGCCGGACCACGGCGTCCCCTGCTACGCCACGGGCCTGCTGGGCTTCGTGCGCCAGGTGAAGTTCCTCAACCCCCCCGAGGCAGGACCCATCGTGGTGCACTGCAGGTATGCCAGCCCTCCACCTGAGCCTCTCCTCCCGCAGCTCTTTACATCTCTTTTCTTCCTGTCTGCCCATAACCAACCGCCCCTCCTTTGTTGGAGAGTATGATTTGTGGGTCTCGCCAGCAAACAAAGGGAAATGTGTTTTCCTTTCCCGAAGTGGCAGCTTTGGAGCCAAGCTGGCGTGAGTTGGAGATGATGGAAGTAGGGCAGAGAGGGCCTTTTAAATGTAGAAGACCCCCTGGTGTCCTGTACTCTGTTAAAGGCTCATAGCAGAGCTGGGAAAGTGGTAAATATCTGGGACAGCCATTCCAGGCTCAACAAACCTCGTGTGGCAGAAGGGACAATGCTGACAATAAAGGGAATTTTAAAGCAGCTTTGCTTCTTGTACCCACATGTGCTGCAGCTCAGCTTTGTACCAGCATCAAAGGTCTTCTCTGGTCTGGTAAAAGGTGTCCCTGCCCGCAGCAGGGGAGCTGGAACAACATGATCTTTAAGGTCCCTTCCAACACAAACCATTCGATGATTTTGTGATCTGAAATATTAGTCTGGCTGCCAGCCCTTGGGCACCTTGGCTTTCTGAAAGCCTGGGAAGCTGGAATGGGAATGTCAAGCTAAAAACCTGCCCTGTGCCTTTCAGCTGGTGAATGAGAGGAGTTCAGTGACTTCAAGTTCAAGGGAAGACATCGCTATGAAACCAGAGTTTGGGTTTGTAGCAGCAGTTATGTCTGCAGGGCGCAGGGCATGTGTGATCTAAAGAAGACATGGCTGGAGTACAAGCCTGAAGAGCAGGGCTGGCTGTCCCAAAATCTCACACCTAATAAATCCACAGGGAATTACCGCTAATTCCCACACTGTGTGTTGAGAAAGAGCGAGAGAGAGAGCACATCCCACGACTATTTTAAAAAGGAAAATCAATTAAATCTTATCTTTTTAAAACAGTTTTGGTTTGGGTGGGTGTTTTATTTGGTTGGAGTGTTTTTTTTAGCAAGCAGTTAATCAGTTTTATAATCAAATACAGCTAAGCCTGAGGAGCTGGCAGAAGGGACTCATTTAGAGCTCGGGGTCTGAGTTTGCTACCCTGGTGCCATGACATGCCTTGGAAGGTGTCTCAACCTGATTCATTGTCACCAAGAAAGCAAGGAGAGATTTTTCACCCTTCCCATTTTAATGAATAAATGCCATTTCCTCTGTGTTATTTATCTGCTTTTGAATTTTAATAACTTGCTTTAAGTGGTAATTACCAAATTCTCCTCACCGATGCCTGGCTGGATAATATCACTGTTCGATATTTATGAAGTGCCAGGATCCTCTAAATATAGAAATGTTATAACTATTTGTTAAATTTCTGAAAAGCTGAGAGATAAAGGGAGAGGAAATGCCACTTATTCATTAAAATTCTGCAAATGAAAAGTATCGTCTCTCTATTCAGCCGTTGATTAATCTGGTCCATTAATTTATGGTCATTCATATCTCCTTGCTTTTGGCTCTGCTGGAGTTTTCAGGCAGCTGAAGTTTCCCTGATCTGAGCAGAGTTTTCCTCCTTCCTTGGGAGCAGTGTGAAGAGGCGTTCTCCTCTCTCTATCCTTCACACCTAAGCAGCTTGGATGATTTCCCGGAGGGAAGGAGGACACGATGACAACACAGTTTTGCAGGAGATGGCCCAGTTCTCACGAGCAGCAGGGAGCTCTGAACTGGAGGGTTTGAGTAGCCTTGAGCTCCTTTCTCTGTGATTTTACAATCTATGGTTTGAAATCACCCTCCTCAGGACCCAAACTCCTCTGGATTAAAAAGGGAAAAGGAATGTTTGAGGTGGAAGAGTGAGCCCCTTTCATCATGCTCACTGGAGTAAAGGTGTGCATACCTTTTAAAGAGTCTCACAGAAGAAAATCTCTGGAATTGTGTCTCTTTGCAACCTGGAGGCTGCTCTCCCACATCCTGTGTGGTGAGAGGGGTGAAAGTGAACAGACCTGTAAAATCATAATGATTATTTACACAATTTTTTGTTGCTGTTGAATAACACAAAGCTTTTCTTTCTGCTGCCTAGGTCCATTTCCCTTTCAACAATCTTTATTTCACCTCATTCCCTTGAATCCTAAGCTGATTTAGCTACACAGAAAAATGAACCCAACGGGGAGCGGGAGCAGCTCCCAGGAGAAGACAGCGGTGTGTGTGCTGCTGTTACTTTCTCCTCCACAGAGCCCTGCCTCTCCGTGCTCCCTGGGTCACCCAGAGCCTTCTGGTTTTCTCTTTTCCAGTGCTGGGGCAGGGAGAACAGGCTGCTTTATTGCCATCGACATCATGCTCGACATGGCAGAGAACGAGGGCGTGGTGGACATTTTCAACTGCGTGCGGGAGCTGCGGTCCCAGAGGGTCAACTTGGTGCAGACAGAGGTGGGTGCCAGCAGCTCTCCCCTTCCAAGGTGCTGCTTTTCTGGCAGCTTCTCCACTCAACAGCAACCCAGCAATTCATTAAGTCAACACTTGCTGTGTGCTGTGGTTATGCAGAACTTTCAGAGGCTGAACATGCCCCACATGTGCATCGAATCACGTTCACTGGCAGCTACTCAGGGCCTCCCAGACAGGAGGGCAAACCTTCAAAGTTTAGGTCTGCGCATTGCTGATTAATTTTATTCTCATAGTAGGAAAAAAGAGCTCCTGAATCCTCTCATGACTCATTCATAGGCACACTGCAGGCTCCAGTAGTACCTCGTGTACATCAGTTGGAGCTAAACAAAGAAAACATCCTTGATTCCAGCTCTGGGTGCTGATTAAGCAAGCTCTGCTCCATCGTGTAGTGTCTGGCAGCTGCACAGATCCTGTGGAACTGTGCTCCTGCTGCACAAGTTCTATGTGTGTCCTTTGATGCCTTCCCCTCCTGAGGGACAGGACAATAGCCTGGAATGGAGAAGGGCTGTTAACTTGGTTGGAATTTCCATATTTACTTCAGGGCAAGAGCTTTACCCAGAATACCAGGAGTCCAGGGCTCAAGACATAAATGGAGGTGACCTGTTAGGACAGTCGTTTCCGTACAGTTGTGCCAGGGGAGGTTTAGATGGAAAATTAGGGAAAATTTCTTCACCAAAGAATTGTCAAGCCCTGGAACAGGCTGTCCAGGGACAGATATGGTGGAGTCCCAATCCCTGGAGGGCTTTAACAGACATGTTGATGTGGCACTTGGGGACATGATTTAGTGGTGGGCTTGGCAGTGCTGGGTGATGGTTGGACTTGATGACCTTAGAGGTCTTTTCCAACCTAAACAATTCTGTGATTCTCTGATGTTACCAAAAGCCCATTCCTGACCATTGCCTCACAATTATGAACAGAAAGGCTTTACACCCTGATTTCCTCCTCAGCCCACCCCCGTTTTGTCCCGACGTTCCTGAGAGTGGCAACTTCCCATTTTACTTGTAAATTTGAAGTGAATACGTGAGACCTCACATCCAGTGATGGATGAAATATGCTCACAAAGCTGTCACATAGCACACTGTGTAATTTGTCTCCATGTGAAACAGAGCCAAATATGCATATTGGGCATGATTTAAGGGGGGAAAAAAGTGTGATGTTTCATGATCCGTATTCTAAATATGATTTTAACGTCTCATCCCCTCTCCTGTGCAGGAGCAGTATGTGTTTGTCCATGATGCCATTTTGGAGGCATGTCTCTGTGGCAACACGGCCATTCCAGTTTGTGAGTTCAGATCCATCTATTACAACATCAGCAGGCTGGATCCACAGACCAATTCCAGCCAGATAAAAGATGAGTTTCAGGTAATATGATATGTCACTGCAGTTGGTGTATAGAAGGTGTTTAATCAGTTTCTGTGTGTTATTTTACGATTTCCAGCAGAGCAGAGAAGGGGGACACTGAGCCAAGGTCTGATTTCAGATGATTTTTGTTATTACTCCTGGATCAGGCAGAGGTTTGTTTTTGAGCATGGATTTTTCAGCCTTTGGCAGGGAAAACAATTTCCCTGTGACTTCAGCAGAGCAAGGGTACTGATTCTCACACATAATGTTGTACTGCTCATTTCAGCAAATACTCTGTTGTTCATTTTCTTCCATAATTTATGCAGAAACATTTATGCCTCAAGGTTGCTTATTATCCATTCTTTTGGCTCATACACTGCTCCCAAGTCTTGACAATCAACTTGTTGACAATCTTCCACACAGAGGAGAGAGGGAGCTCAGTGAGCATTATTTTGACTATTATTAGTCCTCAATGAACTGAATCTCTCAGTTCACTGCAGGTGTTTTGCCAAGTACCTGGTGATGAGACCCAAAATGATGTACAGGAAAACTCACAAGTGCTGAATTAGTGGGGACAAGCCAGGAAATGGGGACCCCTCCACTGTTTGCTGTCACTGTTGCTTATCCCATCCTGATAAATTGGGACACTCAAGCCATGAGCCCTGTGCAGTTGTACCTCTCAGTACAGTGCAGTGGAGAACTGACCCTGCAGAACACTGATTTAAGTTTTCCAGTCTTTTTCCCCATCCCTGTGAGGGTGGTGAGGCCCTGGCATAGGTTGAACCAAGAAGTTGTGGATGCTCCATCCCTGGAAGTGTTTAAGGCCAGACTGGATGGGGCTTGGAGCAACCTGGTCTAGTGGAAAGTGTCCCTGCTCATGACTTAAGGGGATCCAGTCCAAACCATTCTGAGATTTTATGATTTTCAGCAAACACCAATATATGGGGAAAAAAAATTGTGGGAGATATTTATGGGAAATTTTTGGGCAAAATTTGTGGGAAAGATTGTGGGATATTTGTGAATTTAACAGTAAGGAGAGAGACCTCTACTATTTGTTAAAGCCACTTGCAGTCAGCTGTAAAAAGATGAAGATTCCTTTAATTGTAGTAAATTCCCACCCCCTTTCCCAGGAAAGTATCTTTTCCAGCAAGAGAATGTCTTCTGGGAGCCCCAAAGTGAGTCAGAGGCCTCTTTTCCTCCCTCTCTATGCAGAGGGAGAATATGTGTTTTTTATCTGAAGCCTTGCAGGGAATCATCAGGGTTGGTGTAGTGAGATAAAGAAAGCGGATCCCAACTGATGACAGTTCAATTAAAAAAAGGGTCTGGTTTTATCAAGGCACAGCAGATCTATAAAAGTGTTTCTGGTTCTGAATGCTTGGCATGAAGGAGCCGAAGCCGAACTTCATCAAAAGCTGTTACGCCACTGAAAAAAAAATAGTCCTCACTTACTGGGTGTATTTTGTCATGATATGAGACAAGATTTGTCACCTCTGCGCCTGTTCTTTTGAGCTGCCAGGGACTGGCAGCTCCTGTGGGAAGGAAATGCTCTTTGCAAATGTACTTTGCATAAGAGGTTCGGTGTCTGTCTGGTTGTAGGATCTATTTTTACAGGAGTTTGGCTCAGAGCATGCTTCAGCCCTAATTGTCTGGGTTTAATGCAGAAGCTGGTATCTTTGCTGCAATCTTTGTGAACCAGCTGATCTAACTGTAGGTCTGGGGATACAGTTTGTATTGTTTAGGTCCCACTGGCCCTCAGGTAAGGCAGGATGTGTTTCTCATGCACTACATGTTGTCCAAACACACAAAAGCTTGTTCTGGAGAGTTTTTGTAATCTGAGTCAGTACAGAAACAAGGGAGAGAGGGGTAGGGTGTAAAATAGACACTCTAACAAGTCCACCTGCCTGATTATCTGCACTGTCAGAGATCTGAGATTTCATGTGTTTTCCCTATCCAACCTGCCTTCCACCTCCAGACAAGGGCCTTTCTGTAGAACCTGCAGAATTTATAGCAACTAGATAATTTCAAATCTTACACTTTGACAGGTTTTTTATCTCGGATTGTTTGTCTCTCCTCTTTTCTCCACCCATAACCTCTCTGTAGCAGAAGTCAAGCCCTTTGTAAGATTTTTTTTTTTGGGCCCCTAAATATTTTGTATTCCTCTGATTGCAAAGAGTTCACTGTATTACTCGATGGGCTTTGCTCAGGAAGAGAACACATAACAAAAGAAAGTAGAATGACATCAGATAGCCACTGATCTACCACCACTTATGTGCTGGTGTTAAGATGTGTTTTCTTTGATTTGCTGGTTTTGATCCCTGCTGACCAACCTGGACTGGTTTGTCAGGAGGCCTCCACAACAGAAAACACAGAAGAAAAATATATTTAAAGAAATACAGTTTGTCAAGCTGCAGAAAAGACAGATAACAGAAAAAGACTTGACAGCAAGACCCCAGAGATTAGGTATGACTATGTAAGTGAAGCATCCTCTGTGTCACTCCAAAAGGAAAGTAGCAATCTAAATAATGTATGAAACAAATAGGCTTTTCTGTTAAAAAGAAGGAAAAATATATTTTCTCTTAGATTTGTGTGTGCATTGCTAAGATAAATCAGTAGTTTGACTGAGGAATCACAGGAGGATTTGAACCCAGTCTGACCTACTGGGTGAGTCAATACTCGGGGTACACCTGCACAGGACCCTCTTGCAGAGGGAGAAGGATGAGAGCTTCCAGCCTAGGGATGGGAGAAACAGGAGGAGTGAGGAGCTCAAAGCTGCAGCTTGCCCCTGTGACAGCTATTTCCAGCTTCTAGGAAAGAAAAGGAATATTATCTGACTACTCTGGGGTTTTAGAGCTGGAAATGGTTGGGCAGTGTGTGATTCAAATGTACAAAAGCAACAAGCTCCTCGGTGCTCCTTCGTTTTCCTTCTCTGGGATCCCAAAATCTGTGAGTGGAAGTGCATTTAAAATAATCATATTTTGCATGAGGCATTGTTGCCTAAAAGACCGCAGAGAAAAAGACTCCAGGCCAATTTAGTGTAGGAGATAAGATAAAGAGAGCAGGTCCTTTAATGAGTTCGTAGGCCTAAAGGAATACACACCATGCACCTGCTCAGACAGTGGTTCTATGATTTTATAATAAGGTCCATCCAATCCCAATTTGTCCACCCCCCGGTTCTGCCCTGTTCTGACCCCCGTCCCCTTCAGGAATTGAGTCTGGGGGCGTTTGAGACCCCTTCTTCCTCATATTCATCTTCTTCCCAGCACATACAGTCCTTGGAGTTCCTCCAAAGTTCTGGACTCGAAGGTCGCTGTGTCTGTGTGATATCTTCTGGTCCAGGCCTTCAGGTGTTTTTCTACAATTCTACCTTGAAAAGAAGACTAAACACGCTAAGGGAATTCTGAGGGATTGATATGAGATGGGGTAGTAGGGTTGGGTATTTGTAAACATTATGCTCCAGGGTAAGGGATATAATACAGTTACATTAAAACCTACATTAGCTACACATCTACTTCTAAAATCTCAATGCAGAAAGAACCGTGTCTTGCAGAATGTACCACCTAAGGAGTCTTTCTGCTGTGCCTTTTGCAATCGGACATGTCTATCTCGTATTTGCCTTATTAGCCACCAGCATGCTTGTAACAAATGTGGATAGAGCCTTTCCCAAATCTTCGTTCGCGAAGCCTGGCCGGGATGATGATGATGGTGATGACTTCTAAAATCTTTAAAAATTAAAAATCAGAAAAACTCTGAGGCATCACATCCTTCTTGGAAGCAAATGCCAAGGCACTCAGCCTGTTTCTGTTTCTCTCTGTGTCCCCCCCTCTCCCCCCGGGCCCTGGCATAGACCCTGAACATCGTGACGCCGCGGGTGCGGCCGGAGGATTGCAGCATCGGGCTCCTGCCCCGCAACCACGACAAGAACCGCTGCATGGACGTGCTGCCCCTGGACCGCTGCCTGCCCTTCCTCATCTCCGTGGATGGCGAGTCCAGCAACTACATCAATGCTGCCCTCATGGATGTAAGAACCGCCCCGGCCCCGCCGAGCTCGGGCTTTTGTTGCTTCTCGGGATGATTTTCTGGGAGAAGGGGATGGGAAGCAAAAAAACTTATTTACCTCTGATTTCTGGTCTTGCCTGCAGGAGCTGAGGAAAGAAAGCTCCAGAGCAGTTTAATTGAGGATGAGATAAGAAAAGGGTTTAATTTGTGCCTAGGCACAAAGATTACATGATGCACCCCGGCCGTGTACGGGTGTTACAATTTATAATATTGTCTGTCCAATCCCAAGTGTTTCCACCCCGTAACTTTTGCCCTGTTCCACCCCTGTCCTTCCCCCTTGGAATTGGGGCTGGAGGCTTTTCGAGACCACTTCTTCATCATCTTCATCTTCTTCAGAGCATAGAGGGTACATGGTCACCCAGTTTCTTGACTGTACTTTTGCAGTTCAGGCCAAGGCACAAGTGTTCTTAAACGAAAGCGCCTGCTCTTAAAGAGAGACTAAACATTTTCTACTGGAATTCAGGGGATATTGATATGGGAGCATGGAATGGGGTGTGTAGGGGTTGAGGAATGTGTAAACTACTGTGCTAAAGGGTAAAGGAATAAGGGCTGCTGCTTCTAAAATCTACTTCTACTATGTAACTACTTATAAAGCTTATAAAAATTAGAAAAACCAAAACACTAGAAGAATCTTAAGGCATCACTGGGTCTGGCATCTCCAAACACGAATTTCCTCTTCTTTCCAGGAATGGAAGTATTTAGGAAGAGGCTGGATATGGTGCCGTGGTCTAGTAGACGAGGTGGTGTTGGGTCAAAGGTTGGACTCAGTGATCTCAGAGGTCTTCTCCAACCTGGTTCATTCTGTGGTTCTGTATAATCTAGACTGTGATTATCACACACACTCATTCTGCATCACACTGGTAGAAGTTTTTTTGCAAAGGAGCTCCTGAGCTTGCAATCTGTGGTTGGATCATAGAGAGACACAAAGAAGTGGTGTCACAGCTCTTCCCATGCACTGGGTTTTGCAGACATTGGGAAGAGAAGTGTTTGCCAGCTCAGCTCTTTGGAAAGAATAATTTGCAGTGTGGAGCAAGTGATTGATTAGAGCTGGTGCAGTTAAGAACGTGGGACTGCAGGGATCAGATGTGCAAAATATTTTCAGGCTGAAGGACATGAGTTGAGCTGATGTGACTCTGTCTGAAGGCATTTTTCCTTGCTTTGTTTATGGGCTCAAATCTCCCAGCACAGGTCAGCTGTGGAGGGTGAATTATGTTGATGGTTTCTTTTTGCTGTGGTGCCTTTGGACAGAGATGTCTTTAAAGTCACTAATTATTGCAGTTGGAGTATGGATAAATGTGATCCAGAGTGAAATGTCATCATTTTTTTCCCCAGCAACGTCAGGATCAGTCTTTTTTAATTTTGTCTGGTCTTCAGTCTTTGGGAAACAGTGATGCTACTGCATTTAAGAAGTTCAGTCAAATGGTCACAGAATTTATTTTACATTTTTTCAGAAAGACTGTGATGTTTTCATTACAAACATGCCTAAGGAAACTTTTTTTTTTAAAATGTGTTTTGTGCTTTTGCAACTCTGAAGAAGCACAATCTATTCTTCTCTGGTTTCTTAGGGACTGGGAATGTTTGCACATTTCAGCCCTCATTACTTCCAATCACTTTGCTAATATTTGTGTCCTTCCCCACAAAATTTATATGAATTTTTTGATTTTTTTTTTTTAGTACAAAGGAATTTTTCACCTGTCATAGAAATTCAGCCACTATGATCTTCTCTGGCTCTCCTTTGTCCTTCCAAAGAGGAATGAGCAAATTTTTGGGAAAATAATAATCAGAGGGGAACAGCCAAAATCCCACATTTTCATAGCTGTTCCTGTTGAGGGCAGACCTTGCAAATCCTTTTTTTTTCCCAGTAGCTTCATGTCTGAAGCCTTGGACTGAGCATGAACTCTTAGAGGAGACCATCCATCCCATATTGCCTCGAACCATGTCAGTTCTGTCATTGTGTGAGGACAGACTCATGCTGGGGAACTCCTGACAGCACAGTCCCAGTGCTGATCATTTTATATTTACAGATTTCTCATGTTTATCTCTGGTTTTAAACTTCTCCCCAAATCTTGTTTGACTTGCTTGATGTATTACATAAAAGCTGTGATGGAAGAAGTGGTGGAGCAGGAAGGGGAATGGTACACCTGGGAGGGGTTACAGCCTGTGTTTGGAGGCATGAATTGTCTCAGGAAGGCCATCTGTCAAACAAAATTAACCTTAGGCACAGAGAGCCATTTGAACCTTCCCTCAGGGTGTGAAGCCCTGGGCTCATGCTACAGCTGAGCTGGGACTGTCTCAGGCAGAGTATTCAAAAGCAGCCTCTTCTGCCTTGAGTTAGCTTTTGGGAATACAGCCAAAGGGCTCCTGCTGCCCACAGAGGGGAGGAATTCTCCCCCAGCAGATTTAGAGACTCCTCACCTTTCCTCTTCATGTCCTCTGTTCCTTTCCAGTGAACAGACCTTAGGATCTTTCCTGTGAGAATCACTGGAAAGCCAGGTTTGCATCTGCAAAATGGTTTGTTAAGAAGAAAGGAGAAATACTGTCCCTCACCTTCCCCTAAAACAAGCTGGGGCAAAGTGTGCACAGCACCTTCTCCCCCTCCCAGAACAGTCTGCTCAGCACTTCCACCCACATCTGACTCACGTGGAGGAGGAAGGACAACCCCCCCCACAATGGCCAGCTTAATACTTTGGGGTTTTATTTGTTTCCTTGCTCCAAGTCCAAAATTTTATTCTGCGGGCTTTTTGTTTTGGATTTTTTTTTCCTTTTTCTGCAGAATTAGTGCTCCTTTTGATTGAACTCTGCTTCACAGACGTACAGCACCAAGGCCTGTGCAGTTTCTGGGCTCATTTACACATTGCCTGCCGTGGTTGGAAGGCGATAAAGTTTTCAGCTTGTTCTTTTTCATCTCAGGGAGCCTCACAAACATCCATTAACACGGCCCCACAGAGGTCAGGAGCACAGTCCCACCCCTCCGTGCTTAGGGAGACTGAGGTCAGGGGACCCTTTTGAGGGGAAAGAATAACATCAGAAATGAAATGCCATTGTCACAGGCTCTGAATATTGTCCCACAAGCTCACAAAGGATGGCTGGGATCCAAATGTGCCACCTCTGTCACACTCCATCCCCAGGCAGCAATAACAGACAGGGCTAATCCCTTCTGGAGTTCCTCGAGGCCATCGCAGCAGAAAGGGAGAGCATTTGCTTCCAGCTGTTTTCTTTCCAATTATTAATATTACTGATAGTAGTAGTAGTAGTAATAGTAGAATTAATATTATTTGCTGAGTCTCAAAATATAAATAATTGATTTGGGTAATCTCTGCTCTTGTGACACTTCTTTAATGAAATGTCTTCATTGGGAGCAAAAGAATCCCATTATGAGCCGCTCATTCATTGCTGTGAGATAACAAGGAGAGGGATATGTGATTTGTATAATCTGGTTAAATGGCTCAGATTGCCTTGCCAGAGCCTCCTGGGCATAATATTCCTTTGAATAAAAGTTGATTGAATTTTTTTTTTTTTTTTTAACTAATCTTGTTCTTTTATTAGAGCCACAAGCAACCTGCTGCCTTTATTGTAACCCAACACCCTTTGCCCAACACCATCGCAGACTTCTGGAGGCTGGTGTTTGATTACAACTGCTCCTCTGTGGTGATGCTGAATGAGATGGATGCAGCACAGGTGAGTGATTCTTCATCATGTCTGTCATGTAACTCCCTTCTCAAATCCAGGTGGTTTTCAGAGAGTTTCTGCTGCCATTTTCTTGTACCCTGTCTCCCCACCCCAATAAAGGAGGGGGAGCTGGAAAGTAATAGGTAATGTTTTGGGGTGTAATGAAGAGTAAGTCCATGTGCTTGGCTCCTTCTAAGGCAGCTGATTGTTACTGCATTTAACAAGGATCATAGAATCATAGAAGGGTTTGGGTTTGGACCTTAAAGACCATCTTGTTCCACCCGCTGCCATGGGCAGGGACACCTTCCACTAGCTCAGGTTGCTTCAAGCCCTGTCCAACCTGGCCTGGGACACTTCCAGGGATGGGGCAGCCACAGCTTCTCTGGGCAGCCTGTGCCAGGGCCTCCCCACCCTGACAGGGAACAATTTCTTCCTAATATCTAACCTAAACCTACTCTTTATCAGCTTGAAGCCATTCCTCCTTGTCCTATCACTCCATACCCTTCTGAAAAGTCTCTCTCCAGCATTCTTGTAAGCTCCTTTTGTATACTGAAAGGCTACTATAACTTCTCCCCAAAGCCTTCTTCAGTCTTCTCCAAACTGAAACATAAATAAATATATATTAGATAAATACTTTCATATAAATGGATAAAAAAGTTTCATATATATAAAAATATATTTAAAAAATTATATATTTAAAAGTATAAGAAAGTTTTATATAAGTATTTTATATATAACATAAATACTTTGTGGGTTTGGGCTGAAATTTTCCTCCCAAACTCAACTTCCTTCCCTTTCCTGTTCCCTTTCATATTTTTATCTGTCTTTGGTTCAGAAAAACATTCCCTGCCACATTCCCAGCGTGCTTCATGCTTGCCCATTCACATGGCATTTCCAGGAGAATGAACCCAAGAGAGCTGAAATAATTTGAAGGATCCTTCCCCTGAGATTTCCAGTGCAATTCTGGAATACCGAGAAGTGTGTTTTGCACAGGTTCTCCAGAAGATCACAGTGCTTTCTATTTTTATTTTTTCTTTTTAATTCCATGCGTAAGTTGGTTTTTGGCTGCTAAACAAACCATCATTTTCAGGACTGGAGCCTGCTGGGGAGGAGCTGCTGCCATTCCTCCTGTGCTGGTGTCTCCAGCCACCTTGCTAGTGAGTGGCAGAAGATAACAGCTTTTCAAAAAGGCATAATCATGCAATTTGTGTGAAGAGTACATTTGGCATGGCTAATTCACCCATTACAGCACTTGTTACAGGAGAGGAGAGGAACCCTCAAGTAGCTGGCACTTCATGGATTAATTTTTGATTTGTCTCTTCTCTGTCTTACCACACTTGAAGGCAGCAAAATTATTGGTCTCTTTTTTTGATGGTGATGGAGAAACGAATCCCCCCATTCCTGGAGGGGATCTCCCATCAGGGTGGGTGCTGTGGGATTCCATTCCCAGCCATGGGGAGATTGGTTCCCTCCAGAGTCCTACCACCCTGTGATCTACCACCTTGAGATCCTCTGCATTTGCTGCCTCCTCTCCAGTCTACCCTCCTTGATTCTGCATCTTGGCATTGAATCCAGAGGCAAATTTCATTTTTTTCTTTTTTTTTTTTCCTGACACTTCAAAGGAAAACACAGCTTTTTCTGGAAATGACACGCTTTCTCAGACTGGGTTCTTGGAAAACACAAACCTATCAGCCTCAGCCAGTGCTGTTCTTGTGACTATCTTTCTGCACAAGGCTTTACTTGCTTTGGTTTTTTTTCTAGCAAAGTTTTGTTTTTTCTGATGTACCCTGTAGGCACAGAAAGGGGGATTTGGCAGTGCAGAAAAGTCACTTTGACAGTTCCTGTAGCACAGGGTCACCAGCTGGAGGCTGCAGCCAGTGCTGGAACACCCAGGTGGCACTGGAGGGAGTTAAGGATGATTTTAAAGTTTGTATTTTATGAGCTATCAGGGCAAGGTGTGACAGTTTGATATCATGGAATCATTTAAGGTGGTAAAGACCTCTGAGACCATTGAGTCCAACTGGTCCCCCAGCACTGCCAAGGCCACCACTAAACCATGTCCCCAAGGGCCATATCTACACAGCTTTTAAATCTCTCCAGGGATGGGGACTCCAACACTGCCCTGGGCAGCCTGTTCCAATGTTTAAACACCCTTTTTGTGAAGAAATGTTCCCTTATATCCAGTCTAAACCTCCCATGGCACAGTTTGAGGCCGTTCCCTCTCCTCCTGTCCCTTGTTCCCTGGGAGCAGAGCTCGACCCCCCCCCCAGCTCCCCCCTCCTGTCAGGGAGTTGCAGAGCCAGAAGGTCCCCCCTGAGCCTCCTTTTCTCCAGGCTGAGCCCCCCCAGCTCCCTCAGCCCCTCCTGCTGCTCCAGCCCCTTCCCCAGCTCCATTCCCTTCCCTGGACACTCCCCAGCCCCTCGATGTCTTTCATGAATTGTGGCCATTCACAGACCTGCTCTAGGAAAAGCAGATTTTTAATATTAAGGAAGTGTTTAATCTTTTTCTGCTTTCTGCTGCACCTTGAGGTTGTTTCCTGGAGCTCCTGCTCAGCTCACATCTCCTGCCTATTGGACAGATGCTTTGAGAGGAGATCACTAAGCAGCTTGAAAGTCTGAATGAAGAGTAAAGGCACCCTTCAAAGGACTTGCTTGTGTGGTCTTGGTTGGCTTGCTTAATCTTGAAAAACTAACAAGGGCAAAGATGCCTAAGATTGTGTGAATATCCCACCCAATTTCAATCCTATATGATCAAAGGAGTGCAGAATTAATGCAGTAGCATTCACACACTTGACGTTGTTTCTGGCAGTGATTGAACTTGAAAAGCTCGAGATCAAGTTCAAATGAGCATCTGGGGGTTTCAAAACTTCTGAAAAATTACACTTAAAAATAGGAAGAAAGAAAAACAGAAAGAAACACAATCTCAGCAGAAACTGCTAATGAGATCTCATGCAAAATATTTTTTCCCCATAATCTATTTCCAGATGGATTTTGAATACTTACATTGTAATTTGTGTGCATAGGATCTTTTTTGTCCTTTCAGTTCTGTAATATCAGCACAAGGAAAAGACTTCCAACCTGCTTCACAAACTTCAGAGATTCACCCTGAAACCAGAGCTGCTCTTCTTGCTCTCAGAACAAACTAATTCTCCCTGCCCTGCTCATTGGTAGAGTCACAAAGCTAAAAAGTTCATCTCACAGAAAAAAGAAACTCCAGTTTGTTTGAAATAAGATTAATTTTCATGGTGCCTGTACTGTTTCCTCATTAACACCAAACCTCTGTGGTTCTTATTAAATTTATCACAGACACTAATCTTTCAGTGTTCATTTTAAATCTCTACCCCCACAGAAGCTTCATTTGTCAGCCACCTTTTCTGCACCTTTAGACTCCAGAATTCAATCAGTTCTAAATTGTGTTCATACAGAAATAAAGGGGAAAAAAGTCAAGGTTCTAAAATACACTTTTTTTTTCATATTCATGGTATAAAAACTTTTTACAGCTAGAATGAGATCTCCTGTGAACAAAGACATGTAATACAAGATTGGTGCTGGATTTTGAGCTGGTTATAAATCAAAAAAAAAAAAAAAAGACTGAATGTGCATTTCCTTGTTAATAATTAAGATACTTTCTGTTTCTTGTCCTGTTCTCTGCAGCTCTGCATGCAGTACTGGCCAGAGAAGACATCCTGTTGTTATGGCCCCATTCAGGTGGAGTTTGTCTCAGCAGACATTGATGAAGACATCATCAACCGGATATTCCGGATCTGCAACATGGCCAGGGTAAGATCCCTGAAACACCACGTTCCCCAGTTATTCTCAAAAATGTATTTTGGCAGCAGGAAGAGGCAGAGCCAAGACCTGTGGTTTAGAGATGCTGAATCTCTCACCTAGGAACGAAATTCCACTGCAGCTGCTTCCTTTAATTAACATTTAATCAGTCTGTATTGCTAAAGGACTCTTGGCTGAAAGTAGAAAGTGGATGATATGAGCTGAAAATCTGTATTTAAATGGTGAGCATTTTTCTGTGTGTATTTGAGAACAATTCATCACTTAGTAGCCAATATAGAAGCATCAGTATTGTAGAAATAAAGTGAGGTAGTGTCAGCAGCTCTCCATCTGTCAGCTACTCAGCAGTGGCTCTGAAGACAGATGCAATGTTTACTGGCTAGACTGGGATTCCCAATTGCCACTGTCTTCCCTATAAATAAGCAACTGCCATTTCTGTAAGCAACTCTTTGTCTGGATCCCTCAGCCCCAGGACTGCTGAAATGATAGAAACAAAGTTTATCTGTGTACTGGGCTCTGGCAATCCAACTTCAGGGCTGCAGTGCAGGATGTTTCTCTCATTAGTTGTTTTCCCAGATTGATTATGTTTCCTTTGTTGTTCCTTTTTCTTTTTTTTCTAGTCAGAAATGGAAGCAGGCTCCACAAATTACATTTCCAAGCAGTTTAACACAGTGGTGTCTGTGTGTTCAGAGCAGTCCAGTGGTGGCACTGAAGAGGGAATCTCGTGTCCAGCTACACAAATTGATTAATTAGTTAGCTATTAGACTTTATCCTGTATCCCAGGCCAACTCCCTCTGAACCAGGGAGAGCCTTGGACTCATAAAGCTGGTCAGACTGAGGCTCTGTGACTCTCAGGGTGGAGCTGGTCCATGCCATGGCTGGCAGGGTGGGTGCTGTGAACTCACAGCCCTCTGCACCCATCCGTGTTCAGCACCACTGGCCACTGCCAACATGTCTGTGAGGATCCTTTCCCTCAACAGTGCCCAGAGAATTTCTGAGGACTGCCTTTGCTTCTTATGGCACAACTTATTTCCAGCACAGGAGAGAGACATTTGGTCTATTTAATCTGTGCATACAGTCTGATGAAACTTTATTCTGGAAACCAAACAAGGGATCCTAGATCCTGCCTGGCTCTGCAATATCTGAAGTCATATTTTTTATCCAGGGTATGGAAAAGTCCTTGTTTCCACATTGTATCAGGTACCCAGGGTGAAGGATGTTAACAGTGGTGATAGGAGCTCCAGAGGGGAAGATGACAGAAGCACAGAAACACAGAATTTACTAGGCTGGAAAAGACCTCAGACATCATCGAGACCAACCTTTGACCCAACACCACCTTGTCATGCAGACCATGGCACTGATGCCTCATCCAGTCTGTTCTTAAACACCTGCAGGGATGGTGACTCCATCACCTCACTGGGCAGCCCATTCCAATGGCTGATCACTCTCTCTGTAAAGAATTTCTTCCTAATGTCCAGCCTAAACCTCCCCTGGTGCAGCTCAAGGCTGTGTCCTGCTGGTTCCTGGGATCAGAGCCCAACCCCCACCTGGCTCCCCACTCCTGTCAGGGAATTGTAGAGAGTGAGGAGGTCTCCCCTGAGCCTCCTCTTCTCCAGGCTGAACACCCCCAGCTCCCTCAGCCTCTCCTCACAGCACTTGTGCTCCAGTCCCTTCCCCAGCCTCGTTGCCTTTCTCTGGACACGCTCCAGCTCCTCAACATCCTTCCTAAACTGAGGGGCCCAGACCTGCACACAGCTCTGGAGGCCGTGTAACCAGTGCTCCCTGTGTTACCCTGTCCCTGTTCCTCCTGCCCTGCTGCACTGAGTGTGTGCCACGTGCCCTTTGTTGCAGCCCCAGGACGGCTATCGCATCGTGCAGCACCTGCAGTACATCGGCTGGCCGGCCTACAGGGACACCCCTCCCTCCAAACGCTCCCTGCTCAAGGTGGTCCGGAGGCTGGAGAAGTGGCAGGAGCAGTACGATGGCAGGGATGGCCGGACTGTTGTCCACTGCCTGTAAGTAGGACTGGAAAGTGCCTGTAACCTTCACACGGTGCTCTCTGAAGAGCACCAGTCACGGGTCTGGAGTTTTGGTAGTTTGCCAGGCTTCAGCTCAGGAAGGTGAAGTGGAATTACGTTTGTAATGCACTTCAGGTTGAATATTGTGCTGCTGGCTCAGAGGTTTTGCTGGTTGTGGTGAGGAGTAGCTCAGAAAGCTCTCCTAGGTCCTGTTGTGTGGGTGGGTCTCTGACTGGAGCCCAGGCAGACCCGAAGCAGCACTGCCGTGTGCCCAGCTCTGCCCACAGAGCTGCTCTGAGCCCAGAGCACTGAGGAGCAGCACTGCAGTCCCTGGGCTTCCCTGTCCACCACTGCCAGGAATCCTTTAGCCTTTCCGTCCCTGTCTCCTGCCCTGAAGGTCTCCACTTTCATAGAATCATGGAATGGTTTGGGTTAGAAAGCACTGCAAAGACCACATCACTCCACCCCCTGCCATGGGCAAGGACACCTTCCACTAGCCCAGGTTGCTCCAAGCCCCATCCAACCTGGCCTTGGACACTTCCAGGGATGGGGCAGCCACAACTTCTCTGGGTAACCTGTGCCAGGGCCTCCCCACCCTCACAGGGAAGAATTCCTTTCCCAGTATGCCCTCTGGCACTGGGAAACCATTCCCCCTTGTCCTGTCACTTGTCCAAAGTCCCTCTCCAGCTCTCTTGGAGCCCCTTTAGGTACACAAAAACCCTTGAATGTCCATGACCAGCTACAGACTTCCTTAGTGTCCACGGGGGAGTTGTTCTCTTTGTCCCTCAGCCCTACCAGCTTCCCCTTCCCCTCTCTTCTGTGCCCCCAGGAACGGCGGGGGACGCAGCGGCACCTTCTGTGCCATCTGCAGTGTGTGTGAGATGATCCAACAGCAGAACATCATTGATGTGTTCCACATAGTGAAAACGCTACGGAATAACAAATCCAACATGGTGGAGTCACTGGTAAGCTTTTTTTTTCCTGTGTGTTTCCCCTCCCAGAGTGTTTCAGGGCCTTTAGGATAGGTAGAAAATTGTCGTGGCTTTGTTCAGGGTGAATCAAAGTGAATGAGAACATGAAGCCATCAGAATAATAATTGCTTCTGGTTTAGCATGTGCAATGAGTCCTCCTGCTTCTCTCTTTGAGCAGAAAGGGTGCCCTGGCAAAATGATGAACACTGCCTCCCGTGCCCACCTGGCTTCGGGAGGTCAGACCCCAAGGAGCTGGCACCGTGGCTGTGGGAAGGGGTGGGATCTGTCCTCCTGTCCATGCACACAGCCTGTGGTGCTAAATGCTGTGACATGCCTTGAAACCAGGGAGGGAGAGCAGCCCGAACCCCAGGCCTTGCTCCCTGCAGCCCAGGAGATTAAACTGTCCTGAATTCAATCATCTCCATCGATCACGCTGAGTTCGTGCCTCAAAAGCAACGTGTAGAGGTGAATAATGAATAGTCCATACTGGGGCTGTCTCTTTGAGTGCTTCTCTCTTCCATTGATGATACCATCTCCTAGCAGTGCTTGTTCAGGATCACATAAAAAGGCAATCAATGTTTGCCTGGTCCTGCCAAAGGGAATAAGAAAGAGAGAGGAGGTATTTTTGCTTGTAGAACAAGGCTCTGATGAATTCACCCATATCCTAATGCCATTTCTTTCTCTTCTCTCTTGCAGGAACAGTATAAATTTGTATATGAGGTTGCACTGGAATACTTGAGTTCCTTTTAGCCCAGAGGAGGGAGGGAACCCTCGGATGTGCCAGACCCCAATCTCTGGCAGGCGCTTCTCCCCTCTCCCACACTGGAAGGCAGTAACAAGTGTGGGAAGGAAAACCTCTCCTTCCTGGAGCAAGAGACTGAGGTTGCACAGACCTCACTGGAAGGAGGAGACGATGCCTGTGTGTGCTGCTGCCTGCTTTCTATTGGAACATCTACTGCTTCTTAAATAACCTACTGTAAAAATTAGCAAAATGGGAGACAGGCTGAAAGACTGGACTTTCTAATCCCCTCTGACTTCTTCTCTCCTCTTTTGGATTGTATTTTTGCTCTGCTTGCTGCAGAGTGGGGAAGGAATGAAACCCTTAGGAAATTCTCTTTTAAATGTCTCCTTTTTAATTTATAATTTTGTTCTCGAATCCCAGTCTTTTCATTTTTTAATTTCGTGCAGCAGTCATTTGGGAAAAATGAGATAGCCATAGGGGATACATGAAATATTTCATTACGGTTTGTCTACCTTATCTCTTCCCTTTTTATTTGTTTTTCCAAATGAAAAGGCCAACACGGAAGAAAAACAACGCTGGAATTCTCTTCCCACACGTAGTCCCTTTAAGCATGAAAATAGATGGTGGAGATGAGCAGCTGGTCGTGGATTCACTGCCTCCACACAAATGTTTCCTCCCAGTTTCTGCTCCACTCCCAGGGCTGTGCATGAACCGGTTCCACCTCTCTGCTCTGTGTTCCTTTGGGTGCTGGTGAAGCAATGCCACTGATGAGTTTTCCCAGCCACTTGAACCTTAAGGTTAAATATTTGCATCAAACAGATTGCATTTTGTCTTGCAACTTCGGTAACTTTGTTACCACATTTTTCGAGTATTTGCTGGGGTGCAGTGTGTCTTTGAAAAAAAAAAAACAAACAGGGTATAAAGTAGGTATTATTGCTCATATACTATGTATTACTATTTTTTATTTATTATTTGTATTGCTGTAGAACTTAGGACCCCTAGTCACGACAGGACCCTGCTGAACTAGGCACTGTGCAAACAGAGAGCAAAGAAGGTTCCTGCTCAAGAGTTTAAAAGCTGAAGGTTCTTAAAATTGGGTTTTGGCAAGAGTTCCTCGCTATTTCCAGGCCCTACAAGCTTTAAAATGGGAACCCATTGGAGCTGTAGGAAAGGTGATGTACATACACAGAAACCTGTTCTGACACAAGTAAAGAGAAGTGTTAGCCCAGCACAGCAACTTCTCTTCTTAAGCAAAACAGCTTTTGTTTCATCCTGCAAAAAATGCCTGTGCAACTCTCCTGCTCCCAAACAAACACCAGATGTGTTTTGCCATGGCTCTGGATCTTGCTCTGATTTTGTAGCAGCTAAGAAATTGCTTTTCTGAAAGAGTATGTTTAAGTAGTTAATCACTAAGGGTCTGCAGGGTAATCTTGGAGAAAAAAAAATAATTGAAAGAACAAGGCCTTACTATAATTAGTATTTGAATTTAGCCATTTATTTATCTGGAGGGTGCTGGATATGAGGTTGCTCTCTGTATAAATTAGATTCTGGGATGTAGGTTTCTTTAAATTCAGACTTTCTAAAAGATAAATTGAAGGTAAGAGTTTAAGAAAACTCCACTTTCTTACCACCCTGTAGTTTTCCACCCTCAGGTAAATACTCAGAGGCTGTGCTGGGAGCTCTGTGCTCTCAATGTGTGACAAGTTCAACACATTTTGCTACTTCTGTCTGCAAGTTCAAAAGGCTTCACTTCCTGATCATTCTTTCTTCAACAGACAAACCTTTGCCTTGGCAGTGAGGGATGAAAATGAGGGCTGACCAAAGCAGCTCTCAGCTCACACAGGTACCTCACCACAGAGTTTCCATCCACCAGGAGCTGCACCAGTCCAGGGAAGGTGCTTGGAACTGCAATAATCCTCTTCCTGATAAGCAGATGAAGGGGTTCACAGGATGCTGAACCTCCTAGCCTGGATTCTTTCTAAGGAGCTTTGGATTCTTGGCTTTAATGTCGTGAACCACCTTCTCCCTGATGTGCTGTAAAGTGTTGGTGAGAACTCCCTCACAGGAGCCTCTGCTCTGCTTCTAGTTGGTCCTTTCTGTTGCCTGCAGGAAATCATGAAATCCCCTTTAGCTCCAAATGGGGCTGTATGTGGGTGTCTGGCATCTCCTGGGACAGGCTACTGGTTTGAATTGTTGGGGTTTTTTTTCCTTATGCAACTAAGCAACACAAACAATTCTGCAGGGAAAAAGAATAGAAGGCAAAGCAAAGCTATGAGATAAAAATGGCCTTATATTGGTATTTTCATTACAAGTGGCTGGATGGAACAGTGTAGGTCAGGAGTTGGGAGCTATTAGTAAAGATGAGGGAATTCTGATCCCAGAATGGGATTTTTGAGCAACTGCCCATGTAGGAAGAAGCTACAAGTCAGCAAAGTATTCATGACTTTGCTGACTCCAGAAAGCCAGAGGGAATCACTCCCTGTGGATACTATGGAAATATTAATTAGCATTTAGCATTCTGTTAATTTTACATGGAAACTAGCACAAGGATAGGTCTCCTTCATGATATAGGAGGGGGAAAGACTGATGGAAGCACTGAGAGTGACAGCCAGGATAAAAGGAACAGAATGGTAAAGAAATAGGATGAGATGTGAAGTATAGGAGCTAATTCAGGCTTAACAGTAGCAGGAAGGAAAGTGGATTAAAAGAAGGGAATTAAGCCTGCAAGAGGGATGTGTGCATGGAGAGAAGGAGCTGTGGGATGAGCAGAGCAGAACAGCACTTGCAGTGGAGTTGTTTAAGGTCCTGAGGTTGGATTGAATGTGTTTTATGGTATGAAAAATGCTGCTAAAGGGTCAGAAGTCCCTGTTTCAGGCTGGTCCACAGCAAGTCACGTGTGCTTTTGGCCCTCTGCAAATGCCAGGTGATGTTGGCATAAAGTGCAGGGGAAGATGTTAAAGCTAAATTTTACATTTTATAGGAGTTAAATGCAAGTGTTGGTTGCCACAGCCCAGCTGTTAATCACAGCTTGTTCTGTGGCCACTCAGCTGCATGTCTGAACCCTCATGTCCATGTGTGGGAGGGTGCTCAGCGGACACTGAAGATTTTGTTGCCAAACTGATATAAATTCCTGCAGTTATGGTGCTTTTGGGGGACCAACCCAGCTCCAGTGTGTGTTGTCTCTGGGATATTCCTGCTGTTCCTTGCTGCACACAGTGCATATGTGCTGAGTGTGAATTAATGATGAAGGGAATTGTGTGGAAAGAGAGGACGAGCTGGCTTTAAATAACTTTATTACCTTGAAGTTGTTTAAACCCTAGAGAGCAGCCCATGGCAGAGCAGGTAATGTGTTTGAAGCAAGATTATGGGTGATGGGTTTGTTTTTGTGGAGAAGGAGAGAAATTATGAGATGAGATGAGATAAAGGAGGTTTTCTCACTCCTGGAAGGATTAATAGTCAGGGTGAGCTTTCCAGCCTAAGCATCCCCTGCTGTGGATGGAAAGCGATAATGTGCAGTAGAAAAGGTGAATTCCTTCAAGTGATTGAATTTTAAGCTGGAAAAATATCATATTGCCCATTCAAATATCCGCATTTGAATGGACATAATGAAGATAAACTTATTCAGTCATCCTTCAGGGGTGAGGGAGCAGTTTATGATAAGCACAGGACTGGTGTAACGTTTGGTCTGAAATACAAGGAACTAGAAATAGAGAAAGAAGGGTGGGTCAGGTGTGACTATGTCATACAGGGAGTAACTAACATCTGAAATTAGTATGGGATGTAACTGAAACAGTGAATTCCAGAGCTATCTAAGCTGGCTGCTGGAGAAGGAAGACTCTGAGTTTTCTAGATGGGAGATAAACCAAAACCCCTAAAAGATACAGTGGGACTTAAGAATCTTTTCCTTTTTTTAGTTTTATGTTTGCTTGGTGGTGGGGTTTGGGTCTGTATCTTTTTTTTAATTAAGATCTGTGCAGGACTGATGTCCTATGCTGGCTCTTTTGGTTTGGTTTGGGTTTTCTTCTTTGAAGGTAAGGTAAAAGGTGTTTGAACTGCTGTAAATAGACTTGAGGTACTTGTTTATTAATGTAAAGAAGAGGGAGTACAGTGGCTGTGTGGAGGTACCTGAATCAGGACCTCTGATAGCAAGCATACACATGGGGATGTGGTGGGTTGTGTATGTTTGCAGGTTGGAATAACCTGTGTTCTCTGGGCAGGAAAGTTCCTTTCCTGGGCTGTGATTAGTAGGAAGCCCTTTAATTTAGTATTCTTCAGCAAGGTTGCACAGAGTTATGTCTGCTTTTGCCATGCAACAGGGCGTCCCTCTTAATTTATTCACATTTTAGCCATTTTTGTGAGCTAGAGTTGTCCATTTTGGTCCAGCAGCAACAGGCAGTTGACTAACACTGAAAGGTTTTTACATGCACTGAAAAGATGTGACTTCGTGTGGCCTTTACCCCCAAGATAACCTGCGGTTTCTGTCCCCTTGTCTTGTCCACCTGCACACACATCTCAAGAATGGCCAGAGAATTCCTGAAAGGCAGACAGATATTTTGGGAGATGCCTGTGACCTCAAATCATTCTGGTCCATGTAACTGCACAGAGCAGAGGAGGGAACCCCAAAGAACAGCTGTTCCCTGCAGCAGCCTGTATTTGTGTGTCAGTGCTTTCCAACCTTTTGTTCTGGAGCTGTAAACACCCTGGGAAAAAAAAGTCCAGTGGCAACATAGACCCCACAGTTGTAGATTTGAGCTTCTAGATGCTAGACTGGCTTTTCCATTTACTTTTCACAGGCCCTTTAGCAGCAGTTTGTGGGATTTCCTTTGGGAATCTCAAGGCAGAGATTGCTGGTCACTGCTCTTGTTGTGCTGTAGAGTCAGAGAAGGAGAGAGGCTCCTGCAGCAGGTGGTTCAGAAGACACTTAAACCAGTTGCCATCTGGGAGAGAAGGAAAGGAGGAGAAATCTCCTTTGGGAGAAACCCAGCTTTGGAGGAGAAGGCAGATTAAATGGATCCTGAAACAGGGAGGAATTTGCACCTTGCTCTCTCTCTCATTCTTGCACAGCTGCTCTTTATCTGTCTTACTCTTCTGAGTTCCTGCCAAGATCATAAAAAACAGGTAATGCCACATTCTGTGCTGTGGAGATGGAGCACTCAGAGTGTGACAGAGAGAATAAATCCTGAGGGACAGAGATAAAAGGAGATTCACTTGAGAGAGGAATCTTCAAATACGAGGTGCCTCGTATTCTGCCTGTCACACCTGCAGAATTTTTCGTGAACCATCACAGAGCAGTGCACAGTCCTGGCACAGTCCTGGGTGTGCAATGTGGTGGCAAAGTTCCACTTGGAAAACTTCATTGTCCTGTAATAAATGTGAACAGTCAACTCCATTACGTTGGTAGCACAGTTCATTTCTGTGATCCCTCCAGCCAGTGCAAGGGGCATCTCAAGAACTTTGGTGTGAAACTGCTGTGTTTTCATTTGAGAGTCTTTCAGTTGTCTTAAGTGTAAAAAGAGTTAGTCAACCCCAGATTTTTAGGAAAATAAAGGGCGGCCATGAGGTTAAAGTGGCAAAAGTTATTCAGCATAACCACGGCCTTTGGGTCAAAAATTCCATGTACCTGCTGTGTGAGGGTGGAACAAACCACCACAGCTCCCCTGCCCAGACACTGGAGCAGAAGCAGGGAGAGCCAGGGAATTAAAGTCAGAGAGACAGACATGAGTAATAAGGATTCTCTTAACCCTCCTGTGCTCCTGTTTATTTAGATTGCAGTCTTCTATAGCCATGCATACATAATATACAATTTAAATGCAAGTGCTCTTTCTTTCCCTGTTCCCAAAAATACCTACAGCTCCTCTTTCCTCCAGGGTGAGCCAACAGCATAACGAGCAAAGCCCAGTTTGTGCAGTTTTTGGCAAGGGCCAGTAAGAAAATCCATCATGTATTATCTGCTCATTGACTTGGAAAAGGTATCAGTCATCTCCCTCATATACATACTTGAAGAATGTACAATTTGCTCAAACTGTCAAGCAGAATCATATGTTTTCATACACCAAGACCAAATCCTGGTGGTACAGAGTGTGATGGAAAGAAAAAAAATGACAAAAACTCGCTCACTTCCAGTGACCTCTAGTCTGTAATCTCTATTTGCTGTGTCAAGCTATTTTAAAAGTTTCCCATGTAAAAAATAACCTCAGAATATCCTACAGGATGATGTTGGATTAGCAGAATTGTGAAAACCTGGCAGCTTTTTCAGTTTGTAAAAACGTGAGAGGTCTAAATTAGTCTTTTCCATCCTCACCCCAGTGCATGCAGATTTTTCACCACTATTGTGTTTTCAGCCTGAGCCTTAAAAAACAAAGTAATGCAGCAGACTGAATGCCAGATGCTGGTGTTCCCATAGTGTTTCCTGGGGGCAAAAAAAAATAAAAAAAAAATAATAATAAAAAAACCAGTGAAATGGGAAAAGAACAAACTAAAATGTTGTTTTCTTGGAACTCAATTCAGCATGAGCTGTTTCTAAGCAGTATAAACATGAGCAAGTCCATGTCACTCTGTCTGGAGGAAGGATGTGCTTGTTACAAGGTGAAGGTTTTGCTCTTGATGCCCCTTTGGGACCAGTCCTGATACTTCATATGTAGGTATCCAGCAGTGTAGTGGTTACTTCAGGGGAGGGCACTTTGTCCCAGAAGGAGTGTTTCAGTGGAGATCTGTTCCCCTGAAACATTCCCTGAAATTCCCTGTTCCCCTGAAACGTTACTGTTGGCGAGTCTGTGTGAGATACCTTGGGAGTGTTGCACTGTGGAGACTGATTTCCTTGTGTGAGTACATCATCTTTCAATAGGGACCTCCAGGAAATCTTATTTGTGCAAAATTATGGAAAGAAGGGCATTTTGGGGGGACGGGAGTGGGACTGGGGCCACCACTTCACAAGCTTTCCTGAATTTAGGTGCTCTGACAAGACTCCCTGGGACAAAGGCTGGTCAGGTTTTCACGTTGCTGACAGTTAAACCACAATTCATGTGCTGGACTTCATGTACCTGGAGCAGAACTGGAATTACCCCCTCATCACCCTCCAGCCCTTCCTTGCATTGCCAGCACTTAAACACTGTACTTCTATGCCAAAAGTTTGAGCTGCATCCTTAACACATCCTTTAACCCCCCCTGACTAACCACAGGGACAAAATTCACTCCCCTGCTGATTTAACCTCCTCCCTCCCCACGCCAACACTGTGGAAATCAAAATGTCCCAGCATTTTGTTGCCAGACTTGTCACCACGTCACAGAGCCGTGCTGTGGCTGCCCCTGGATCAGCAGTGTCCCATTCCAGGCCCCTGGATGTGTTGTCCAGCAGGGAGGAGTGCTGCATGAGAGCAAGTATCTGCTGTTGCGATGCCGCCCCATCTCCCCCCCCTTTGGCCTTTCTGGATTCCTGGTGAAACTCACTTGTACAGTTTGGATGTTTGATAGATAAAGCACGTATGAAAAAAAAAGGAAAAAAATATAAATACAAAACTCTCAACACTGTGCATTCAGTGTCTTTCTAGCTTAAAAGAAGGAAGGTAAATAATGTCAAGTCAATGAATATCAGATATATTTTTTGACTGTACATTACAGTGAAGTGTAATCTTTTTTTTACAACTGCGAGTCCATCTTATTTATTCTTGTAAATGTTCCCAGACAATGTTTGTAATATGGGCTGTGTTGCAAATCCATAAAATAAATCTGTGATCTGAGATTAATGTTTTACTAAGAGACTCTTGTACTTGTACCTTTTCTTTGCAGTCAGAGGAGACAGTGCTGCCAGAAATGATGGGGTGATTGAATGACAAAAAATAAGACCAGCATCTTGTCACAGTGATGGGCTTTGCATCGTGGTTGTCATTCAGGAGGAGGCGAAGAGAATTCATCAGGCACTTCAGTCTGGCTGCAGCTTTTGGGTCAGTCCCCTCAGAAAGGCTGTGGATGGGAGCTGAGCAGGTTGAAAAATTACAGTCTTAGCAGCATGGGTTAGAGCAAAGCACATTTTTGCAACTTTTTTCTTTCTAACAGGTATCACTGTATTGGTATTTCCTTGGTATTCAGTGCTGAATGATGATCACTAATATGGGACTGAGACTTTTCTGGTGTTTTCTATAGATGGACTCTGCTGGTTCAGCAGGGGTTGAGTTAATTTACTTCCCAGTGGCTGGTATGGGATTTTTGCCATGTTTTGGGTTTGTGCTGGACACGGGGTTGACAATACAGATGTTTTGTTATTGCTGGGCAGGGCTTACACAGGGCCAAGGCCCTTTCTGCTTCTTGTACAGGCACACTGGGGAGGGCTGGGGGTGTGGAAGGCTGTGAGGAGACACAACCAGGACAGGTGACCCAAAGTGACCAAAGGGACATTCCAGACCATGACATCATGCTCAGTGTATAAAGTGGGGGCAGAAGGAGAAAGGAGGGGACATCCAGAGTGATGCTGTTTGTCTTCCCAAGTCCCTCTCACATGTGCTGGGGCACTGCTCTCCCGGGGATGGCTGAACACCTGCCCAACCATGGCAAGTGGGAATGAATTCCTTTGTTTGCTTTGCTTTTGGACACAACTTTTGCTTTCCTGTTAAACTGTCCTTATCTCAGCCCACACTTATCTCAGCTTTTACCCCTCTGATTCTCTCCTGGATCCCGCTGGGAGGAGCGAGTGGCTGTGAGGGGCTGGATTGGCAGGGGTGAAACCAAAACATGGACACAGAAAGGGTTTTGTGCAGATGTTGCTTGATTCCAAACCTGAACAGAGGATAGGAGTGTCAGTAACGAGTGTTTTAACACCCTGCCCAGCAGACTCCCACTTCTGGTCTTCCACACTTGTCCATTGACCCAGGGAAGGGTTTGACACCTTCAGCCAGTGCAGAGCAGCAGGACTGTAGGAGGCAAGAAAGTAGATGAGGCTGCCATGCTCTGGAGACCACTTTATTCCCAGAATACAGACAGGAGAGGATCAATATTCACACCTTAGTGAGCCAAAACAAGAGAGACCAGTCACACTCCACTTGTACAACCCAACTGGGGTAAGAACTGCTCTTTTAGGCATTGTTCATTAGCCTTACTAAAAAAAAATAAAATAAAAATAAGGTATCTTATCAAGGATCATAGCTCCTGTTTTTCTTAAAGGAGTTGGACTCGATGATCCTTGTGGGTCCCTTCCAACTCAGGATAATCCATGATTAAAACATAGAAAATCTACCTTGAAAACATAATTTACTAATCCTTTCTGTATGTATTCATTATTTTCTTTTGAAAATACTTTTAGTTCTTCCTTGCTATGAACAAAACCACCCTGGGTATCAGTGTTTGGCTCAGATACAGGTGGGTTTTTTTTTATTGTCCCGATAAAGCAAATTCTGCATCTCAGTTGTGGTGAACATTCAGATATAACACCTGTTTATTCAAAGGGTTCATTATAATGAGGTTACACTGTATGAAACACCCTTCAGTTGCAGAGCTGTTGTTATGCCAGGGAGAGAGTTTGAAGAATTTGATACCAAAAAAAAACCTCCTCACTACAGTGTCAGATTGAGAGGAAATTTTACCCGTGGAGTCCCAACTGTGTAACACAGACAGTTGTATGTTCATAGTGATTAATTACAGTTCAGCTTGGCACATTATCCAGATTTATCCAAAATATTTTGCTGACACTTGATATTAACAACAGGTTGCATTTAGGGAAGGTAAACAGCAGAGACAGCTCTGCCATATTCCAGATGGTCTTACAAAGATCCATGTTGAAATGCCAGCACTGAGGAACAGCCACAGATTCACCTTTCTGTCCTCTCATCTGCCCAGCACAGGGCAGGGATGGGATAAAGCTGCTGGGGGAAGACAGATGGAGAAGCCTGAAACCCACTGGGGTTCAAAGTGTTCACCCCCTGTTCGTGTTGCTGTGACTGACACGTGCTGAGGTGTGAATCCAGCAGGCATTTTATCCAGGTCAGTCATTGCCTCCAATATCAGCAGCTGCTTTTCCATCCATCCCCAGGATAACCAGTATCATCTTACTGATAGTGCTGCAAGGTCTGTCAGGTTTGACAAACACTCTTTGCCTGAGCTGAAGCTCTTTGTCTCACAAGTTGAACCTTTAAATATCAGATCCCACACCGAGCTGACAGTGCAGCTGTTGTTTTACAGCAGACTTCAAAACTGGCAGGCTTGGCTGTCTACATGATAATTAGAATTATAGAATTGTTTAGCTTGGAAAAGACCTTTAAGATCCTTTGAGTCCAACCAGTCCCCCAGGACTGCCAAGGTTACCACTGACCCGTGTCCCCAGGTGCCACATCTACACATCTTTTAAGTCCCTACAAGGATGGGGACTCCATCCTGCCCTGGGAAGCCTGTGCCAGGGTTTGACAACTCTTTCCATGAAAAAAATTTTCCTAATTTCCCATATAAACCTCCCCTGGCATAACTTGGGGCCGTTTCCTCTTGCCCTATCACTTGTTACCAGGGGGAAGAGACTGAGCTGTTCAGCTCTACAGAGGGAACACAGATAATGATCCTGATGGTGAGATCCTCACTCCAGAGGGTGAGTCTGTCTTGGATAAGGCTCTCTGAGGCAGATGGGTTGGATTGTCCTTTGAGAGTGCCTGTTTAGCTCCACTGATTGACTTATGTAGGTGACCAACACTGACTTGGGCAACTCATTTTGAGATGGCTGCAGTTACATGAGATGTGAGTAGATACCTGCAAGCAACCAACCTGTGTCATAAATGAAATGGCATAAAGAGAGAAGGAGTCAATTTAATCCTTCTTGCTTATGCTTGGAAATTCTTCTGAGCCATCTAGCTTGGTTCTTTCAAGATCTCTCCTTTTGTCAAGCCCTACATCTAAAAAACAGTTGAAGAATATATATTTTTTAAATGTGCTGTTCTGTGTTAACTTTACTGCTGTACACTGAGGTATAACTTTAATTTACAGAGCCTAAACCAAATAAAAAGATTTGTACTCTTTTCTTGAAATCACCTTGTTTTCTCATGAGTTATTTCTGTGTCTATTTGGGAGTATGTAATATTTCTTAGTGAGAGTGTTTTTATAAATGGCTTGTAAAGGTTTATCCATAAAGTTTTTATATACTGTGAATCAGTAGCTGCAGAGCATTTATATTACAGGTCAATGGGGTTACTTAAAAGTCTGTAACGTTTACTGATGTGTTTATAAACACCAATAATGTACTCTTTATGCCAAAACCAATAGAATATTTAGTATGCCTTTATCAGTACATTGTAAATGATAGTCTGTTAAGATAAACTATAACCTGATGGAATTTTCAGCAATGTGGTGAAATAGCTTTTTTACTGCATGTATAAATGGTTCTCTCTAAAACAACTGTGACACACAGCCTGGCTTGCACAGAAAAATCAGTGAAACATGCAGAACCTGATTCTGGAGATGGATAAACCCAGAATTTTCCAGCAGTAATCCTCTCAGTAGGCTCAAATACAGGATGAATGTGAGCCTTGCTCCATGCCGGATCAAGAGACTAGATACCCTTTTATTTAAAATTTCCAGAGGCGTTCCTGGGATCATCCTTTCTCTTACGTTTCATGACTGACTGTGCTGTGAAAGGAGGAGAAGCCACCAGTTGTTGCCTGAGCCTGTTGTGTAGGAAACTGAGCTCAGCTCTGAGCTTCACTGTGGACTTACCATTGGTTTTTAGGAAAGTTGTGTTGTTGGTACTTAAAATGGTGAGTTTGGAATGGCCTTTCCTGGTCCAGTGCCTGAGTGTGGGATATCACAACTGCAAGACCCACCTAGATGGATCTTTCTTCCAAGGAATGTGCTGAACTGTGCCTGAACTGGCTCGGACTTTTTCCATCCATAGGGTCCATATAGAGCCTCTAACCCCCACAGCAGAGCATGGCAAGGGCCCAGACAGCAGGAATCTCCATTCAGGATGGAGACAGCCTGGCTCTGTGCATTAATCTTGCAGATGAACCTGTTTGATCAGCAAAGCAGGGAAGGAATTGGGGGCGGGGGGGGGGAAGGGGGCGCTTGCCTGCGTCTTCTGAGCAACCTGGCCTAGGGGAAGGTGTCCCTGCAGGGAGGTTGGATTAGATGACCTTTAAAGGTCACTTCCAACCCAAACTATTCCATGATTCTATGACTTTCTCACCTCCTCCTCCTCCTCAAAGCTGAGCACAAACACACCTCTAAACCAAGCGCTGCTGGAGAGCTTCATTGGCAGTGTTCAAACAGCCCAGAGTGCTGACCATGAGAGAATGGCTGATGATGTGCAAAGACCCAAAATTATTGTTTATTCTGGTGCTAGAGGAACTACCTTGCAAAGAAAAGTAGGCTTTGGCAAAGGAGGCAATGAGCAGCCCCAGTTCTCAATGTGCACATTCACCACTTGCAAGCAGCCAGTTCCCGGCTCGTTTTGGGATAAGAGGCATCACAACATGTGATCCTGGTTCCTGTGTCCTTTGGGATAGGAAGGATTAGCTGTGGTTTGAGCCAAAATTAGTATCAAAATCCCAAATAAACACTTGGGTTTTTTTCATTTCTGCTCTGGATCCTTAATGAAATTGCTTGGTTTTTTAGAGGTCATGTGTAGAAATTATGTCAGTCTTTACAGGTTTGGGGTTTGCTTATTTATTCTATACCAGTGGTAGCACTCTCCCCATTGCTGCAGACAGAAACATTGCTGAAGAAACATGGAGAAAGGTTTGTTTGATGTTCGGGGAGGGATTTATTGCTTCCAGCCATGCCAGTCCTCCACACACCCTTTAACCCACCTTCTGCACAACACTGAGACCTTGTATTGCCCAGAGCTTGTATCCAGGTGAAAAAAAGAGTTAAGTGCCACTGTTTTGTTTTAGTAACATTTTTACACCAAAGTCTAGAGCCTGCAAGTATTTTATAATGAATGGGACCTGTTATGTGTGTTCTCTGCTTGCTGTGTTACTGCTGTATGGCCCTTTTATTTGAATCTGGCTCTCCCCAGGTTTCACTGTCTAAAAATGTCCTTGTTCTTCCAGATTTTGAAATAAACCCCCCTCCTTTAAAGTTCCTATCCCCCTGCAGCTGAGTCAGGACTGAAGTGTGAATCTGGGGCTTGGCCCAAGCTCAGGGATGGAAAATGTGAAGCAAGAGGGTCTGTGGAGGAGGGCTGTGCCCTTGGTCAGCTCCCTCCACACCTGACAGACAAGTAGCAGCCTCTCACTGTCCTCCCACCCTCAGTGTCCAGGGTCCAAGGCAAATAGTCCCTTTTCCCCAGTATCACATCCCTTTTTAAACAGAATAGCTGCAAAACTCTTTATTTTGCCATGAACAAGTATTAAGTCAAAACTCAATTTGGGCTGTAAACATGCAAATAATTCTCTTTGACAAACTCCTGCTGCTGCTGCTGCTGCTGCTTACATGAATCAGCTTTGCAAGTCTGGAGACTAATTTGTGCAAATTGCAGCTTGGAAATGATAGGACCAGGCTAAAAAGATAGAACTAGCTCTGCAGAAATATAAAGCTTGTTGGAAGAGAACAGGTCTCTGTCAGTACCAGTTGTTTTAACAGTTTTGGGGCTGAAAGCGTGTTGAATAATGTCATAATTGTATCTGCATTTGGCTGTGGAAAACATTACCTTTCTTCAGTGTTCCTACCTTTCTTTTTTTTTTGCCTGCTGCTTTAAAAAGAATTTTCCAGCTGTGGACCCTGTGTGAAAATGCTGGAGCAGTGGCAAGCCTTGGCAAGCAGAGTCCACGGGGAGATCAGAGAGGAACGTTTATTCCTGGGACTCATGCTGGATTTTTAGAGAGATAACTCCATCACTTCAGGACGTAATTATTTGCAATTTCTCGCTCTTTCACAGGCTTATGAGAAAAGGAGAGGCTTAGAAGTTATCAGTCCCAAAGCCAGCTCTGGGGGGCTGATAAGAACACGCTGCACCCTTTGAACCTGAGGGGCAACCTTAAGAAAACAGGTATTGCAGAAGGATTTAACCTTTTTGCTAAATGCAGTGGAGAGATGAAAATGAAGTGTTTTCCTGACACGTTCCATCCAGTTTGAAATGACCTAAGCACTGAAATCACTTTCTGTTGCTCTTCCCTCACCTCATTTGGTGGTCCTGGTTGGAAAGCAATTTTCTCTGGTCATTCTGTCCTTGTGTGAAGCTGCCCACCTGGTCAGGGAACAGCTCAGCTCTGGATGCTCCAGCAGCCTGGGCCTTGGGAGAGGGAGACTTCTTGGCATTTGGACTAAATACCAGTTTGATCTCACTGGCATTTTGCACCTTTGCTTATTTCTTCTTACAAGCTGAATTTGTGTAAATACTGGCTTGTGTCAGGGCAAATATCTTTATGTCCTGTGTATATGTACACAGAACATATATATACAACTTGTAAACACTACTTACATGTGTGTGCATATATGTGTGAGTAAATAGCTTTTATGCTACTTACATCTTAACATAAACTTCCTGTATAGCATAACATATATATATATACACCACAACTTTAAAACTCTATTTGCACACATATATGTGCAATTTGTTATATATATATATATAATTTATAAACTCTATTTACACAGATATACATATATATTTATATATGTAAATGCTTTTATGCTTGTTCAGGTAGGATTATCTAGCAAGCTTGATGTTATCTTGGGAAGGTATTATCGAGGCAGGATGCTCACTGGAGTGATCCCTGGTGGAAGGAATGTGTGTGTGGAGGTTCCTTCATCATGGCAAAGGCCATATTGTGATGTCTTGGGAATTTTCCCCCAAACTTTTCCAAGCTTTGCTGTTTATTTGGAGTGTGGCTGCTGCTTCCTTTAACAGCATCCACATTCCTGACCCACAGGGCTGAACCATTATGTGCCAATATCTTGTAATCACAATGTAACACACAAATGCAAGGCTGAAGTATCCTGGACACCTTCATAATGTTAAAAATAAACATAAAACCAGGGCTTAAACTCCCAGATGTGTTTTAATAGGTCGGGATCAGGTGGATGGGAACCCAAAGTGTGCCAGGGCTGTGAGGACACGACTAACAAGGTGACAGTGACTGAGTTTTTTTTGCAATCCCACATCTCAGTTGAGGTTGGAGAATTAGAGAGGCCTAAAATCCTTTTCTATTTCTGCTCTAGCCAGTGCCCAAGCATCTCCCTCAAACTGAAAGTCAGGATTTGAATTTACATCACTCCTTTCGGAGGAGCATTTGTGCGTCGGGAGGGGGCCGTGCTCATGCATCAGCACTGCAGGGACTCTGTGCTAAGCAGCAGAGGAGGCTACTGGGTGGTAAACAGAGAATTTGAATTACTGAAAGCTCTCTTAAACCTGTTCAAATCTCTGCACTGTGTAGATAAGGCCACGCTGTTGTATGAGCTGACACAGTCAGAACAAACTTCTGGCATACGCGCAGCAGTTACGGCATTAGAATTGTAAAGCACATTTTTTCCTTTTTTTTTTTTTTAATCAAGGTAGGAGCAAGTTTGAAAGCATGATTTGTTTTGTGTGTTTTCAGCTGCAAACAGAAAAAAAAAATCAGGAGGGTTTGGAAAGGAGGTAAGGAATCTGAGCAAACACGAAGAGGCTGATCTAATTAATCTGCTTGCCTCAAGTGTCATCACTATTTTACCTCAAATACTTTTTAGTCTCAGGATATCACAGATGTTAGTGTTTAAATGAGAATAAAACCACCACATAAACTCTTCCTCAACGGAATTCTTTCTTCAAGGAAGTAAAATCTGTGCCAAAACTGACTTCTGTCTTTATCTCGGTGATGAAAATGTACAATAAGATGGAAGCAAGTGGATTTGGTTGTCTGCTTAGTGCCTTGTTTGGGTTGGGACAAGCAGGTGACAAGAGGCAGCCCATGGTTCTGCCAAAGCCCAGCACCCTTCAGGATAAAGGATTTCTTTTTTTGGCTCCACTCACCTTAAAACTTTAGAGACTCTGATTTCCACCCATTTTTCAAAATTCTGAGCACTTCAGGTCTGAAACACATGCAAAGCAAACATCACTGAGTCTCATGAGGATGTGTTGGGTGCCACTCAGCAGAACACCTCTCAGCAAACTCCACTCTCCATCTGTCTCATTCCCTCCTTCCCTGAGACAGCCTAATTGCAAAGCTCTGGGTTGTGTTTGAAGTGCTGCCTTTAAAATCTGAGTGCTACGGTCTGGCCCTTGTTAGAATAATGCTGCAGGAAAAAAAAATGTAGTAAGGTAATTTTTGATTGCAGAGGTACTAATTTCATCTGAAACTCAGGTACAGCCATGCTGCTTTAGGAATTTATGAGTTGGAATTTTCTGCTCTGATGTTACAAAAAACCACTTGAAAGGGAAAGGAGAAAACTGTGTGTATAAGGTCAAGTGCATTGCTCTGTGGTTGTGTTCTCAAAGCAGAATACTGGGATGTTCCCCAAAGGTGGAGAGAGCAGGGCAGGACCTGGGAATGCTGTAAAATGGAGGGAATGAGAGGAAAAGAGTGAAGGGACTCAGAGCAATTTCTTAAAAAACGTGGCACATGTTGTAGCAGCCAGGGTGTGCAGAAGGTCGGAGAAGACCTCCCCATGTTCAGATCTGCTGCCCATGGCAAGGAAAGCTGTTCCCCTGCCACCTGCTTCTTAAAAGGTGGTCACAGCCCATGGGGAAAAGGTCAAGTGAGACCACTGGGCTCTCCTGGCCAGAAGTTCTGTGTGTGAGAGCTGATGATGATACTGCAAGGGTGGAGCATCCCTTCAGGCAGCCATTCGAGGGAGACACCAAATAGGAGCATATTTATTAATCTATGGGTGCTTTAAAGCACATATATGCAATGTCTAATTAGAGTGGAGGTGACAGGGAGGCCACTTCAGAGTTCCAGAGTCTCTCAGTGCACCCTTGGTGCTGTCTGTGGGTGTCACCAAACCCATCAGTGTCATGGGCAGCTGTTGGAAGGGGTGACCCTCCTTCCTCTGCTCTTGAACTCAGGGAGAATTCCTGAGCTAAGCAGGGGAGAGAAGATGCCAATGGCTGCTGTTATCACAGAACTCAGACATCAGCAGAGATGTTAAAACTGAACTAATGAGCATTGTTAACATCAACAAAAGTGCTGCCTCCAGGCCACATTTTGCCAGCTTCATTTTTCCTCTCCTTCAGCTCAATACACCGATTAAACTATGACCAAAGCAGACAGTGTTACAGTTTTATTTTTAAATAACACAAACAATACCATTTTATAAATGCAGCCATTTCCCTTTGTCCAGAAGGAATGAATGTTTTGGCTTCCTCCATGAGATGGAGTTGCCAAGAGGTGTTCAGCTGCTGTCCCAGCTTTGTGATCCACACAGCACTTCTGCCCCCAGAAATATAATCCTCCTGCTACTGTCTGCCAGTGTCTCTTTCTCAATACACTTCCAAAAGAGCTGGAGATGGGAACATTTGTTGGCTTTAAAACTTGCTGGATGACAGCTCAGCCTGACTTCCAGCACTAATGATCAGGGGAAGAATTGATTCTGCCAGAGAATATGAAGTCCCACATCCCCACGTGGAGGATTGTGCTGAGCCTTGGGTAGGGCTGTCCTTCATCTTCTCCTGATATTAATTTACTCTGCTTGATTAGCACTGTTAAGACTCTCCACAAGCTTAGTTTTCTTTTGTCTCCCATTGCTCTAACTCTGTCCTGAACACCAAAGGGCTCTTGGGAAGGACATCCCACTGAGCTGTTGTGTTGAACAGCCTCTATATCCAGATGACAATGATGGGAACTCTAGAATTATGTAGGATTGGTGGGTAAGCAAGAATGATTTTTCAGCACAACTCATTGCTTTATTTCTAAAATCATGTCTCCCATGTCAAATTCTGGTGTTTGGTGGTGGTGATGTGTCTGCATTGGAAAGAAAAATACTGGTAAAATTCAAGCGATTTCTGCCTTCCTCTTTTCTGAAAACCCAGGCTGTTTTCCTTCCATTAACTCTCCTGAAAGTCTATACCTGCCTATTACCTTGGACTGCAATGGCTTCAATGGAGTTTTATCAACCTTTGGCCCTGTCACTATAAAACCCTTCCATGTTTTTGCCAAACCTCCCTCAGAAAGATTACTTTTGCTTCGTAGATGCCAATAAAGGAAATTGCTTTCACAAAGAAAGAGGTAGGAAGACAACCCTAGACCCTTCATTTGGATTTCCTCCAATCTTAAATTTATTGGAACTGAAGAGCAATCCCAAATAAATTATAAAATGCACCGTGGTCCAAGCAGTGAGGTCTCTCTAGGCAGTGCCTGGTTGTGTTTCAGGGCCTCCTGCCCCTTCAGCTTTTGAGTAAAAGCTTCAAAGAGAAGAACAAAAGCTTTAAAGCAAAAATCAGAACTCACCCAAGTAGCCAAGGCACAAAGCACTTGGCACAGGACTGCAGCTGGCCCCGGGGAGGGGACAAGCCATCCCACCACATGGCACAGCCTTCATCCCTGAGGGATGAGAAATCCCAGATGGTGAGCAGCAGACCTGGATCCTGTCCCGGTGTGCAGGTGGCCCCGTGCCACTTTCTGCCGCCACAGGAAGTTCTCATTCCTTCTTTCTTTAGCTGTGGGGGTTTTTTTTTTGCTATTTTTTCCTTTAACCCAAATCCCTTTGAGCAATCTCAGGAGCAGCACATGCTGTGGACCAGCTGGAGGGTGGTGCATCGTGGCAGAAACCTGGGGAGACGAGGCAGGGAAGGTGCTGTCTTTATCCACAGAGACAGGCTGGAGTCTGGTTTAAACAGAAGAATGAACAGACTTAGAAAGTTAGACTGAGCTCTATTCTTATCCCAGCCAAGCTCCAAGTGAGGCTGTGGAAATGAATGCACGTTCCCTTGTTCCTGCCCAGATTTCCTCGACGGAGCCTGGAGAGCTTGAACCGGCACCAGGAGCTCCAGGGGAGGTGAGAACTCACACAGAAGTTGCACACTGAGGCTTCTCCTGCTGCTGCCAGATCTGTTAAGACTTTGCAGGCCTTCAGCAAGCGAGTGCTTTATGTCAGACAGGCAGGGGACAATGTGTGAGAACAGCTCTCAGCTCTTCAATGACCGCAAGGGAATCTACTGTACGTGATCACCTGTATTTCTTCTCTGAAGCCAAGTGCAGGGACAGTCAGGTCGCCCTTTGCTGCCCAAATTCCAGCTGGAGCATCCTCCAAAACTGGCTAAGCCATGGTCAGCCTGATAAACAACCCAGACACGTCCTCAGTGGTGTCACTGGGCAGGTGAGTGAGGAATCAGTGCTACACACACACGGGTACTTCATCCCAACCTCTTCTAATGAGAAGTGGCCTTAAAACGGCTTTTATGTGCGTGGAAAGGGATAGCAAGGCTGGGGTGGGGTGGCAGCTGTAATAAATCCTTCATCTGTGCAGAGAAGGGAAGGGAGGAGCTTGGGCAGGAGCATGGGGAAAGTGGGAGGATTATTTCCTTAGGGGAAAGAGACTGGTACAGCAAAAGATTAATCCTAATCCTTCTGTCTCCAGCTTTATGTCAGTGTGTGAAATAGTCCTTTCAGCCCCTCCCCTGCCCTGCAGATTGGGATGAACAATGAAGAAAAATGTAATACTGTTTCTCACTCATGAAGCCACCAATTTGTTATTTTTTTTTGTTTACTTTATCCTTTATTTTGAAAATGTTTGAATATGATAGAATTACTTGATCTTTCAAAGTGTTTTGTAGTTCTTTGACCACAAGAAACACTTTGCCAGCAGTATTTGTGAAGAGGCAGGGAGACTGATACAACAGAACATGATCCTCTCTCCAGGCTGGATGCACAGTGAAATGTGAGGTTTGGATTCACAGTGGCACATCCAGAGCCAAAATAGAGATGTAGCTCGATTGTTTAAATGAATTATCATGTAGAAATAGGCAGCTTCTTCCTTTCTCTTCCTTTCTCCCAGCTGCTGTGCAGGAGGCTCCTGTGCATGGCTCTCTCCTGGCTCCTGGGGTTCCAGGAGTTCTAGGGAAGGGGCTGTTGGAAAAACTGAGCCTGGAACAGCAGACTCAAGTTCAAGGTAAGTTGCTGAGAGCCCACGGGGTGTGTGGTCTTCTTCAGCCTCAGTGACTTCTCTGCCTGAGCTCACCCAATTCCACCAGGTGATCCAGGACCCTCTGATGTATTTAGGACAACTGTGGTTACCTAAATAAGTGTCTGAGTCAGGTTTCCCTCCAGCTTTCCAGAGCACAGAGGAGTTGGGGTTGGAAGGAACATCTGGAGGTCTTTAGTCCAGGTCTGATACCTCCACAGACTGAGATTTCACAGACTCTTTAGGGCAGAAGTTCCAGTTCAGCCCCACCTCTGTGAATAGTTTTCCTGATGTCCAAAATTCTTTTGCTGCAACTTGTGACTATTGCCTCTTGCCTTTCACTGAGTACATCAGAGAAAATCCTGTCTCCATCTCCTCTAAAACCTCTTTTTAGAACCTCTATAACCTTTGGTTAAATCTCTGTACAAACAAATTGATTTGAGGAGAGCTGACTCAGTATCCTGATGTTTGGTTGTTCTTACATATATTCTTGTTACTGACTGGTTACACCAAAGAGGATTTAATAGTTGGACATGCCAAAGTACCTGTATCCCTGAGACTTTGCACTCCTGTGAGTTCCCTGGTCCATGGTGAGGTGTGTGGAGCTGGCTCTGCCTTCAGGGAGCTCTTCCAGAGCTGGTGCATTCATCACCTCCCATGTTTTTCTGGGCTGGTTGGTGTCTTCAGCTCAATCAAGTCACTGCTATTCAAGATTTGAGAGTGCAACAGATAAAACAGGGACCCCATTCTCTCCTGATAACACATCCTTCAGGTTTTCCTGGTAGTTATCAAGATGCTTTTCTTTTCTATATGCATCAAAGCAGGAATAATTTCACTTTTCTGCTTTGAGTAATGATTTTGTCTTTCATATTTTCAGTTACATTTATCTCCAAGGCAGTGATTTCATTCCTTTTTAAATTTTTTAAAGTTCTTTCTCCTCACACTTATTATGTAGTGATTCTGAATGACTCGTGCTGGCTTTGTAATTATTTTAAATAGACACTACTCTTATGTGCAGGGCCCCAAAAAAGGGTAAAAACCTTAGGCTAAACTATTCCAAGGATAGAGAACTTTCCCTGTACCTTCAGAAGGTTTTTTGAAATGCTGCTTTGTTAATAGTTTCGCTGGCTCTGTTAATTACAGTAATTGATTTTTCCCTTGTTCCTTGGAGTAGTTCCTGACCTTCCTACATGCCAACACTCAGAGGAGACCTCCCTTGCTTGGTCTGGGTGGGAGTGGGTGCCCAGCCCTGTGCAGGACTGATGGGCTCAGAGATGGACAAGGGAGACTTACTGTAGATCAGACCAATTTAATTTTCCCAGATTTTTGGGGTGGGAGATTGAGCCAGCAATTTAGCCAGTCTACAAAATTAGACTCCTAAGACTTAGTAAGTCCCTTGGAATGGCAGACATCAGGCAGCAGAAGGGCTGGGAAGAGAAGGTGTTCCCATCACCGTGGATTTGCTGGGCAGATGTTGAGCTGCTTTGACTCCTCAGAGCAGCAAATCTGCACTCAGGGCCCAGAGCCAGCTGTGCACTGTCAGTCCCCACAGGCTCTGCAATGGTTTATTTACTCCAGTTTGGTTTCCAGGGCTGTGTAGCCACGTGAATGTACCCAAATTAGATGATAAACCTCGGGCCCAGAGCTCTGATTGGCATCCTGGGGGTGGCCAAGGTTAATGGCTTGGATATTCAGTGTCACCAGAAGACCAGACCCCACCTCTGGGACCCCAGATTAGGTGACCCAGAGTCTGGCCATGGTCAAATGGGCCTCCTGGACTTTGAGAGTGGCTCAGGCCAACTGCGCAGCTCTAACCATCAGCTGTGGGAGGGCTGTGTGAGGGTACAAACTGTACTACAGAATGTCCCCAAGTCCTTTTTATTTTTTTTCTCCCTCATTATTTTGTTCTTTCATCCTTTTATGTTTTATGTGATGGTTCTAAATGTTTCATTGTTAGCTCTGTTCACATATAATTTTGCACAGTGCAACCAAATGACCACCAAATCCCATCATTTGAGATGTAATGTTCACTGCAATAATGGCTTCATCATGTAACTTGTGACAGTGATGGCCCTGGCTGTCGTTTTAGTAGAGATGTGACAGGGACTGGGTTTTTATTCTGGTAGAAGGAAAAGCTATAAAAAAAAAATGTGTGCAGGAATTCACATCCATTTCAGTAATTTCACAAAATTACCAGTGAGAAAATTAACCCATTCAGACCTAGAAAAGAGCTGTTTGAAGTATGACACACATCTGACACCTCAAGACACCTATCTAGACCTCAGAGGATCTAAAATACTGGTTTCAAATTCTGAAGCACAGGTATTGTGTCCAGAAAGGGGCCTGATTATGGAATAAACTTTCAGAAGAAAATGGACAAAACCGAATTCTGACCTATTCAGGAAAGTGCTGCAGCTCCATCCTCTCAGGCAGCACTGCAGAAAAATGGAATTTGTTTTCAGCCTCACTGGAAATCAGCACATCAGCACACGTGGACTCACTTCCCTTGGGATCCTGCATACACCAAAAATTACAAAGAACCAGAAACTCCTCAGGGACTCTGAGTTCGCTAATCTGCTTTACATCTCTGGTGTTCTGGTGCCATGGTGATGGACAACAGTAGAAAGACCTAAAATAGAGTGTAAGTGTTTTCAACAGCTTTCTCTTACTAAGTGCACTTCATAGTATCATGAGAAAGTCCTCTTGATTTTTTTTTTCTTCTTCTCTTTCTCCCACTTCAAATAAATTGTCTAGTACCTAAAAGGTCATCTTTAAGAACTTTGCTTTTGTATAAATTACTGGGTTTTGTAGAAACACTGAAGATAAGTGACAATCTCTTGTCTATCTTTATTTAATATTTTACTTTTAGACTCCTAAGAGAGGGCCTTTACCAATTTCCTCAAAAGGAATGGGGCGAGGGAGAGAAAGGGAGGGGGAGGAGACTGCAGTGCATTTTCCTTCTGAATTTTTCATGTCTCTTGAGCACAAAAGGAATGAATATCCCAGGACAATTAGTGTAATGATAATAAAGAAGGCTGTGAAAAGCCTGATCTTCTAAAAATGGTGTTGGTTCCCTCTCTGGGCAGTGCTGTACGTGGCACCCAGCCTGGGCTGTGTGTGCAGCTTCTCGATGGAGTGGTATTTGAATAGAAAGTGGTGAGTTTCGTGGTGAGTTTTGTGGGGTTTTGCTGATTGTCTAGTAGCTTTTTTGCCCCACTTCCTTCTCCAGCTAATCTTATACCCAGCTGCAATCGTTCTGAAGGTGTTTGGGGTTACTTGACGGGGTGCAGTTATCAGTGATTCCACTTAAACCCGCAGCACCATCCCAGTGGTGCCAAACTGGCAGCCACGACCACCTCTGACACCTGGGCAGTGGCACTGCAGGTGTAGGGCTGGTTCTCAACCTGCTCCAGACAGCAGGGCCTCTGCTCAAACAAATAGGGTCTTTAAGGGCTGAATTTCAAGCTAACCCCCATCTCTTTCTGTTGAAGAGGCATTCTGTGTGTGTAGGATGTGCTGAGCCTCTTGATGGAGCAAGGCTCTTACCTTTCATTTTTTTGCCTACCTTTCTCTCACCTATATTCCCTTTACCTTTCCATTTCCCTCTCTGTGCTCTAGATAACTTTCCCTTCCTTTGGTACCACTGTGATGCTCAATGGCCCATTCTAATGCAATATTTAGGTGCCTCTTGGCTGTAGTTTAAAAGTTGCTTTAGCATTTCCTGCACTAAAGTGGATTTTTTTTCTTATAGCCCAGCAATTCTCGGTTTTTAGCTCCTTAGGCTCCTGTAGTTAAAAGTTCCAGAGCCAAGCCAAAGCCCCAGATCTCAGTGGTACATATCCCTTTTTCAGCATCACATATTTTATCCTGTGGCATCTTGTCTTTTTGCATCGTTTGCTTTTGTTGGTACTTCCTCCTTGTTATTTTACAAGTGGCAAATGGCACCAGGAAGCAAAAAAGTATTTATACAGAATTCTTACTGTATTACTTTTGTGTGTGTAACAGGGTGGGCTGAGATTGAGGCTGAGGTGTTTAAAACTGTGCTGGGGGGAGAAGCTGAAAAGACGGTGAAAAAAGCAGGAGAACTATTTCTTTTAACATCTGTTTAACATCTAACAAATCTCCCTGGTTTTCCATCTCCTCCTGGGGTCCAGGAAAGAGCAGAGCCAGAGCTCTTGATGCCTACTCGAGATTATTCGGTTTCAGATGTCACTGAAGCGCTGCATAAATTGCTCCTAAGAAAGCACAGGCTCACTTGACCTTTTTGATGCTCACAGCAGCTGCTTTGCCATCTACTCTTCATTTTAATACCGTTTTCAGGGGGATGAAGCCTTTAGTATAATCTGCTGCTCCCACATTTGGGGCAGTGCCCTACTTGCTTTCAGGCCTGTCAGTCTTGGTAGGTGAAGGGAAATCTCTGGGGAAATATTGGAGCTCAGACTTTAACAGGCTAATATGAACCATGGTGGAGTCTTTCTTTGCTTTCATGGACTTTGCTTCAGGCCTGGAACTGATGCAGTTTGTGATTTCAGAAAGGGGGGGGATCAGGTTGAATTACAGTTTGTGTTTCTTTCTCGCCCATAACTGTGGTAATAAAATGCCAATTATGGTTTTATCCATGCAAAACCAGGCAAGTTTGGGATATACCAACAATCCATTTTACAGAAAAAGAGGTGAGAAAGATTTAATGATTTCTCCTGATTAATGCATACAGGATAAAGCAGTGCTGAGAAAGGGAGCTGAGCTGATGATGATGATTTCTGCTCAAAGGTGTGATCCTTCCCTATCCTGTCTGTCCTTCTGGTGACTCCCCCAGCCCTGCTAAAGCCTTGACAAGTCCATTGAGATTTCTGAGCTGAAGAACACAATTATTTTTCCTTGGTGAGCTTTAGGTAGCAGAGGGCTGCAGGGTGAGGAGATGTTGGAATGGGAGCGGGGAAGGGCCTGGCCAGGAGGACATAAACATTTTTCCAGTGGCAACCACACCTGCAGCACAGCTGGACTGTCTTCCCCATCCTCTTTCATTCCCGACCTTCAGACAGAGTTTCTTTACAAGAAGCCTCTGGCTTGAGTGAAAAAATAGGCCATTCACCTCAGATTCTGACTCAGCTCTTCCTCAGTCTTGGCTTGTTGTGATGTGCAGTGTCACACCAAAGCCTCATCAGCTGCTGGCTTGACTTGTTTCTTCATTTACTGGATTGCCCACAGAGTAAGTGATATTTACCACTGGTGGAGAAGCCCCTTTCTGGCTGCTCTGGCTGGTGCCCAAAAAGGCACAGTGGAACTGTTTAGAGACAGAATTTAGCCTTTAAGCAGCAAGGTATTTATTTAGGCAACGTTGGAGAGCAAGGTGGTTCTCACCACGCAAAACTTGCTCTGCCTTCTCAGTGAAAAGACAAGATTATATACAATTTCTACAAGGGATTACAATATTTTTACATACATACTCATATAATTGCAACATCTAGTTATAATATTCATAATAGGCAGGGTCTGGGTGGAGTCTGGGGTGGAGTCATCTTTTTGGGGTGATGTTTGGTGGTCGTTCCTGTTTCTTCAGCCTCACAGGGTTGTATTTTCACTTTTCTTCCTTGGCTGAACTCTTCAAATCTCTTGATTTTTGCTGACTTCATGGTGAATTTTGCAAGACTTTGGACTCAAGCCCCTATTTCGCCCCTTATCTATTCGTATTCTTACCCTACCTTTATTTATGTAGGTGTGTGAGCATTCTTTTGGTGTATGGTACCATCTAATCCCTAAACTCTGGTTTCTATCTGCAGCTAAGCGTTACATTCTAGCTAAGCATTGCACTCCTGTGAGCAGGAGGGTCCCGGGATCAGTATTCAGAGTTCACTCTTTAGGCCCTACCTCCGTTTCATGGTCACCCAGACACGTGTGGTCACACCACAGCGTGTGTGCCCTCACACACTGTGTGTGTGCCCGCAGCTGTGCCCTCCTGCCCTGCTCACCTCATCCCAGCCTCTGCGGCACAGGGGCACCAACCCTGCACACACATCACCCACCAGCTCCTTCCCAGGGTGCCAGGCAGCCCATCTTCCCGGCAGTACATTCCACGGGATGGCATGTTTGTAATCGATTAATTCCGCACTGGAAGCACAGCCATCACTGCCGTGGCATATGGCAGCTAATCCCTCCTTAAGCAGTTAATTAGGCACCATTTGTATGTACGTTGGCCTTTGCACGACAAAGCAGCTGCGATTCCTGTAGGAAGCTGTTTGTTCTGGGCTGTCTTTCTCCTTTGTGTGGAAAAATGAGATGTTTCCTACTCGTTTCTTTGAGTATGTTCTTGGTAAAGAACGGATGGAATGAGGTGCTGCTCTGGGTGCCAGGCTGAGGGCAAAGAGTGACCTGGTCTTTAAGGCACTGAGATGAGCAAGGGGGTGAACTTTTTGCTCTGTACATGATTCATAGAATTATAGAAAGGTTTGGGTTGGAAGGGACCTTAAGGACCACCTCATTCCACCCCCTGCCACGGGCAGGGACACCTTCTACTAACCCAGGTTGCTCCAAGACTCATCCAACCTGGCCTTGGACACTTCCAGGGATGGGCAGCCCCAGCTTCTCTGGGCAACCTGTGCCAGGGCCTCCCCACCCTCCCAGGGAAGAATTCCCTCCCAATATCCAACCTAAACCTACTCTCTTTCAGTTTAAACACATTCCCTTTGTCCCATCACTGCCTGCCTTTGCCAAAGTCCCTCTCCATTGTTCTTGTCAGCCCCCAGGTACCTGAAGGCCACAGTTAGGTCACCCCGAAATATTTTCTGGGCTGAACAACCCCAGTTTTCTCAGTCTACCCCTCTTGATTACAGGGGTAATGGTTAATTTGGCAGGAATTGCCCTCCCTGTGCTCTAAGGAGGGGCAGCAATGAGGTGCCTTGACAGGTCAGGAAAACTTATTCAGAAGGCATTTGTATCTTAAAGGCAATTGGCTAGCCAGCATTATTTATTTCTAAATTTAAGAGCATTAATCTATTGTAATTAAAATTTCAAGGATGTTAGTGATTGCTCTTAACAAAACAAACCAACCAACCAACCAACCAAACTGAAACAAAACCCCCCAACCAAACAAAACAGCATAAAAAAAACCCAAACCAAAACAAAAAAAAGAAACAATAAAACAAAACAAACAAAAAAAACAACCAAACAAACAAAAAAAAAAAAAAAAAAAAAAGGAAAAAAAATCCACACAGATTTGTGCAGGGCCAGGATTTGGACTTGATGATTCTTGTGGGTCCCTCACAACTCAGTTTATTCTACCATTCTAAGTTCTGCAACCCCAAAATGTGAGCTCTTTTATGTCAGACACATTCCAAACCATCCCATGAGCTCAGTCCTCACTTCACAGTGCTCATGATGACTATCAAAGGCCATGGAAGTTTGAGACTGGAGTTGGTTTTGCTTTCCTATTCTGAGTGAGGAGGTACAGCAAGGATAAATTAAGTTCTAAGGGTAAAAATGGGGTCAGAATTCTTGAATGTCAGGCCCAGTGCTGCAGCATTAGATATCTTTCTCCCCTCTCTGAATTCCTGGTTTAGTACTGTGTGTCTGACATCTGGATGGCATCCTAACACCTTCAGAGGGAAAACGTGTGATGGGCAATCAATAAACTCTTTGTTGGGGAAATTTTCTCCTACCAGAGTGATAGAATAAGGATCTGAAAAGGCATGGAAGACATATCAGAGCTGTTCATCAATTATCACTGCTATTTATTTCCTGAAATTGGACTGGAAGTCTCAGTGCCTGAGTTGGTTTGAAGACATGGAAAGTGCATGTTGTTCCATCACCTCCAACTTTGGCAACCCCCTTGTAAGTCTGTGACAAATTGCTAATCAGTCTGCAATTTTTCATACCTGTCTTGTCTCTGTTTTACTGTGCTCTGGTGTGATTGCAGCATGTCCTGTTTCCCAGCACCCTGTGGATGATGTATTGCCCTCACTGAATGCAGTGCTCCCTCCTACATCCCATGAGCTGGCCCAGCCTGGGGTTCTTGCACGTGGCAGGAGGCAGATTCCTGAAGTCAGGATCACAACTAAAAGGCTCTGAATTTCCCCCAGCAGGCTGAATTTCTCCCCTTCATGATAACAGCGTTTCGAGTAGCTTCAGACTTTCCCCTGGTTTTTACTGTCTTCTATTAAGTTTAATGTCCTTTTCCTTTCAAAGCAAGTACAAATGTGCCAGCTCCAAATAATACACAGCAAATCAGTGTTGTAACATGACTGGTTTGCTTAATCTGTCTGTGAATGACTCTTTCCTCATCACCAGCCTCATTAATCCAGTCCAATTTTTGTTTCTTTCCCTTTGTGATTGCTTTTTTGTTGTATGCAGTTGAGAAATTCAGTTCTTTCAATGTAATAGATCACAGATTACTGTATGAATTCTTCAGGATCCTTCTGAAGAAAGCCTGAGACCCAAGGTGCAGCAAGAGCAGGGGCTTCTGTGAGAGAGATTTTCATGATTCTTACCCCATCACTACTCGTGAGCCTCCCCTGCATCCAGGCCCAGTTGGTGTGGGGACACTATGCTTGTGACTGGAGGGAATTGCCACTTTTTTTCAAAGTCTCTACAGTCTGAATACCTGAGAGAGTTGAGGTGTAGGGAAAGATAAATTGATGGGAATTCCACTGAGACCAATTATTGTGAAGTCTTTAGAAGAGTCAGCTACAAATAACACGAGAAAAAGCAGCAGCAAGCTACAAACCAACATTGCAAAGCACCTTCGTGTACCAGGGACAGAGAAATGAGAGAGAAAGCTTGCTTGATTAATTTTTTTTTTCCAGCCATCCCTGAAATGTCTCCAGGCTGCTGTGGGAGCAGCTGACTTACTGCATCACTTAGCAAATGGGACAGGTTTGCTGCCTTTTGGTGCACAGGCAGAGCCCCAGGGCTGCCCACTTTAATGGGCTCTCTGCTCTCCATCAGTTTGTGTCATTCCTGAGCAGAGAAGTCCCGTGTGGGATGAAGGGATGATGCTGATGGCCAACAGCTCACTGCTTTGGCTGATTTCCCCTTGGAGTCTGAAGGGATGGGACTGTTGTGATGTTGGCTGTGGGGATAAAGCCTTAGAGAGTGAAAGGTGGCAAAAAGCCTTTTATCCCAGGAGCAGAAGGTCCTCGAGGCCACAGAGAACAGCACAAAATCAAGAAACCCTCAGTCATGGCAGGAGACACTGCACAAAGGAGACTGAGTGATTAAATAAGTCTTGTTTGCCACACTCCTGCAGGGATGAAATTGTGTCAGAAGGAGTTTGGAAGTAACCCAGCCCCCAAGTGAAGGAAGCAGTCAGAAGGGATTAACATGGTGATGGCTATTTGTATGCCAAAGTGACATAAGGATGAAGCTAAAAGGCCAGAAGCTCGAGAGAGAAGTGGACTCTGTGTGTCAGCTGGGAGGGAAAAAAAGGGAGAAGGAAGAAAGAAGGGAAAAGGTGGCAGGGGCAAGGGAGTTGAGAGGCTGCTACAACTTGAAAGAGGCATTAGAAGTGCTTCTATATTAAATGAAGGAGGGCACCAAGGGGGGATATTTTGCTTTTTCAGTTTTGAAGAACTGTACTAATAAAGTGAGGTGAGAGGCAAGGTCAACAAGGCCAGAAATGAGCAATGAGGCAGCTTTGCTGTTCTGACAGATACATGGCTCTGCACCTGCCATGGCCCAGATGTGGGACAAAGACGTGGAGCAAGAGGCATAAGACAAATAGTGGTGCAGGAAGGCTTTAAATTACAAGGGATCAATTTCTCTGACATAAATAAAGTTTTTTTAACCTCAGTTCCCCCATGAGTCAGCATTTTGGACAGGAAATGATTTACACAAAAACCCAAGAGGCGTCAGAGACGTGATTGTGAGGGGAGAATATAAATTTAAGAAAATTGGTACTCAGTGAGGAGAGATGGAAGTAAATGCAACAATTCTGTAGTTAAACAGGACTATATAGTGTTAGTCTATGAGCAGGGCAAAATTCAGAGTGCTCTGCTCCCCAGTAATGGTTCCAAGCTTCCTGACTTCGAGGAGATTCTCTGTTCATTGTGCTTCTATTAAAGCTGAGATCTGTTTTAAGCCAAGCTCTCAAGGGACTGAACTTTCCCAGACTCACATGGATCCACCTCCTTTGCAGAAGTGTGGAATGGTGACACTTGCCTATTAACCCATGAACTTGGCACAAGCAGGGAGTGACCTCCACTGTGCTACCACTTAAGTGATCCATTTTTATCTCATTTGCACACATAATTTCCTGCCAAGGTGACATTATTGAGCACTCTTTGGTGATGAGGACATTATTTAGGGCAAGAAAAAAAGAATAAACACAGGCTGGAAATCTGAGCTGAAGATAAGGTTGCTTGACAATGCAACACAGAACAGGGATGGTTGGAGGGTAGGGCTGCTTCAGTCTCTGGTTGAGATGCCTGTAGGTTGTAAATCCATGTAGGTCAAACCGCCTGTACGACACCTATGGCCTGGTTTTAAAAACATTGCCAGAGGTTTGTTAAGGATTTATTTTTGCCATGTAGCTTTTGGGTTGTTTATTGAGTTTTGCTGGGTTTTGTTGTTGTTGTTGTACTTTTCCTCGCTTGTTTTTATTCTTCAAAAATGGGAAAGGGCCAGCACAGCAGCCCCAGGACAGTGACTGCTCCAGGACCAGTTCAGACTAAGTCAGTTGCTCCTGGAAAGTAAAACATGCAATTTTACATCCATTTGTTTTAAAGGTCACATTTTCCTGTTTATAGTGTTTCAACTATATATGTATCTTTTTTTACCAGCCTTTAGAAACCAAAGCCATCTTTCAGCCTCAGTGGTCCCAAAGGACAGAAACTGTAGAGAAATTTAAGTTCAGTGCTCACATTACCCACATGATCCGGAACGGTGGGAGGTCAAGACAAGCAAACAGGACATGGAGAAGCACATGGGAAGTGCTGGAGTTGAACTTCTCAGTGCAATCTCAAGGTCAGAAATCCCAGCTGCTCCACACAGCTCATGCTCTCATCTCTGATAAGTCCCAGGATCTGCTGGGTAAACAATCTCCTGGAAGAGGGAGAAGTTAGAGGGCGAGGGCCAGAAAGGCTGGGAGTGACCTGCCATTTTTATGTCACTTGGAACTATAAAAATGAATGGGGGAAAGTGCCTATTGTTAAATGCTGAAATAAGTCTCAATAATTTTCTATATTTCTCTTGATTTTCCAGCATTAGCTGTGAGTACTTTTAATGACTCTTTTTATGAAAGCGTCTTCTGGTGTGGGGGGAAGTTATTAAGCCTGTTACAAAGGGATTTTATGGTTTTAATTATAAACAGGTAATAGAGTCTATGTAAAAATTACCTTTTGACTTTGCAATAAAACCCATTTCCCCCAAGGTAAGAACTCCATAAAGAGAGAATTACACGGCAAGGGAATGGAGAAGTCAGCTCTGAAATCACAAGGTGCCTTCACAACAGCAGCTTTGGAGAAGCCCTGGGGACCCATCGACCTCAGCTGCATGTCTGTCTGTCTGCTGGAGGCCAAGGCAATCACAGAGGGGGATAGAGGGTTCAGGGCTGCCCAGACTGTCTTGCTGTGCTGCTTTAGAGCAGCCTCAGGACTCCATTAATGTTGTTAATAGTCACGTACAGACCACCCAAACCCCACAGCTGGAGATTGATGCACAGTGGAGGGATAGAACAGCTCTGCTGCTTTCCTTTGAGCTGTGCAGGGAGCTGCCAAGGTTGGAAAGATTCACATTTTTCTTTCTGGATAATATTACTGGGCTTACCCACCCTGACTTTCTTGCTGGGCTTTGCCCACTCTGCAGCAGGAATTACCTTTGTCTCAACCATGGAGAAAGCCCCTGTACTAGAAGAGCTTTCTCTTTTGGTGTTTTTCACCACAAAGAAGTCAGAGTTTTCTGCCATCCCTGCTCTGGAGAGGTTGGTCAAGCTTTGAGCTGTCAGTGCCACCAAGGCCAGTAGCTGCAACTGCCCTTTTCTCTGTCTTGAAGGGAAAACAGTGTTTTGCCTCCTGATGTCAAATGTAGATTTTCCTGATTATTAGAGAGGGCATTTTCTTGGCACAAAGTCCCCATGCTGGCGTTCAGCACCGAGCTCAGCCGTGCCTGTCCTGCAGGCTTCTTACGCCCTTCAGTAAGTCACTTAATTTTCCTTTGCTCATTGTTTCTCCCCTCTCCCTTCCTCCTCTTCCTCTCCTGTGCACAAGGAGGACAAGTGTTTGATGAATGGGTTGTCTTTTAGCAGAAGGTCAAGTGATCCAGAGAGACTGAGTTATTGTGGCTTAATGAGTTAATTACGTCACTTGTCTGTCAGTGAGAACAGAGGGACCGCGTGCTCAGAGCTGGCTCCTGCTGGGAAATACAGCACAGGCCTTTAGAGCTCCATAAACACAGTTACTCCAGCCAGGAGGCTGCTGCACTTCCAATTAGGACACAGGCAAAGGAGGTAAGTGGAAGGTTCCCTGCCCACAGCAGGGGGGTTGGAGCTGGATGGTCTTTAAGGTCTCTTCCAACCCAAACGGTTCTGTGATTCTGTGACGTCTCCTGGGGGATGTGCACAAGCAGCAGAAGTGGCAAATCCATAATAAACCCAGCTGGAAGCTGGGTGAGGAGTGACCCTCTCAGAAAGATGAACCAGCACTGATGGGATGCCAGCAGCACTGGCTGACAGGGAGCAGAGATGTCACCCATGGTCCCCATGGAAGTGGGACTGTTGGGAGACCTCAGGTTCCTTCCAAGCATCTACAATGCTCTAGTCCAGACCAGCTACTCTAGAAACGAATAGTTAATTGACTGAGTCAAAATCCAGATGGTCAACATGAGTTTTAACTCCTTCTTTGAGCTGGAAAACTGAGAAGGAAAGAGGTGAAGAGGAAAAAAACCATAGCACTGGAGACTGTGATTCGCTGTCTTTTACCTCCCCCTGTATATCATTAATAAGGATATATAGACTGTTATGGCTCATCTGTATCCCTCTAATCATTAATGAGGTGCCTTCCATGCCCTGAAGTTAAAGTCATAAAAGTAAAGTGTGTTTTCCACTGCAGGTCCATTTTAGTCCTTTATACAAATGTTCTAGTGCCCTTTATAATGTATTTGCTGTAAATCTTGACAGCATTATTTGTTTTGTTTTTCTATCTAAATGTGGTGTTGAGTGGAAATGGCCTCATTATCTCCTGTTTCTAAAGAGAATTCACTGTCTCTAAAAGGTGTTGTATTAACAGCCCTAGAGGTGGAAATCCCTTTTCAGAGGGAAGAGGCACGGCACTGACAGACAAACTGAGCCTCCCTCCTCCTTGCTGCTGAGCTTTAAGTGATGAATGAGCAACACTTCACTTATCTCTCCTGGACTTGTGGGTTCAGCAGCCAGTGGGCTCACCCACACCTTGTCTTTTGCCTTGCTAAAAGCAGTTCCAGACGAAAGACTTTAACAAACCTAGGGAAACAAATATTTATTTTTTACAAATTAGGTTCCCTCCTTTTTAGCTTGGAGGCAGTTAGCTTGTAACCAGCTGAGCCTTGTTCTTTCATTTGCAATAACCACATTGATCACAATTGTACCTGACAGTTAATAGGGTCCCTGCTGTAGTAGACTCTTAGATTCTTTGAGGTCTCACTCTGGCAGTGTTTTTGTGGCTCTCTCAGATGTTTCCTTGCTTTCCTGCATTTTGCTTTTAAGCACTCTAGCAAGCTGCAATCCCAGCAGTCAGCATCCATAACCCTGCTGCAACATCAAGGACATTCTCCAGGTCACATTCCCCAGTTTCAGCAGGAGCCTCACTCAGCTGCAGTGTCACTACAACTGGCTTAAATCAGGGTGTACAGTCTGGTTTCAAGCAGGTTGAACTCAACTCACTTGGAAGGTGCTCTTACCCATGGCAGGGAGTTGGAATGAGATGATCTTTGAGGTCCTTTCCAATGCAAACCATTCTGTAATTCTCTGATCCTATGATGTTAAACAGCACTAGGAAAGGAGGGTTGGTTACCCAAGATTTACAGGATCCAGACAAGAATTTAAGTGCCATGTTAAGGTCTGTAAGCTTTTGCAGTACCTCTCATTCCTCTTTGAGAAGTGTCTCATTCTGTGCACTGTCAGCCCTGACTCATCTGGACAGCAAACACTGAGGCAGCCCTGGCACTCCCCCCGTGGTGCCTCAGGATGGTTCATTGAGAAACCTCTTTGGCAAGCAGGTGCTTTTCATATCCTGGATTTCCTAAGAAACAACTTGATTTCCTGGTGAGAGAAGGAAAAAAAAGTGTTAGAGAGAGAGAACGGGAAAACAGAGAGTAATGAGTAAATGATAGTATTTTGACTGTCATTTCCTTCTGCTGAAAACTGTGTCCCAGGCAGGAAGGGCTCTGCCAGCCCAGCTGCACCCCAATGGCACAGTAAGGATTGCTTTAAGCCCAGTCTATTTAGATGGAGCTGATAACTAATCTCCTTCCTTCACACCCTGACATGGGCACAAATACACACAGCCTCTTTCATGATGCTCCGTTTCTTCAGAGACCCTTCAAAAGCACATCTTGGTATCATTCAGAATCCTTTGAAAACCAGGTAGGCCTTTCTTTGGCTTCAGTGGCCTTTCCTGTGGGGTTTATCCTTATTTTACAGCCTATTTGCTTCTCAAGAAATTCCTCTGAAGATTCTCAGGAAAGGTTAAAATGGTGTTTCCAGCTCAGACCTCTGCCTGGGAGGTATGATACTATCACATATCACCACCACTTCCATGTTAGAGACGTTTAAGGAGTTAAAAAGCGGCAAGTGATTTTTCTAAAAACTCCTCTGGCAAAGTCCAGTTCAACAAACTGCTCATGAATATGTTTAAATCTCATGAGTCTCACGGGGAATCCACTTCATGCTTTGCAGAATTGCAGCCAAAACAGAGACCTCCTGGCTCCTACTCACAAGGCAAAGGGCTGGGTTTACTTTTGTTCTCAACACATTTACTAGAGGTTTTAAAAAATGAATGTACAAAGACTTGTGTCACAAAGAGCTGGAATCCATTTCTCAAAGGGCTTTCCCCTATCTGTAGCATCCTAAAATCATATGCTTTTGGCATCATTTTCAGTCATCTCTTAGAATCACAGAATGGGTTGTAAAGAACCTTAAAGACCACCCAGATCCAATCCCCCTGCCGTGCTGCAGCACCTCAGAAAACATTTTGCACCAGAGAATATTTCTGTTACCAAAATGTACTTGCATATTTTGATCTTGGCAATTAAGTGCCACGAAGGATTTGTGAAGGTATCATCAAAATTATGTCTCAATGGGGAAAAAAGTGTTCCAAGTGGATGTTTTCCCTCTGTCCTCCCTCTGCAAGTCTTCCTGCTGGGAGCAACCCAGCTCATCCACAGTCCTCTTTTTATATTATAGAGGATGGTCCATAAAATTTGTTGTAAACTCCACTCAGAATTTACTCCTTTTTTTTTTTTCCTTTGAAATGATGTTATGTGTCCCTTTCTCTTTGTTATTGTGATAACCACATACATGGGAGTGAAGCGACAAGTTTATCTATTTCATCATTTTTGTCCAGGTAAATCCCCAAGTGGGATTTTTCTGTCAGTTGAGTGCTTGGCTTTTGCTCTTAATCTCACTCTTACCTTTCAAACCACCTGATATCCAGAGCAAAACATATCTTTCACGAAAATGGATGTTTACAACACACAGGCATAATTTTTAAAACACAGTGATTGCCAGAGCCCACTGAATGATGCACCACACAGGGAAGTTTTTCACAGCTTTGGAGCTAATGAGTTGTAGACTTTGGCAAATACTGACTTTATAAATTAGAGCTGCTGTAGTTCAAAGGAGACAGACGGTTTTATTTATGGAAAGGGATTTAAGGACCACGCACAGAAGAGTCCACGGAAAGACAATGTGTTGTTGGAGGCCATCTATCATAAAAAGGTGATATTTAAAACACTTCAGATTTCAATCCCCCTTTTCCTCATTGCCAGCCAAACCTGATGCAGCAGCTTTTTGAAATCCAGCAACATTTGTGCTCTGATAATAACAAGCACAAAACAAGAAGAAACTTAGAGAGGTCACTTTTAGAGCTGGAAATATTATAGAGTTCACCTTGGGCCTGATTCCACCCCCTTTGAACTCATTTCTGTTAATGCCAGTGTGATTCTCTTTGTGATTATCTCTTCCATTCAACACTCATCACCTCAAACTTTGGAGACTTGAGTGATCAATACTTTATCTTGTTTCCAGGTTCCTCTTACACAACATTCAAGGCATCTGGAGCACAGAATTCCTTGCTAGGAAGGCTGCAATGACCATTTGCCAGTGTTGTAGTTAAGCCTCACTTTAATATCACACTTGATCATAGGTTCAGGCCAGAATTACTGAGATCCCAGTGGCTGCTTTTTAGCAGAACTCAAAGCAGCAGCAGAGAGAGAGCAGAGAAAGGAATAAACCCATTCTTGTTCAGAAAATGCCCCTCATCACACAGGAGACATCAGAAACTGGTACAGAATGGGGTAGACATTGAGAGGCTTTTTATTCACCCACAAAACATCCAGAGCTGCACCAGGCTGGACAGATTCAGGTGGCAAAGAGTCCCACTGGAGACACTGCTGTTGAGGGACAGGGGATGTGCTGGTAGTGATGGGCAGGACCATAAAACCTGTGCTTGATTTAAAATGAGGAACAAACCCTACCCCAGACTGGTACAGAGCTGTTCATGCTCTGAGGGGGCCAGCTCCTGTAAGGGAAAGATATTTGTCTCCTGCTGCTGTGATGTTCTTTGCCAGCTTTTAGAAAACTCCAACAATCTCTCTCCTGTCAGCACAGCATATGTCTGCTCTGCTCTGCTGTTATCTGAACAGAATACAGGATGGAAGCAATTTTCAGAAAGCACAGTGAATATTAAGACAAACAGAAGTGCAGGGCAGAGGGAAAAAATGTCCCAGCAGTTATTTGACTCTCCTGAATACAGTGTGGCAGCTCAAATATTCATCAAGTCCAGACTGCTCTGAACAAGGAGGCAAATTCTGAACAATCAGTCAAATGAGGTGAGTAATTTGTATGTCTTGCAGCCTTCACATGTCAGTGTTATTCTACATTTGCCTGGTTTAGTGCCTTCATCTCTTGGAAAGCTGGGCATCCTGCACTGCTCTGTCGCTGCATCAGAGTCTCTGGCACTCACATGGCCATTTGTGACTGTTTGAATGACAAAGATAATTTGTGTAAATTATCTTTTGTTCTCTGGGGTGGGAGAACCATGAGAAGATCAATGGGAACAGCACTGGTGCAGTGCTGTGAGTCCTGCAAGGGACACCAGGGCAGTGAGGAAGTTTTGAAGTCTTTATCTCTGGAGATATTCACATCTCAACGAGTCCCTGCCCAACAGCTGTGATTTGCTTTGAGCTGGGAGTGCCAGAGCTCCCTTCCAGCCCAGGTGCTGATGGAAAAAGCAGTGCATGGCAGTGGCTGAATTTTTGTCACCCCACTGTCCTGAACAATATGCACCAAGACCAGAAAAGCTGCTGCAGCTCTGCTGGTAACCTGTTCTAGAGAAGGAAGGGTTATTTTCTCATCCTAACCCAGCACATTCCTGTCAGCCAAGCTTGGAACTACCTTAAACTACCAACATCCAATGCTGCTTTTCCCAGGTCACCTGGCAAATGTGAAAGCATCTGCAGAGCAGAGATTGGAGCTTCTGTGCCAACTGAACCCTCAGTGTCCTCGTAGCAAAGGAGCCACCAACGCCCTGATGGTGCCACCCAGGGGGAGGTGACAGCCACCACCCCAGGGTCACCCAGCACCCTGAGCACCCACAGCATGGCCACTGCCTGCAGCTGTGATCACCACCCCCAGGCAGTGCCTGAGGCCAGGCTAAAGCATGGTTCTTGTCTTAAAAGAGCTCATTCTCTCAGGCCTGGTGGCTGCTCCAATAACATTTGCACCCACCATCCCTGGAAGTGCTCAGAGGACGTGTGGATGTGGCACCTGGGGACATGGTTTGGTGGTGGGCTTGGCAGTGCTGGGGGAATGGTTGGACTCCATGGTCTTAGAGGGCTTTTTCAACCTAAATCATTCTGTGAGTCTATAATTTATGGGTTTGAGCTGGAAGATCTTCATTCCCAAAATCCATCCAGGTACCACGATGGGTTAGGGTTGGGGTTAGGGTTAGGGTCAGGGTTACAGGCACCTCAGGGCAATGACAGACAGACATATCCACAGTGTCTGCTGTTAATTAAAGAGCATTTAGGAAGTTTTGGGCTGAATTATTATTATTATTATTATTATTATTATTATTATTATTATTATTATTATTATTA